>NC_064284.1:63883514-64219595 GCF_019186545.1 Solanum stenotomum | reverse complement strand
AGCCATCTTGTCATCCCATCAACAAACTCGTGTTCATCGATCATGTTATTACGATTTGTATCAAAATCATTCATCACCTTCCTGACCGAATCATCGCTATTTAGTTGCACATCACCATATTTCACTGAAAGTACTAATTTTTCCAGTTCAGGCTGTGTTATAAAATTGTTCCCATCACTATCATACTGATGGAAGATTCTGCAACCATTACAAGCAAAGATTAGACACATTTGTCCTACGTGACATCCTACATGGCAATTTTGTATCCTACGTGGCATCCTACGTGCATTATGTCATGTAGGACGTGTGTGTCTGCTTGTTCAACTTTATACAAGTTTAAGTGTCTAGTCGTGTTTGGTATGACAAAGTCATTTTTCAGGAATATATATGACTCATGAGAATGTCATTTTTTTGTGTTTGGGTACCAAAAACATCACCCTTTTATCTGAGGAGCAGAGTCAAGTTTGTTACTATCAGCAACTCAGCCTCGTATATTATCAATAGTGACTCAGATCACCTCCCCAAACCTACCTAACTTAATTATGTGTAAGCAATCAATCGTGATAAAATGACCGATCCATAACTATGAGAAATGACTTCTGTCATACCAAACACACGTGATCTTTTCTTGTGATAGGACTTACAAGGAAACTTACTCTTTTATACGTTCAACATTGGGACTTCCGTCATCATTGAGAATGTGTTCAGCTTCTAATGCTTGGCTTTCAACATGCTTCAAGATTTTTGCCATTAATTGCTCAATTTCAGCTATTTCATCCCTTTGCTTCTTAGTATAATGTTGAACAACCTGTTAACATATTGAAAAGTTCTCAAATATGATAATCAGAGACGGACCCAAGATTTGAATATGAGAGAGGCACCACTATCTTTATTTATTGTTAAACATAAAGGGGAAAATAAGAGATTTTAGAGTATCGATAGCGACTCAGCTCATCACCTCATGCAAAATTCTTCTAGTAGTAGAATCATCACTTCTAACTAACATCTTAGCTTCTTCTATCCATCTTTTGCATCCTTCAACAAACTCGTCCTCATCGATTCTCGTATCATTGTTAAGGTCAAAAGCCGTCAATATTTTCGAAATAGCATAATTTTTATCAACCTTAATTTTCCCAGATTGCATATTGTTTACCAAATTCTCCAATTCAACAAGTGTTATGCTTTTGTTTGCATCCCTATCTGTCTCAGAAAATAACCTAGCAACATTTTTAGTTAGTACCAACCATCAAAAAAATAATTGCACACTTAAATATGGTATCAGAGCAGACACAGATCCAGACGTGAAACTACCTTTGGATGACCTGAATATCAGGTCGTCCTTGTTTATCAATGAGCATCCCACTTGCATGCCTTTGCATATGCTGAAGAAAAGCAGCTAGGAGATTCTCATATTTCGAATATTCTAAACTTCTTTCTTGAATCCATGGATCCAAAAGCTACAAAAAACAAGAAATCGAAAATTTTCAAGTCAATAAGAATAAAATTGCGCAATAAACGAACATATTATGTAGGCATAATACATAAATATGTCCTCAGCTGATATCTATGCCCTTTCAACTTTGGATATGCTCATGTAGACACTTAAACTTGTATAATATTGAACAAATAGATACACGCATCCTACGTGGTGTCCTATCTGTGCACATATGACTATTGGTTTGTATTGTGCTACATAAGACTCGTATGTCTACTTGTTCAATTTTATACTGTCTTACATCCAAGTTGAAAGGCATAGATGTCAGTTGAAATTAATCAAGTTAAACGACACATTTATATATTACGGCTATTATGTACTAAGCTACCACATCCCCTTATGGTGCGGTCTTTCCCCGCATTCTATATGAACATGGGATACTTCGTGCACCAAACTACTCTTTTTCTGTCATACACTACAACTCACGGAGAAAAGCAAACAACGATGGATAAAGTTTCATAGTAAAATTATATTCTTTATCGCGATTCGATATAAATTACCTGATAAATGAAGTAAGTCAATAAAAATGAGACTGAAATTACAAGTGTGGTGAAAATCACAATACGCCTTCCAAAATATGTGTTGAAAGCATTAACAAGTTGCACAAGAGCAAATGGGATCAAGGAGAGAAGCATAATTCCTGCTGTGTAATTAGTCTTTTTGTCAATTGTAACACCATTATCTGTATAATAATATTGAAGAAATTAAGATAACAACTAATTAAGCTACAATAATTAACAAGAAAAGTTGAAAGAATTTTCTTCTTTCGATGGCCATGGATAGAATTAATCGTACTTTCACTATTGTGGATCGAGTAGTAGTTTGTGTTTGACTAATTAAGTTGAAAAATACTTTTTGTCATTATTAGATCTGTAATTTGTGTTTTACTAATCAATTTGTAAAAATCTTTTGTCAATATTAGATTTGGAATTTGTGTTTGGCTAATCAATTTGAAAAATACTTTTGTCAATTTTAGGTTTGTCATTTGTGGTTGGCTAATCAATTTGAAAAACACTTTTGTCAATATTTGATCTGTAATTTGTGTTTGGCTAATCAATTTGAAGAACACTTTTGTCAATTTTAGACCTGTAATTTGTGTTTGGCTAATCAATTTGAAAAACACTATTGTCAATATTAAATCTGTAATTTGTGTTTGACTAATCAATTTGAAAAACACTTTTGTTAATATTAGATCTGTTATTTGTGTTTGGCCAAGGTCTTAAAAGTTCTTCTGGAAAGAAAAAAAAATACTTTTGTAGTTGACATAATACATAAACGTGTCCTTAAACTTGACATCAGCTGACATCTACCCCTTTCAACTTTAGGTGTGTACAAGTAGACATTTACACTTGTATAAAGGTGAACTAGTAGACACATATTGTAGGTGGTATAATATATGTAGGACGTCACACAAGATGCCACATAGGACACATTTGACTACTTATAGTTTCTTAAAAACAAACTAAAAGACACGTTTGTGTATTATGCCTCATTAGTTTCTAAAAAAACAATTTATGCATGCTACGACTCAAACATACTTATTTTTTTTTACTTAAAAGCTTGGTGAAAGAACTTAATTTTCTAAAATAAGCACTTTTTGAAAAGAAAAAGTAAAAGACTTTTTGAACTTCCGATAAGCTTAACCAAACAGACTATAAGAGCTTATAGAAAACTTACTGCTTAAAACCTGCAAAGAGTTGAAAAGTGAGTAGGATTCTGCAGGTTGCATAGTTGATTTTTGATGCTTCTCTTTTGAGCCAAATATGACACATATTCCCCACATAATAGTAAGATTAAAGACTGTGGCTCCAACATTAGTGCTTACTCCAGTAGACACCTGATTTTGAGCTTTATCTTTACTAGAAAAAACTCCTGATGCTACAATAAAAAAAAAAAAGTAGTATTAGTATCATAATAAAACCATAATTAATTGATCGGGTTAAAACAATTCAAAGATACTCTTGATATGGTGTGATATGTCTGTTTTGGGCCAAGCCAGTACGGTTTTTCCCTAAAGCCCTTAATCCATTTGAGTATACCATACCTTATAAGTAGCTTCCTTTTCTTTACTATTTTTCATGTAGGACTTTGTTCACACTCACCAATAATCTCCCTGTTGAACTAAGTTCCACATGACCCATCACTATTCACGGGAATAATTTGGAGATTAATTATGTGTCACCAAACGTCAACACAGTATTTATGATCACCAAATCCCACTAGCTTGTATGCGTCGTTAAATTATGGGCAAAGATAGAAAAACGGGCTGGGCAAAAGATATTAAGCCAAGCCCTACGCCATATTCATACTCATCTCGTCAAACTTATTGGCACTTATACCAGTTGTTGGGCTAAAACAATGTTAATTAAGATACTTTTTATGTGGTGTGATACCGTCTACTTTAGACCAAGTCTACATGGTTTTCCTCAAAATGTTTCACATCATTAAGAGTATCCAACATCTTATAAGTAACTTGCTCTTCTTTTTTTTTGGGTAACTAATTTAGTTGGACTAATCACCAAAACTTTACAAATCTTCAATTTAGCCACATTCTTACCATATAGACGTTGTTCACACCCCCAACGAAACAAGAAAAAAGGTAAACATAACGACGATAAAAATAACATTTTTACTAACCAATAACCAAGATAATCCTTGGGAAAGCCTTCAAGATTTGAAACAGAGTAGCCCCAAAGATGCCCGTACCAAGTATGTTGAAGAGAGTCTTACTTCCATTCGAGACGAGCTTTTCTCCTACGATCAACAAGTACTGATATATCGCAATTAGGAAAATGAAACCTCCAACGCTATCAGCACACGGAAAAAAACCATATATATGGTCACATTGGCCATACGTAGCTTGATTTTCGACTCGATTAACTCCATTCGAGATAAATTGATCTGAAGAATTTAATCTTAAAATCCTGCTTTGAACCTTAGTAACAACAAAAATAAATATTATTATCCATATGGAAAGGCTTTGCATTATTGAAGAATGAAGTGTATAGTATTGAATGATTGAATTCATAGATAAAAGGTTACTTTTATAGTGGAAATTCTTCACTTTATTGTCTTAGATCAACATTAGAAATTGACTATAAAAGTTAGCAATGCACACAACTGGCCAACTCCACTGGTCTGACTAATCTAGATTTGCGTTGAATAGGCCAACTTATGAAATATTGCGTTTCCTATCAAGAAATTCTCCATTTCCTAAATCGGTGCACAGGACATATGGAGTGTGAGCAATTTAACATGGGGTCCACTATTGGTAACATATTCATGTATTTACATGGTATCACAATCAGGCCCAACCCAATGAGAAGTATTCTTTTTCCAAAAATGTTTTTCGAAAATTAATTTGAAAATTAGTAATTTGTGTTTGACTAATTAATTTGAAAAATATGTTTGCGAATATTAACACCAATTTGAAATATGTGTTTACTCAAACATCATGATTTATAAATATTAAAATATATATAATAAAAAATTAAAATGAAATAATATTATTATCGTGATGATATAATGCTAGCGTCATAGGACGATTCGTCACCATGATTTTAATACAACATATTTAATCTTATTGGCTTGATTCAAATTAATTATTTCTTTTGTCCCAATTTATGTGACATTTTCCGCTTTTTGAAAGTTAAATAGCTTAAGTTTGACCGGCAATTTGCGTATGAAATCTTCAACTTTTTTGAAATGAAATTTATGTATTTGTAAACTACGTAAAAAGTATTATATGTCACAGTAACTGACAATTCAAAATTTACGGTCAAAGATAGACTTATTTGAATCTCGAAATTCAAAATGTGTCATATAAACTGAGATGGAGAGAGTAATATTTTATTCGACTTCGGATATAAAATCTTTTTTTTAAAAAAATAAAATAAAACTTATATATTTAAAAACTATATACAAAATATACTTCAAAACATTTAAAATATATATAATTAAATAGGAATAATTTCGGAGAGCTCTCCTCAGATTTGACCTCATAACACTAACCTTCGTTGTAGTTTACAATATTACGCTTATTTTCCTTATTTTAATATTTTTGTAACAAATTTTTTAATTTAATTATTATTAAATAAAAAAAATTATAATCAAACTGATTTGTCCTTTTTCTCAAAAATATCGTTAATGAAAAAATTAAAACAAACAAATTAAAACGAAAGTACATTGAAAATGATTGGGGAAGAATATAGACAAGTCTAAATAAAGTTACCAGACATCCCCTACTGACATTTCTCCATAATATATACAATTGATTGAAAGACCACCTTTTATATAAAGTTGTGACAAATTATAGTGCACTACTTGAAAATTTCAAGTAACATAATCAAACTAATGTTTATACTAATATGGCTTGTCAATGTCCACTTTTTTTTGTGTTGCTAGTGTTTAATTACAAATACTAGATGTTAAAATCATATAAAACATATGGACCCAAACCTATTATTTATTTATTTTTTAAAAAAAGGGGTATAGAGATATACATTGCACAAAAGGCGAAGATTTCGTTTTGAATTATCTTACTCCACTATCTTTAGAAAGTATCTGATAATGGAACTTAGGTCTAACACAATCTTAAAATCATTAGTTCGTAAGTTAAGTATTATGTAAGACTATACAAACAGACGATATATTTGTGCAATCAACATGGCTGAATGTAATTATTTAGTTATAGGTTCATTTGAATCTAATATTTTTTACTAGAAACATAATGTTATTACGTAAAAATCCGTTAAAATGCAACAAATAGTAGGTTTAAACATTTGACTTAGAAAGTACAACATGTTCGATATTAAGAATCTTAAAGATTGAATCGATAGAGAACTTAAGTCTTGAATTTATTTTTGGCAACCAAGGTGGGACAATTAATACCCACGGACCATTGCACGCGTAGTGTTAGTATATTTAGAGTTTGAACAAACATAATATGTAAGTTTAACATCGGATAAATTAAGAATCAAGACGGATCTAGCTTTAATGTCATGTAAAGAAGATGAATCTTCGTCTTAATTCAATTAAAATGCTAATGACTAAATTAAACAATGCTAATTATTTATTTAAGATTCAAATTGCTCGATTTAATTAAGGATTATTAAAGTATCTCAAAGACAAAAACATGTTTAATACCAAATGAATGTGGATTAAGACGATGTGAATGTGAATATTGATAAACTAGCAATCAAGATAAATTGCACTTCCTCTGTTTCAATTTATGTAGTGAAAATATATTTCATAAGTTATAATTTACACTAATTGACTCATCCCCTCCCCCTCTTACTCATCCCCGGTCCTTACTCCATTGTATTTGCCTAAATTACATATAAACGATACTTGAGAAAATGTTTTTTATTTATTTTACCGAACATCGAAAAATAAGTAAGAAAGTCCGTTAGAAAGAAATTAATGTGACTATTGATACAAGAAAATGAATAAATTGTACTTCTACTTCAGTTTAGGTAGGAAAAACAAGTTTCGTAATAAGTGACAATCCACATTGATTGTTTCCTTTTCGTCGCCTCCCACAATCCCACTCATCCCCCATCTGTGCAGCCGAAACCATCACAGTGCTTATCTAGATTATATATAAATATACTTGGGATAATATTTTCTGATTACTTGATCAGTTTATGTCGAGAACATTTTCCTTCCAACCAAACACACCCTTCATCCTCTACTTTTTCTAGAGGGGGGAAAGGAAGGGAACCATGCTTTTTGGAATGAAATCTTCACGTAAATAGCTAAACAAATTTCCTATTTACTTTTTCTAATCAGTATACATAGATTATAGACTAATTACACACAAACATACACATTATGCATGAAATATACATCTATCAACTATTTTTAATTTAATCAGTCGGATTAAATTAATTCTTCTTATGGAATCTTTATTATAGGCTTGACTTTAAAAAAATATTCCATGCCAAATTAAAAAAACTCCTACCCTCACATCCTTCCTAAACAAAAGGAGAGGTAATTTGTTATTTCATTTGAGGTAAAATCATTAATCCATTTTATTATAATCTCTCTCTCTCCCCCACTTTCTCCCCCTCTCTCCAAAAGAAAAAAAAACTAATTAACAAGAAAGAGCTTGTCATTAAAAGAGAGGTGAAAGGTAAAAAAAAAAATTACTCAAAAAGAGAAAGTGGTTTGTTTGTTTTTCAATTCATATGTAGAAAAAGAAAACATCATTAGCAAATAAATAATATTTAATTAAAAGAGGAAAAATGGGGGCATATAGAGCTGATGAAGATTATGATTATTTATTTAAAGTTGTTCTTATAGGTGATTCTGGTGTTGGCAAATCAAATTTGCTTTCTCGTTTTACAAAAAATGAATTTAGCCAAGAATCTAAATCTACAATTGGTGTTGAATTTGCTACAAGAACAATTCATGTTGATGATAAGATTATCAAAGCTCAGATTTGGGACACTGCTGGTCAAGAAAGGTGTCAATTCTCTCTCTATTTATTTGATTAAATCGTAACGGATTCAGAATTTTAACTCGATTAGTTTTTTGCACTAGGGTAGGGAAGGAAGAGTAGTAAAAAACAAAAGTATTTATGTCAATCCTACGTTACAATTCATTGTTTTCTTATAAAATTTCTAGTTAGATGATCGCAGTGGCGGAGCCAGAAAATTTAACAAGGGGGTTCAAAATCTGAAAAGTAAACACACGAACTAGTGGAAGGGGGTTCGACATCTATTATAAATATCTAAAAAATAATTTTAACCATGTATAAATAGTAATATTTTTCGCCGAGGGGGGTCGGATGACCCCCTCATTACATGCTGCCTCCGCCACTGGATGATCGTTGTGTCCACTATTTTTACGATATCGCCCTTACCGTCCCGCGAATTATCTAATTATTTTTCATGTCTCATAAAAAAGGTATCGAGCCATCACTAGCGCATATTATCGAGGAGCAGTGGGTGCCTTACTTGTTTATGACATTACTCGTCATGTAACGTTTGAAAATGTTGCAAGATGGCTCAAAGAACTCAGAGACCACACAGACCAAAACATCGTCGTCATGCTCGTCGGAAACAAGGCGGATCTCCGCCACCTCCGAGCCGTCCCCACAGGCGAATCGAGCGGTTTTGCAGAAAGAGAGAACACATTCTTCATGGAAACATCTGCACTTGAGGCACTCAATGTTGAAAATGCCTTCACAGAAGTACTCACTCAGATATATCGAGTTGTTAGTCGAAAAACTCTTGATATTGGAGATGATCCAACTTCTGTGCCAAGAGGACAAACAATTAACATTGGGAAAGATGATGTATCTGCTGTTAAGAAGGGTGGATGTTGTTCCGGTTAAGCAAAAAGATCAATCCAGAGGTGAATCCAGAATCTAGAGTCAATGGGTTCAGAATGGTCAGTACGATCTTTGTTTTTGGTATACACACAATTTGAGAAGAAAATAATGGATTCAGTTGAACCCACCCTAGATCCACCTTTGGATGCAAGTATATATATACACACACATCAAATCCCATTTTCAACAAATGTAAATTAGGCAAAAGAACTAATAGCATATTATTTTGTGGAGGAAATTAAAGGGGGGTGGAAGTACATTTAGCTTAAAAGTTTACTTGTTTTATATTTTTCATGTGTAATTTGTAAATCAAGGGAATTTCAGCTAAGGAAACTTTCTTGTTACAAAAAATGTTTGCAATAGACTGAATGTTACATTTTGCTTCACCAACCTAAAATAGAAATAAAGGTGGTTTTTTTTCTCTTTTCTAAATGAACGAAAAGAAACACATTCTTTTCTTTTATCTTCTTCTATGCCAAGAGGGCAAAGCTAGAGTTCTAGTTACGAGTTCAGCAGAACTCAATTGTTTTTACTCAAAAACTTGTATTTGTGTTGAGAAGTCCACTTCATATGTAACTTCAAACATTTGTGCACAACAATCCTTGGGAGTTTCTTGGGTAGTTTATCAGGATTCAGGGGGCAGATGCTTCCTAAGAGTAACAGAGACGTGCAAAGGGACACCTAAGCTAGGATCCTGCTCGTGAGCATAATTCTCAAGTAAACATTGGAGGATCCGACACGCACCTGTTAAGATTTTTTAAGAGTCTGAGCAACATAGGTTTGGGATGGATCAGGTGTCTTCCACCCAATGGTTTTCTGCTTCCTTGTTAGTGGATGCAATAACTAGACAAAAGTAAAGTTTGTGGGAAGTCTTCTTTTATGTCTTGTCTGTACGAAAGTTGGCTACACGTTGTGACTAGCTCACTTTTGCATTAACGTGAGAATACAAAGGTTGTTCTTCAACCACACTACGCTGCAGCGATGCCAACTAAACTCACATTTAGGATGAGATCAGACTAGAAGAAACGAAATAGAAATGTAAATCTCCCTTGATCCTTTATACCTGGAAAAAGTCTTGTCCAGCACTGTAACTAGTTGTACAAATATTGAATGGGGCGGTGCCAAAAGTGTTCATCTACTATTTTCAGTAACTGGTCTTACCAAAGCAAATGAACTTTGGGGATTCGTTGACATCAATAATTCCAGTACAACAGCATCACTGGGGCGGCTTATCTTGAGACCTTGTTCTATCAAGTCTGCATTCAAAGATTGTCCTCACTAAGTAGCTGACATCATCATATGCTTAGACGTTTGTAAGAAAGAAATAGCTTAGTGTGAATGTTCGTATTTACCAGGAGAAAGCATTTCCGTTCCATAGAGCTCTTTCACTAAAGGGTTTGCTTCCCATTGACTTTCAGCAACACGACTTGTAGGCAGGAATCCAACAATTTTACCATCCCCAGATAAAACAACCTGATTGGCATACGTATATAAGCACATCAACTATGATAAACATATCTAAACCAACAACTTCCAGGAACATATGAACTAGCCAATTGAAAACGTTCATGACAAATTTGTAGCCATGTTCAACTGGCAACTATAGAAGAGTTGAATTCCAGATGAGAAAAATAAGTTAAAAAAGGGCAGAGAAAGGCCTTACAAGAAAAGAAAAGCTAAAATCAGAAGTGATGGAAGCTGAGGAAAAAGTAGCAATGACAGTAGGATCTTCAACACTCAAATTTTATAATTTGCAAATTCGACTCCAATTAGCTCATTTCAGGAAATTTTGATTCATTTATCAAGGCGGTCCTATAGTTGTGAACAGGATTATTGCGTGATCTAAAACTTAGATCAAGCATTCAAGCTTGATAACTAGCTTGTTTAATTGTGCTTGTCCATAAAATGCAGTGGTTAGCTCTTACATTTCTCACTTATTCCCAAAGGAATATATTTGGCTAAATGTTCACAAAAGACCAAAGCCTTCCGTTGTCCTAGATTCTAACCATAACTAGCACAACACCATGTCTATCCTGATTATAGTTAATCTTGTGTTTTTACGTTCATAATCATAAAAAAGAGAAACTAAACCCAGAAACTGCATCCTAAGAAGAGACCTGATAACTGGCAATATCTTGTGCAGCTGCTTTCATCTCATCTTCAATTCCTTCCGATGGCGTGGAGCTGGAATTGAGATCTAACACTTTGGAATCCATCTCATTCTTCAGGTATATTGGAAGCTCCCCAATCCAAGCAGAGCTGCCAGAACCCATCACTGCATCTCCAGGCCAACAATAAAATTCCTTGATTCTCCTAACAATGGAGACACAGTAATCTTCCAACTACAGAAACAAAGAGCATTTGGCAATGTGACAATATTACCTACTGATAAAAAGAGACAGAACGCCTAGGGTAAAATGATAATCAACTTAAAAGTGTAAAAAACAATAAAAGTGGCCAATAATGCAAAAGCATGTATCATCCACTACATGGTCATAGTAAATATGGACTACAACAAATAGAAACAGTAACTTCTTATGACAGGTAATAGAACTGAGGGTGTGTTTGAACAAATAAAAGCCATACCTTGCAAGATTCCATGGACTGAGGCTGAATAGAGATCATGTCAGATGAATTGACTGGATTAACATCCGGACGATAGTGCTTTCTAATCGGGAGATAAGGAAGATAACGTTGACCAAGAATTCTTATAGCAACAAGAAAAATTCCACTTGCAAGGACCATAGAGATTGCCTTTGACATAGAAATGCTTCTCTAGAATCCAGAAGGTGAAAATGTTATTATCCATTTGGTTCCAGAAGACATCTTTTGTACTTGAACTAATCATTTAAATAAAAGAAAAATTATATTCATGTCCGATACTCCCAGAAGATAGAGAAAGCATGAATGTGAAGGAAGGCAATATCAAAGAAGATACCAACTAGCCATTCAGGGATTCATGTGTCAGTCAAACACAAACCACTACGAAAAGGGAGTGTTCAAATACTTCAATAGCTAACTAACGAGGGTGCTTTTTTTTTTTGGATGACAAGGGAAACCCGCAGCCGCTACCCTTTGGGTGCGCACAAGGTAAAAACCCCACTCCTATGCAATAGCTCGCAACGAGGGTGCTTTATTAAAACTGTATTTGTTTACAAATTAAAATTTTAAAAAGAAGAATGGTTACAGAAGAAATTATCAATTCATAGATAATAACAAATAAAGCAGAGGCATGTAAAGAGCTTATATATCATACCTTGCTAGATGGCGAATTGAAAGATTTTGCAATAACACCCGATGATAATTGTTTGTAGGGAAGTGTATAGACATCTTCATAATACATATCTAGAATGTCACTTAGACCAACCTGAAAAAGTAAAACAAGACAATAATTATTACAGATGATTACAATGCCCATGAAGTGTGGACTTCAAATGAAATTTTTCCAGTAGATCATATCACATCTTAACCTGAGTCTTATAAGCAGACCAAAAAGGAAAAGCATTTGGAAACACCTTGGGAGATATAAGCATTTGATGACAGAGATGTTTGTAGTCTATTGGCTTCACACACTCCAATTCCTTCACTATTGATACACACCTACGAGGAGGGTTCATCAACTAAAATAAAATGGATGACCTAATACACGGCTCACTATTAGAAGTCAAGGTTGCAAATTTTAGAACCTTATGCTTTGGGAACAAATAACCTGTATGAACAACCAAAACCAAGGTGCTAGAAGACTAATGTGGTCAAATCTTTAGCATTTACAACTTTTTCTAAACAATCTTGACATGACAAAAGAGGGAACTATAAGTAAGAAACTAAAGACCTTTTAAGAAAGGTATAACTCAGAGTGCTTTCTCAAAAGTTATATGTCAGAGTGACACTAACGAGAGCTTCCAAGGGGAAGGGAAAATTGAAAATGAAACTGAGTCCAATTTTTCTATTAGAGCCCAACACACACATTAAATTACTACTCCCTCCATTTCAATTTGTTTGCCTTTTTTTGACTTGGCACGAAGTTTAAGAAAGTAAAGAAGACTCTTGAATCTTGTGGTCTTCAACTAAAGATATGTAAAATGTACCAAAATGTCTTTAATCTTTTGTGGTCTTAAATATACCATGTGGAAAGTTGGAACTACAGAGTTGCCAAAAAAGGGAAAGATGCATTCTTTTTAAACGGACTAAAAAGGAAAGTAAGACAAACAAATTGAATAGAAGGAGTATATAGAAACTAAAATTGCTATATATATATATATATAGACACACACACATAAAAGTCCCAAACAGCTGAAACTACAATGCAAAACTAGTCAATTGGCCAATGAGAAACAAGAAACGGCTCTAGCAAAACTGACCATTCAAGATTTGACACTAGTATAAATGTTAAGACATTTTTCTTCATATGTGCATTCCTAGTGTTAAATCTTCCAAAGACTAAGGCAATCAAACTTTTCAACCTTTTATTGCATAGCCATAGACAATAAGTAGGAGTGTTCGTGGTTCGGTTGGTTAAAACCAAAACCAAAACAATCTAATCGATTTTTTAAATTTCTAAAACCAAACCTAACAAAAAAATAACCGTCGGTTGGGTTATTGTCGATTTGGTTTGGTTTGGTTTGGTTTTTCTGATTTTTTTGGTTTGAAAGTAATAAATTTTTTGAGGGCATACGTATCTCGATAGACACAAACATCTAGTACATCTAGTACATGAACAATCTATAGGAAAGCTATTGTCGGTTCAATTAAGCAATACTAGAGTTATTATTAGAGAACAAAGTGATACAAGTAAGAGAAAGTGTGACTATCTTATGTGAGGTAGGGCAGATAATGACTAAAGTAATGGATTTTGATGGACTTGGACTTAGGATTGTAATAGTTGGGCTAAAATTTAAGTGTTGGGCTTGAAAAAATGATGAAGTTAGACTTACATTAGACTTAAGTTAATTAAAATTTAAAAATATTTTATTTATGAATAATATATAAATAATTATAAAATTTATATATCTAATTTATCGGTTCGGTTTGGTTATTTTTGCAGTTGTTTTTTGGTAAAACCAAAACCAAACCAAATAATATCGGTTTTCAAAATTTAAAACCAAACTAAATATCAATTTTTTAATCGGTTTGGTTCCTACTGCGGTTCGGTTTGGTTTTTTAACCATAACCATGAACAGCCCTAACCATAAGCAAATTCTCCACCAATGCATCAGCTTACCCCATAGGGTGACTAGGTTCAAACTCTTCTAGTGCTAGGCAAACCAGAGATAAATATTGGAGAATTTAATGGTTCTGAATTAATCAAATCAACAAAGCAAAGCACAACACAGTGAAACAGTACTTACAGAATGCAGGTATCTCTTGATAATTGTCCACAAATACTAAAACATCATCAACCCCAATGATAAGTGATGTCTATTCGAGTAACTCATGACTAACTAGTGCCTCAAGGCAAAGGAGCTAATTTAGTTATCTTTATATGATACTTTTTGATGAAGTATCTGTTGTATGATATACATTTCATTAACCTTAAAGCTGATGCAAGAAACAGAAATGCAGAGAACATGGAGTTACCATTTGGGAGTGAGTCAGAAAAACCTCCCATGTGTTTGTTGTTGTTTCCTTCCACCCTTCAAATTTCACTTTGTCAAGTTTCTCGGCATCAATCTGCAATTTGTAAGCAGGTACACACTCACTCAGCCAAGTAATAAATTCAGGGCCTCCAATTTGTTCCAGTTTGGAGTATGCACTTGAAGTTAACCAATTGCCTATCCATCTTCCCTCCCTTGGTCTGTAATTCGCCCTTTCGGAAGAAAATTTCTGGAGCAAAACATTGGCATTTGCAACTATCTCATATTCCATTAAGTTGTATAGAGTAACAGAGGAATCTTTTGAGACAATGCTTTTATGTGTGTCAAACCAGGGGAAAAACTTCTTTGCGGCTCCACCAGGAGTTCCATTAAAGAAATGTTTTTTTGTGCTTTCGAGAGCAGAAAGACAAATAACTTCTGCAATAACAGAAATGACTCGTTCATCTGATGACTTGATGGCAAAAGATGGAGGTACCTGCTGATAGGAAAGGAATAACAGAACTCAACCTATCAGTATCATGTAGCACCTGCAAGGCAAAAATTATAAATTTTTAAAGAGCATAATGAACGGAATTACAAGATAAAAAGATAGAAACATTAAAAAAGCTCCCCACCTCTCTTGGTGTTTCAAGATCATCCATATTCCTTTCTGTTCCTGGTATAAAAAGTACTAGTTCAAAGTTCCAAAGATGTTGCAACGTTACTTGTCTAAATGTCATGGCAAGTATATTTGTAGACGTCGTCCCGGAAAGCATCTCTTTAGTTATGGTACTTCTAAGCTTATGGGCTTTCTCCATAACTTTTCTTGCTGGTAAGAACTGCCAGAATGTCAAACTTTAGACACACTATAACCATCATTGCAATAAACAGAATCAAGGGCATGAAACTTTGCCACAAAAAAATGAAGATCAGCTACATATGAAAATGGCCCTTGCATTTCCGTGCCTCGAGCAATGGGTCACGGAAGTAGCAATTCTACCATTGTTTTAAGATAGGCCTTGCTTAATGATGCAGGATAAACAGAACAAAACTTTCTTCTAGGTAGATTAAGCAAATGAAGCAAAGTTTACATATGCATTAATTTTCAAATATCAGACACAACTATATTAGTGCTTCTGAAGTAGCAATACTACCATTATCTCAATACCAGACCTTGCTAATTGATGCAGTATGAACAGAAGAAAACTTACTTCTAGGTAGATTAAACAAATGAAATTACTTCTACAAATGCACAAGTAAAGTCTAATTTTTCAAATATCAGTCACAACTTATATTAGTGCTTCTGAAGTAGCAGTTCTACCATCATCTCAATACTTGGCCTTGCTTAATGATGCAGGATAAACAGAATAAAACTTACTTTTCAGGTCAATTAAACAAATGAAGTTGATTTAACATATGCACAAGAAAAGTCTACTTTTAAAAAAATATTAGCACAAACCAGGGGCAGAGCCAGGGTACCACAAGGGGTTCATCCCAACCGCCTTCATCGAAAAATTCCACTATGTAAATAATGTCAAAATTATATTTTTATGTATATATAGTAGATATTGAATCCCCAACACACCCAGGGACAGAGCCGAGGTACTGCTAGGGGTTCAACCCTTCGTCCAAAACTTTCACTATACATATAATGTCAAAATTATTTTTTATGTAAAAATGTAATGTTGAATTCCTTAGTTCTTCGTGTGTTTACCTCTTTGTATTTGAGCACTCTAAGTAAAAATCAGGGCTCCACCATTGAGCACAACTATATTATTACATCGACATAAACTCACCCGTCTATTAAAAATAATACTTTGCTCACCAGTCTAGATATGCACACGTGAAGTCTAATATTCAAATATCAGCACAACTATATTACTCTCAATGTCCCAATTAAAGTATCTTACATTCCTTTTTGATCTATCTCGGAAAAAGTCATTCTTTCTATATTTAGTAAGTTTTCCAATTCCGACATTCTACTTACAAGTTTAAAGACTACACATCTTTAATTTGCAAACACGAAATTCAAAAGTCTCTTTATTTTCTAAACTCCATGTCCAGTCAAACTAAAACACTTAAATTGGGGAAGAAGGAGTAGTACTTGTACATAAATTCACCAGTCTAGTAGAAATAGTACTGTGCTCACAAGTCTACATATGCACAAGTGAAGTCTAATTATTCAACTATCAGCACAACTATATTACTCCTACTGCCCCAACTTAAGTGTCTTACTTTCCTTTTTGGTTTGTCCCAAAAAGAGTCCCTCTTTATATATTTAGTGAGTTTTCCAATTCCAACATTCCACCGGCTAATGCAAAATTCAAAATTCAAAATTCTCTCTATTTCTTAAACTTTGTCTCCAGACAAACTGAAACACTTAAATTGGGACGGAAGGAGTAGTACTTGTACATAAACTCACCAGTCTAGTAGAAATAGTACTATGCGCATCAGAAGGTCCCGGAAACAATGTTTCAACAACCATAGCATCCATACCAGCGGCAATATGTTCTCCAGCAGCTTCACCACCGTCCGCCGCAGCAGCAGTGAGTGCCTGCTGGAAGTCAACAGCACCAACCAATGTGAGTCGAGCTAAATCGTTCTCATAAGTTCTTAAACAAGGTACAGATTTCTCATCTCCGTCGAAATCAGCTACTGCCTCGAGGATGTTTTCCTCTGTCATCGGCTTAAACGGCTTCTGCTGCGCCGAGCATGAAATGGAACGACTACGGTTTCTGTAAGGTGTGAAGTATAAGTTCCGGATGAACAAAGGACATTTTCTGATTGCGTAATTGGTTTCCGGTGAGATTGAATTGGCCAGAGAGTGAGTGAGAGTAAGTGTGAACGCCATTGTTGAGGGGCTTCAGATGGCTAGGGTTTATTTCAAATTCGGCGCGTTCTGGCGGGTACTCCGTAATTGGGGCTCCGACTTTTGAGTGTGAATAAACGGGTGATTTGGAAGGATGCTTTTGGTTCTTCTATCCTTTTCGAATTTTGAGATTCAAATACGTTTTTTAATTATAATTAATTTTATAATTTTTTACATATTTTGAATTATCAATCATTATAATCTATAGTATTCCTTTTACCTTATTTACAAAAAAGTAAATGATACTTAAAAGATTTATTAAAAATAAAGTTTGGTTATCGATTTTTGAATTGTGCCACATCAATTGGGAAAAAGGGAATAGTAAAAAAATGCTTTCATTTTAATATAAAAATGAGATAGTGATCAAAAACACATATGCAATGTTATATGTTTGCGTGTTTTATACCTAAACTATCTTGTGTTTACGTTTTCTATCTTTTTTATAATAAAAAAATATTGGGTATGGGAAAGGGGGAGGGGACTATGAGGTGGGGGGATCGAGCCCTCTCCGTTTTTTATTTGAACTATCACTAACTAATTAGCAAAACAAACCCAAAGAGCAAAAATGTGGGAGCTGCTAGAAAGGAGTTCGAACTTTATATGTGTGTGAATAACAAGCATATAGTGAATGAGATATACATGTAGAACTTGATCTTTAACTCTAATTAAACTCACAACGTCTAAATTCTGAATCTATTGTTGTTTCATAGCCTTTCTTGTTATGATCTCTATTTAGAAATCACAAATAGAACCTTTTTTTGTTTCAAAGTTCATGAATAAACAGAGCTTTTGTGCTACCATTTGCATAGTTCTTGCAAAGATATGTTACAAAATCTGCCTTTAAATACACACAATTGTTTACATTACTTCAAATAACCATAGAACAGAACTCATGATACTTTGTACAAGCTTCAAGGACAGAAACTTCACATAACTAAACGCTCCATAGGTACTCTCCTACTCGTTGTTCCGTCGAGTTTCTGGTATGGCTGTTTTCCATTTACAGATGATTGATGCCTATGCAATTCCCTCGTGTTCTTATCGAGGTAATGGAGTAGGAAAACCATACCTATAGACGTAGCAAACATAGGGATAGGACCAAAAAACCACAACAACAAAGGTGTAGCAAAATAAAGTGATCTAAGTCCTAGTGACCAAAAATCACCTCCCCTGATCACAGCCAATTCAACGTAGCTAATCGGTATATCAGTATCAGGCGTACTGATTAGGTAATTCGCGTGAATGAAGCACCTCGATGATTGAACAAAGCACGAAAATGCCAGCATGAAGCAGAGAAGTAGGCTAATGAATTTGATGGACATTGTTTCTAGTCTAGTGTCACCATATATTAGTTCACTACTGAAAACACTATTGTTGGCCATCCAAGCTCCAATAAGAAAACTCAAACTTAGTGAAACAGATGCTAAGAATGTTGCTCCAGAGAGACTAGATCCTAGAACAGTTAGAGCTGTATCAATGTTCTTTTTATCATCCTGCAAGAATTCCACATAAAATTTAATCAAACGTAACAATTGTCTATCGGAAACAGACTCTATTACCTCTAAGGTAGGGGTAACATCTGTGTACACTCTACCCTCTCCAAATCCCATTTGGTGGAACTAGACTAGATATGTTGTTGTTGTGTTTCAAGGTAACGATTGAGAGAATACATTGGTAATTAGTAATTACTATAAATAGTGGCGGAACCAGAAATCCTAACAAGGAGATTCAAGAAAAATGAAAAACATGCTAATCGAGTTGTCCTTATGTTGAGGAGATTCAACAGTTTATATATACGTAAAAGACACAAGTGGGGTTTGGAAATGGTGGTGTATATGCAGCCTTACCCCTAGTTTAAGGAGATAGAGACTAGAGATGTTGTTCCCCATAGACTCTCAGCTCAAATAAAGCATAACATGGCACTAGTAGCGTAATCATAATTTAAAGTTTTAACATAAGACAATAAGATAAAACAACGAAAGTATGTTGTAAAGATCTTATTGATAGTGGAAAGAGATGAGCAATAATAACTATGCCTCAGTTCCACGTCTTTCATTTCAGCGTACTTCATATCATCATCATACTAAACAACATAAAAAGTGAAAACAAAGAATCAAAACTAAAATTGAAATATGTTATTTCAACTTACCAACATAATTTTTTCAACCCAAGCTCTTTTGTCATTATTTTCAAAGCCCATAACAGTAGTATGAGGAACTTTTAGGTATCTATAGAGCAAATGAAGATGATAACCAAACATAATAATTAAGCCAATTGGTACCAAGAACAAATCAAGGTACTCTTTTTGGAAAACCATTATAATTTTCTTCTCTTCTAATGTGAAAAAAAGTTGGATAATTTCAACCATAATATTGTTGTACAAAATTTGTTGCTTCAAAGTAATTAAATGGCATCTTTTGTTTGTATATTTATTAAGCAATCTCTTAACTTAACTTAGATGTGTTGGAAAAAACTACTTGCAAATGTGAAATTCAAGAATCAATTCATACATGTCATACTAAAATTGGAAGCAATTTGATAAGAAAGTATTGTTGCTCGGTTTAATATCAAACCGAACCGAAAATCAAATCAAATCATAAATCGAGTCAAATCAAAAAAACAAAAAAATAGTGGTTTGGTATTGAAAAAAAACTCGACTTTTTTTGGTATGGTTTGATTTTAACTAAAAAAACTCAACCCCACACCAAACCAATCCGACATTATATATATAATTTTAAAATTTTAATTTACACATAAAAATAGTTGTTTTGATATAATTTCTAAATATTTCTTTTACTTTTTCATAACTTTTACCTTTTAACATATTTGTTCAAGTTTGAAACTTAGAATTTCGAATGGTACAATAAATGTTATAGTCCATGGATGTTAGTAACTCTAATAAGCTCAAATCAAAATCAAATTAATACTAATGTTAACAAAAAAAATCAATTCAACACTAAGAATGACAATAATGTTGAGTATTTGTTCTTTAGTTTTACATTGGTTAAGACAATTAAAATATATAATATAATTTTAATTTTTCTTTAATATTTAGTCATGCAATTAATAATTATTAGACTTATTTTAGCATGATTTAGTACTTTTAAATTATGATCATTTTCCTAATGACTTATTAATTTGCAATATTTGTTTTATGCGATTTCATTATTATTGTTATTTGCTTAAGAAACAACTTAGATAAATGTATTTTGGTGTGATTGAAGAAATATTTAGAGCACAAATTAATTACATGTTTGTAACTTCGTATGAATACTTTACCAGAAAACCCTGAGTTTTATTAGTTTGATTTGATTTATAAATTTAAAAATCTGACACAATTGATTTGATTTGATATTTGAAAATTTTGAACTAACCCAGCCACGTACACCCCTAATTACTACCACTATTTTCCCTTCAAAATTTTCCACCGAAAAATGTTCATTTGACTATTTTTATAGTTTTTTTTATTGAATTAGTGAGAAACGAAATGCAAGCAGATTGATGGTTGTAACTTGTAATGCAGCTCAACGACCGAGCTAGCCTCACTTGCCCAAGATGTAAGACGAGCTCGGGCCTTATATAAGTCGAAGGGTAAGATAAGGAAATTTCACAAATGATTATGGTAAAATTCACTATCAAGAAACAGATTAAGCTACAAATATAACATCAGGCTAAAACTGCAGATAAATTTAAATTTGTTAGTGATAAAGAACTAGGAATTTTTATAAATTTACAAGAGAAATAAAATCCATCCGTTTACACTTCACCTCAACTCTGTTTTCCCCTTCTCTCCAAAATTAAACCAAAAATCAAGTATTGATAGACAAAGTATTAAGCAATTAGCAAATAAAAAAATTCACACATCTTCACTTTCACGATACAACGACTATGCCACAATCCCAAACAAGTTGGTCTCGAGTCTCGACCATATGAATCATCACTGTCCATGTCGCTACATCTAAGCAAAGATATGTTGACCATCTTTAAGCTACATTTCCTTGATCTGATGCGTCTTCGTGGTAATAAGGGGTCAATTTGCCATCTGTTAATGCTGTCTTGAGCTGGTCTCCGCCACCAACTTCCTGCAGCATTTTTACGACTTTTCTCATCGAGGGTCGGTTAATTGGGAGGGGGCTAGTGCAGAGGAGGCCAATTTTTAGGACTTTGCTTATGTCCTCCTTGAAACAAGAGTCGAGTTTCGGGTCAATAACATGATCTATACCCTTCTGGTCTAGAGTAGCGCAAACCCACTTCACCAAATCCTTTTCCCCGTATTCGGGACCTACAGGGAGTTTCCCTGTCACTAGCTCGAGGATTACCACGCCAAAACTGTATATATCACTCTTCTCGTTCACCTGAAGTGTGTAGGCATATTCTGCAAGACGAACAGAATTTAGTTCAACCGGAGGAGCACTACCAGAACCAGAAAGCAAATGTAAACAAAGAATGCCCTGTTCTTGGAGCAAGCCTTAGTGTTAATGTACAAGGGCACTCAAGTACTATGTTGCTCGGATCATCCAAAAATGTTGTTGCGCCTGTATTGGATCCTCCAAAATTGAATAACTTTGGGAGAATCCGACAAAGACATGCCACATTTTTTGAAGGATTTGAGCAACATAGCTCAAGAATGGACCAAAATTACTCATATATAGCTGTCTGCCTGATTATAGATATTGGACATTTAACAATCATCAATGACAATATACCCCGTGCAATCCCACAAGTGGGGCCTGAGGAGGGTAGAGTGTACAGCATACCTTATTCGACGCTTAATTATAATATAACAATATATGAAATATGTTATATTTAGGCATACATCTTAACTACAATTTGCAATGGAAGGCATAAACCAAATTCAACAAAATCATGTTAGTAGAACTCCCAAAGTGAAGGATTAATCCTCTAACCTGGAGCAATATAACCGCAAGACCCTGCAATGACTGACATAGACGTTGTTCCCTTGTCATCGACATCAATCGCCTTTGCCACACCAAAATCAGCAACTCGAGCTCCAAACTCTCCGTCCAACAAGATATTGTTCGACTTCAAGTCTCTGTGAACAATCGGAGGAGCACAATCATGATGCAAATATGAGAGTCCCTCTGCAGCATCCATAGCTATCTTAAATCTCTTAGGCCAATCCAACAACCCACTTTTGCTGCCGTGTAGCAAATCGCCCAAGCTTCCATTAGGCATGTACTCATAAACCAAAAGTTTGCAACCCCTTGTTGTACAACAACACCATAGCCTAACGATGTTCTTGTGTCGAATCTTGCCCAATGTCTCAACCTCCGCTTCAAATCCATCATCCTGATAGTTACCTTTCTCAATGTCACAACTCTCATCTGTTTTTCTCAAACTTCTTGAAAGTTTTTTCACAGCAGCAGCCTCACCATTACTCAAAACGACCTTGTAAACCTTCCCGGAAGAACCACTACCAATCAAGTTGTCTTCATCTAGAGCTTCCAGTACTTCATACTCATCGAAACCTAACTTATGAAACGACGTCAAGGTCCATTTCGATCTATCCAACCTTTTTGCTTTCTTGTAATTCCTATACTTCCAATAGAACGAAACTACCCCAACTACAAACACCAAAACAGCAAGTACGAAAAGCAATCTCAGTAACCATACATAAGCAGCAGTTTTACCTTCATCTTTTCCATCACATAAACCTCCAATATCTCCACATAAACCGGGATTCCCCAGAAAGCTATTCTTGAACATTCCCTTTGCATATGAAGGAGGAATACCACCCGAAAGGCCATTATTCGATAAATTCAGCTGATTGAGCTTCAAATTCTGCAACGCAACTGGAATTTCCCCCGAAAACTTGTTTCCTGATAGGTCAAGATAGTTCAAAACAGACAAGCTCCCGATTTCCCGGGGAATTTCTCCAGAAAGATCATTGTTTGCCAAGTTCAATTCATTCAATTTCTTCAAAGAATGAACCCCACTAGGAAACTTACCACTTAATTCATTGTTGTGAAAATCCATTCTTCCCAATTGCTCAAGATTCACTATACTAACCGGTAACGACCCTGAAAACTTGTTATCATTTCCCACAAAATCAACCAAACTTTCCAAAAAGCCAATCTCTTCAGGAATATTACCCGAAAAATCGTTCTTTGACAAAATCAAAGCTGATAAATTCGATGCACCAGCTATAGTTTTCGCGATTCCACCAGAAAATGAATTGTCCGTTAACTCAAGCAGCGAAAGGCGTGGCAGCCCCCAAAATTCCACAGGGACATCACCTGAGAACTTATTATGAGCTAATCTCACACGTAATAAGCTCCGGCATTGGCTTAAACTCACCGGAATTCCACCGGAAAACGAGTTATCTATCATCAAAACCTCCTCTAAAACCCCATTTCCGCACAAATTCACCGGAATTTCACCCGAAAACTCATTGTTTGAAACATCAATCCATACCAATGGCGAAAATTTACCAAGATTTTTAGGTAAAGTTCCATTTAAACTATTACCAAAGAGCTTTAATTCATATAAATTGGGTGAATTTGCAATGGTTATAGGTAACTCACCATACAATTGATTCTCATAAAGATTGAGCGACTCAAGTGGCAACTCACACAACCCGCTCGGGATCGACCCGGTAACCCGATTCATCGACAGGTCGACCCGCCTCAACGAGGTCATATTCGACCACCCATTCACCGGAAACTCGCCAGAGAACGAGTTATTGTACAGCTCAATTTGCTCAACACTAGTTAACTCAGTGAGCCAGCTCGGAATCGGACCGTACAAGTTGTTTAACGCAAGGTCCAAGTTAACAAGCTTATTTAATCCCCTTAACGTACCCGGAACCTCACCGATTAACCCACAGTCAGTTAACCATAGCACCTCGAGATTCGTGAGGTTCCCAATCTCCAGCGGGATCCGACCCGGAGAAAACGGGTTGTACGACAAATTCAGCTGCTTCAAACTCGAAATGTTTCCAATCTCCAGCGGGATAGTCCCAGTTAACAAATTTTCAACCAGACCCAGAACTTCAAGTCGCCGGAATGCCCCAAAAATCGCCGGAATTTCGCCGGTAAAGTTATTTCCGGTCAAATCAAGGTATTTCAGCTCAGGAAGCTCCGCCAAACTCGATGGAAGACTACCCACTAACAAATTTTGGGCTAAATCGAGATGGACAAGAGATTTACAAGCGGATAACTCCTCCACTGGAAGTGTCGAGTTAATGGAGTTATTGTAGAATGAAATGTACTTGATATACTTGAGTCGGCAAAGAAGAGAAGCCGGAAATGGGCCGGCGATATTGGTGTTGGAGAGGTCAATAGATGTAACAGAACGAGTTAAAGAGTCGCATTTTACTCCAAACCAGTTACAGGGTGAGGAGTTATCATGGAGATTCCAGTTTGAAAAAACACCATTTGGGTCATCAAATCCAAGCTTTATGGTGTGTAAATAAAGGGATTCTTGGTTTAATGAGAGAATCAGTGTAGGTAATAGAAGTATAAGCAAGATTTGAAGATGCATTGTTGAAGGAGATGAATGGATTAGTGGATTTTTTTCTGGAAAAAGTGATTAAGCCATTGTTGTAAGTTTCGAGAGAGACTTTGAAAAATCTTTGATTATATATATGTTGTTCATGTTTTTTAGAAAAAACTTTTTCCATCGGGAATATGATTGTGTTTTCTTGTATTAGTACTCCGTCTAATATTAGTTCAATCATCTTATTATAAATAATAAATAGTTATCTCGTATAATTTATTCACTTTACTAAAGTAAAAAGGAATTACTCAAGACTCGTAAAAAGAAAAATTATCAACTAATATAACATAGAGAGTAACTCACTTACTTGATTATCTGAATTTTCGTCTTATTGATATGGATTCGATTTCTATGTTGTGAATTCATTTTTCCTTCTCTTATCTCTTTGTAACAAAAAAAAAAGTTTAAAAATAAATATTTTCTTTAAATTATTTCATTAAATATGTGTTTGCGTACAAAGAAAAATATTCTCTTGAAAAATAAATGATTTTTGTATTTATTTCTTGTGTTTGGTGCTGAGTAAGCAAAAGAAATACTTATATGTATATGTATAATCTAGATTATAGACAAACACTATGAAAGTTGCAAGTAGGGATAAGGGAGGAATATGTTGAAGGGTGAGTAAGAGACGTCAGGTGAAATATTATTTGTGGAACTTATATTTTTTGTTTCTAATAAAAAGTTATTTTCGTATATTTCAAGGGCATTTTCATAGAAGATTTTTAAAAAAATAATAATAATAATTTAGTGTATAAAACATTTCATATTTATGTAAGGATTAAGGAAAATGCCACACTCCAAAGAGGTTGATAATATGGGTGTGATGGAAATAATTTATCATAGAGCAAGTATAAATATTGATTTTTACAATTCAAATTCATGACCTATAAATTATACAAAGACAATTTTATCGTTCCAATAAAAGATCTTTCAAAAGCAGACCAGCAAATATTTCCTCATGCAATGGTGTGTTTTTCAAGTTACCTTGGTAGCTTCAACTTCTAACACATTGTTTTTTTATCATGCACGACATATTCATTTTCCAACAAGAAATTGTTGGGGTAAAAATGAGATATTATCATTATGTTCCTCATTCTTTGCCTTCTTGTTTTACATTGTTTTTTTAAAAAAAAAGTAAATTATAACTATGGACTAAACTGTTTCGAGAATTAGGATAGAAGATTAGTAATTACACATATTTTCCTCTTTTCAATGGTAAAGTTGGATTTGACTCGAACACTGATGTATAATTCTTGTATATCGATTAGAAATGATAAATAATGAATTCTATTGATTATTTTATTGTTATTTTTCTAGTAAAGATCCCTTTCATAATTGTCCTCTCATGGTTGAACCCCACGCCATATTTCTCTTCAATTTCCAATCTTTTCGAAAATTCCTTATAGGTGAGTTTAAGGTTTTGCCCTCTTCTCTTTTCTTCTTTTCTTTTTGTCATATTGTTTTTAGGAAATCCACATTCTTCTCTTCTTTCTTTTTTTCTTCACATTGATTCGATTAATTCAGATTCATGTTAGAGAAATTTACTTCGAAAGTAAAGTATTTTCCGGGGCGGCTCAAAGGCTAGGCCACTAATTAAGGTTGTTAACTTAGGCATAAAAATAGAACCGCTTTTTTGGAGCTCACCCTTAGAAATTCGTTGAACTAGTTTTTGTCTCAAATCTCAGATTTCAGATTAAGAATAAAAGAATATTTAACAGCTTATTATCACAATTTTTGGTACAAATACTTCTTTTATGTATATTATATTGTATGTATAACCCCATCTCGCCTAGCTAGCTTTCTCTTCTTTCTATACCAAAAGGAAGAAAACCACTCCATTTTACTATAAAATTACTCTTTGAATGATTAGTTTGTGATTATGTTAATCAAACAAATTAAAAGTATGCAAGATGTAACAGCCTGTTTTAAAGTAAGAATCTTCAACTAGTTTTTGAATTCCCTACTCAGATTAATTTCATTTAAGCAACGTCATAGATAAATTCTATATCTATAAAATACGAAAACAAATATCGAGTATATAGAAAAAAAAATATTTTTAGTGACGCATTTTAAAACTTCAGCTAGGTCGAAAGTGAACGATTTAATAGTTTTTATTTTATTTTGTATAAGCGACAATATTCCATGAATCGTTTCAAATTACCATAATTAAATGATATCTTTGCACTACATATAAATATTTTTTTATTAATTATCATTAAAAAAATATATAAGTGCGTGAAACTTAAACTCGTGAAAAAAATTAGTTATAGCTCCAAACCTCATTATTACATTGGGTAGGATTTTGTAAATTAATGTCTTAAAATAAAGGACATTAATTAATGATTTATGTTTCAATTTTTTCATCCAAACAAATGCAGCATATTTATTCTTTTCTCACATGAAATAATGTTTTAACTTGTTTGATTATTAACTGATCAAATTCACTATTTTATTAAAAAAGAGAATTTAAATAATTAAGTTGGTAGATAGGATTGTTTTTGTCTGTTGTTTATTATGTCATGAAACATTATAATAAGTTGTCTGTAAAGGCCATAGTACATGACTTTACATTATGGCCTGTATTTCTTTTTTGTGACAATAAATAACTTTGGCCATTTATGGGTTTTTTTTTTTTTCAAACCCAGGGGCGGAGCTAGAATGTTATCTGGGACGGATGCAATCATTTTAATTCAATAATGCTAATGTTGAATATAAATTTTATATGTAAAATTTCAATATCAAATTTATAATTTTATAATTTTAATAAGTTGAATATTAAGGGTGTATCAATATGGAGAAGAATACTTTTTGATTTGCTCATATGATTGGTCAAAAGTTTGAAGACCATTTTATCTAGAAATTTAACTTGTTTAAGAATTAGGAAAATGACTTTTCTATTCTAATCAGAGAAAACTAGTTAAGTGATATTCCACATTGAATATGTCATTTACTAGCCTTCGACACACCTTATCTTTACCTTACTCCCACTTGGTCACCCCCATAACAGCCAATGCTACCGAAAATAAGTAATAAACCACACATTTTTCTACCTTGAATATTAAAGGGAAAAAAATCTGAAATATATTCGAATTTTGATCGAAATTGTTGTTACGATACCAAACTTTGAATAGGACCTTTTACCCCTCGGCACTATTTAATAGTATATTTTAAAGGTATATATGTGTCCACGTAGACATCATAAATATTGCATTATTATAAATAGTAATGTGTCCACGTGGGCACATATATACCTTTAAAATACACTATTAAATAGTGCAGGGGGTAAAATGTCCTCCATAAGGTTTGGTATCGTAACGACAATTCGGTCAAAGTTAGAGTATTTTTCAGACCATTTTTCCAATATTAAACCTATAGAATATAAATCTTGAATCCACCCCTAAATGTCATAAAGGATGAATCATTGCAAAAGATAATTATATATATTATTATTATTATTTACAAATATAAATAAGTCAAATATATTTAAAACTAAAACATTAGAAAAATAAACGCGCCAGGTAGGGGTCGAACCTACGACTTTCTGCTTAGGAAACAGACGCTCTATCCACTGAGCTACAGGCGCCTGAATGTTATTTTTTAAAAACAATTTATTCTGGTCATTCTTCTTCATTTTGTTTGTACCAAAATAACCTTAAATTTAGTGTCATTAAATATATTATATGTATAATTGAAAATAAAAATAAAACATTTTTGAAACAAAGAAAAGTAGAAGCTCTTTTTGTACAAATCAAATAAAATTTTAATTCAGATCTAAATAATTACAAACAAATAACATCTTTTTGTACGAACAAACTTAATAATTGAGATTTGAATATTTGATGATGATCTTACAAATAAATAAGATTTTAATTACATAAATATCTCAATCTAATTATAAAATTTTACAGTGTAAGAGGAGTAAATATTTAAAATTTAAAAATATAAAAATTATATTTAAAATTGTGTCATATTAAGGGTGTGCAAAAATCGAATCGATCGATAAATCGAACCGAAAAAAGTGTTATTGATTTATTGTTATCGGGTTAACAATTTTTTATGGTTTTATAAAGAATATCGAATTATCAATTCGGTATTGGTTTTTTAATATTGTGTTATTGGGTAAATCGATAACCCATTAAGACTAGTAATTTACTACTTTTATTTGTACATAAATATATTAATCTCAATACATTACTAGTTATGTCTTTGACCTTTAGCTTTAATTCACATTTCATAGTGATTTTGAGTTCACAACTTCATACAAAACGTCAAAATCAAACCATATTCCTCTTAATTTCTCTTTGGTTATACTTGTATAGTTCTTTTCATGTTTGTTATTGTTGTTTCTATTTTACGAACATTTGTAAAGTTACATTATTGTGTTGTCGCGTCAAATTTATTAGAAGTCATATATTTATTTTATAAGTATTTTTTATTGGTTAAACCGAAAACCAGAGTGTTAAGGATCCAAATCGATAAACCGAAAATCGATAAAAAAAATATCTTATTGGTTTGATTATTGGTTTAACGTATTTAAAAACTGAAAATCGATAATATATAAAACCGAACCGAACCGAATATAAGGGTATTTGATGTCATTATAATTATTATTTAAAAAAAAAAAAGGAAAAATGAGAAGATAGGAACCCCCTATTTCTGAACCTAAAACCCCAACAAAGCCTTTTACCCTCATCTCATTTCCCTTTTACAATTATGGCCACTTTCGCCGCCAGGTCCTTCCTCCGCTCCGCCGCCACCTCCGGCCGATCAGCAGCAACCACCAGAATTGCCTCCGGCGCCAAGCCAAAGACCTCTCCATTCCGCATACCAACTCAAAAACCAGTCACTGCTCGCATTTTCAGGTCTCACTGACAAAAAAAACAATTGTTCTCGGTAAAATTTTTAGTTTATTGTATGAATTATGATTGATAGATTTTATATTTTGTATTTTGAAGGTCGCCGGTAGAAATGAGTTGTGTTAGAGTGGAATCGATGTTTCCATTTCATACTGCAACTGCCTCAGCATTACTCACTTCAATGTTATCTGCTACTCCTCGGAGCTATGGTTGGACTCTTGAAGGTATGATTATTGAATGTTGAACTTTCTGTATGTGGATCCATTGATGTATTTTGATTTGTTGATTGTGAATTTTATGTGTGAATCGTGGATCAATCACTTGTAAATATGTATCGAGTTGTTCGAGCGGTATGGTTTTGTTTGGTCATTTATGAATGAAATTATGTTTTCTCGTATCGGATCTTCATTAGTTCTGATATTTTGGCCTTTAAATCAAATGGTAATTGCATTAAGTTGATTGCTTGAGAGTTGAGAGAGTCATTAATAGTAGTTAGTATGAGCTTTGAACTTCATTTTGTTTTTGGTAATTAACAACTTTATTAATCACGAATAACAGTCATTACAAATTCAGCAAAGTCAATACAGCTTTCTAAGGTAATAAGAAGTGCTAAAAAGACTTCACAAGATCAGGCACAATGCAAGTCAAAACTGTAAGCTATGTACTAAGGCTTGTAGTCCAGTTGGGGCGTGAACAGTGCACATATATGCCGGATCCTTGGCCATACTTTCCACCATTTTCCTCTTGTTCTCAAATCCATAGGGCATAAGTACATTCAGCAAGCACCATTTTGAAGAGTTGAGATGGATGAGATTTACCTTTAGCCTGCCTGATATTCCACAACACAAAGTCATCCTGGTTTGTAGCAAGACTGTCTAGTCTGTTGATCCACCTTAGTACTCTGGACCTTAGAGATTGAGCAACTGGACAGTGAACAAACAAGTGTTCATGAGATTCAGGTCCTTGTAGGACACAAGTTGGATTAGCCTCAACTCCCCATCGAATGAGTCTAGCAGTAGATAACAGTCTTTGCTGCAAGCATAGGCACATAGTGAAACAAGCTCTAAGTCTAGCTTGATTGCCAAAAATAAGGCATTTCCAGTATACCATTGGCAGATCACCCAATAGTTGTAGGTAAAATTTCTTTATCAAGCTCTGACCATGTGGGAGGGGTGAAGTCAGTTGCAGCATTCCGTTGAACTTCAGGTTGTTGACCTGAGCGTGAACTCCTGGAAAGGGGAAAAGTAAGTATATGAAGGAGAACAAGGTTGAGGAAGGAAAAACATAGTAGTAACATAGAGATGTGTTGAGTGTTGACTGTAGAATTCATTAAATTATTGTGTTCATGAACTCAATTCTCTAGGAATCAATTATGTTGCAATTTATTATGGTCCAGCCATAACCTATTTTCTTCTATCAGTACTTCCTCTTTCTGCAGTAAAAAGTAATTCTTGAATATTGTAGGACAAGAGAAGACTAGATGAAGATCACGAAATGGAGTTCAAGTTATACAAATATCTTTAGTCTGTCAATTTTAGTAACTGATAACAGTTCCTTTCTTAGATCTGGTGAGGAACCTTCCCCCTATGGTGTAGCTAACTAAACAATTGATATTCAATTTTTTTTTATTGCTTTTGGCAAAGGAAGAAGTGTTAGCATATGTGGAAAGGATCAATTGTTTATTACCACCTCTCTTTTACTAGTCTCCATTGTCAAATGTACGGCTTAACTATCACATGAGTGTTCGCATACATAGCTAAACTTGTTGATGTGATATTGAGTATTATAGTACTATCCCTTCAACTTCCAAATCGTACGAGTACTGCTGATAATACATGCTTCAAACTCGAGTAAGGTGACAATGTTCTCTGATTCATGATTTTCTTAGGAGAACATGTACAACATTTACTATTGTATTTCCTTTTCAAACCTGCTTTGATATGCTTTACTAGATCCGAGGGTCTATCGAAAATGGTAGAGGTAAGGTTTGAATACGCACCACCATCCCCAGACCCCACTTGTGGTTTGTGGGATTACACTCGGTATGTTGTTGATGGTCGTATTGTAGGATTGTCTCCATTTATCCATTTATTCTTTTTTTTCCTTCCTATCTACAGAGAATACTTTATGGTCAAGTTTCTAGTATATAAACTCCAATGGAAACTTTTAATTAATTGACTTCAATTTCCTAAGGAATTAAAATTATTCTCCTCTGAACATCATTGAATTATGTCATGAAGCTGACACTTGAAATGAGCATTTGATGTTATTTGTTGTGTCCGTCTGATCGTTGATCGAAATACATCAGATTTGGTGAATCATGCTGCTGTATTTGATTGTTGATGATTTAATTCCATTGATAAGCCTCAAAAAAATTGAGTCAGATTGATGGTGGGACCTAAAATTTTTAGCATACATATGTTGCGTTTCCAGTTGTAGTTGTGAAGATGTAAGCATAATTCTAATACTTGGCATTTAATCAGATTGCAATGATGATGCATGATGAATGTCAGAGAGTACAAGCAAAGTGAAATATCCATGCGGTGTAAGAACATGAGAAGTAGATAGTGAATGAGAGCATGGATGTTTTTCCTTTTTCTGAACTTTTGATTCTTTGTAGTTTATTACCAATGGCGAATCTCTTTTCAAGGATAAATTTGAATGTCTTGAAAGCATTTTTATACTAGTGCTTAATCTATTGTCTTTGTATGGTGTAAAAAAAATCAAGTTATTTAGTAATCTACCAGACAGTTACTTGGGACTATGTTGTTCTTGAAAGTATTTAATGGCTTCTTGTATTGTTTTGTTTGCTAATGCCAAGTTGCTACTGAAAATTTTTGAGACTGTATACCCTAACAGTGTGTCATGGGAGCCTATGGACAATTAGAAGCATTCATGTTTTGAAATATCATAGATTAGTCTTAAACTAGCCTCAAGAATGAAACATGATGAAGAGTAATTTAACAAAAGAATGAAACATGATGAAAAATATATGTTTCCTAGGCTAAATCTTTGATATTTTAAGTACGATCTTAGGTTTTGCAAGTTACAGGTTAAAAAATCGGATTTCTACGTTATACTACTAGGAGCAGATCAAAATATGCAAACAAAAGCTGAAGTAAGGTATTGAAAAGGAAAAAGAAATTGGTAGGTTTAACTTGTATTTATTCCCAGTGTTCTTCTAGTACTCATAAGCTACTGAATTGTTACACTTTAGTTTCTTGTAGCCAGATAAATCTCTTAGTAGATCGAACTTGAATTCGTGATAAATGACATTGAACTGATTAGATTTCAACTTTTGCTGATATTCGGAGTCTATCTTCATTACGTAAATTTCAACCTGCTGAAATAGGAAGATTAATGACTTGAAGTTTCATTTAATATTGAACACAGTAGTGCTTAACCAAAATATCTTTACATCCTTGAAAAGTGCGGAGTTTTTTAATGATGTGTTTGAGGTGATTTGCACCTGATTGTCCAATAATTAGATTGATCAGTTTGTGATGTGGCTGTCATTGATTGCCTAGCAGTTAAAAACTTAAATAGGCCTTGAGATAACTTAATCAGATTATCTGAGGGACTGAATCTGCTTAGCACATAATATTTTCTTTCTCAATATAGTTCTTCTAATTTAATAATGTTTAGGGTTATTCTAATACTTGGTATTCAATCAGATTGCAATGATGATTTATGATGTCGGAGGGTTCAACCGAAGTATTATGTCCATGCAGTCTAAGAGAATGTCTGTATGAGCTCTGAAGAAGAAATATTTGGTTTCTTCTATGACTGTCATTTGATTTCCGTTCTATTCTTCCCATTTGTGAAACTGGGATTTTTCCCTTTCCGTGAATTTAGATTTTTCTGTAGCTTGTTGAATTCTTCTGATGCATCAACTATTGATATCTCTGGCAGTATGCTAGGAACTACTTCTACGCTAAACTGCATGACAACCTTAGTATTTAAGTCAAGAATGATCTCTAAGAACCTTATTGCATGATATTTCGGGTTATTTTAAAACATCTATTTTTTCATATAGTAGTTTTGACGACTGGCTTTTCCTTGTTTAGGGCTGTGATTACATGCTCATTGGCTTCCTTTTCGGCTTCAAGATTTTGTAACAATCAATCTATGAACTTCAATAAAACTTCGTTGAACGTAGTGTTTAGAATCATATTGATGCCTTCTGCTTCTCTTGTTTTTTGCCAACTTCTGTTGTTTTACGAGTAATTTGTCTATCTCTGTTGCCTTCCCGTAAGTGTTTCTTCTGTTCTTGGATTGTAGATGGATGATTGTGTTATGCAGTGCATGTCTTCATAGTTCAACGGATATCGATGGACAATGTAACATTAAGAACCCCAGAAATCTTCTCCATTTTCTGTTTGAATTTTGGAGCTAAACTTTTTTGTATTCTTTGCCATCATAGAGTAGGACTACATAAGCAATTATCCTTCTTTTGGAATACCTTTTATTCATGCAGAAATCTTTTCGTGAGCTATCTTTAGATTGAAATTACTAGTTTTCATAATTCCTTAAATGAAAAGTGATATAGTTTTAGTTAAACAACAAATCATTTGAGTTATATGGAATTCATAATTATCCATTTGTCTGTGATGATGCTAATGAGAAATTTTCATTCAGGGTGTGTGTGGTAGGAAAGAAAACATTTTTCAGGACATGTTTTTCAATTTTTTCATGTTCGGTTGGTCAATTTTTTTAAAAATATTTTCTCTAGGAAAACAAGTTTTACTACTATATTCTATATTAATTGTATTCTTTCCACTCCAAACACATCTCATCTTCACCCTCACCTTTCATAATATTTATCTAGATTATATACAATTTTTTAGGATAATATTTCTTACTTACGCACCGAACATGAAAAGATAGGTAAGAAACTTATTTATTTTCTTGGAAAACATTTTCCGCCATAACGGACACACCCTTAATCCTACTCTTTTTTGTCACCTCACAACAATGTCATATGTTGCATCTCTCAATCGTACTCTACCCATAAAAAAGATGGGAGTACGATACATCAAGCCTGCGCCTATATGGTTTTAACAATGCATCTATTAATGAGAATCGAGTGTTTATCATATTATATATGAAGCTCTTATTGGTCTACATGCTACTTTTGAAAGTTGGTGTGTACAATCGATCTAGGCCTGTACTTGGAGTTTTTTAGAGGTTGGCGAAATGGGAGGATCTACCATATTAAGTGTTATACCTCGAGTCCTTGTAAAGGTAAGAACAATAATAATATATTCAAGATGATCTTATAAGTGGAGGTTAGAGAAGGTAGGATATACATAAATTTTATTCTTGTCTTAGGTTGAGTGAGATAGAGAGGTTGGGAAGATATTTTCAAAATAAGTGAAAAGTACAAAAGTAAAAAGTTATGATGAGAAAATTGAAGAGGAGAAAAATATTTACAACAAAACAAAACAGTAAAGATAATCAAAATAAAAGGAACAACCACATTAGCGAGACTAATAAGGGAACTAAATAAAGTGTTTTGAACTAGTATCAAACTACTTTCACGTAAAAGAGAGAAAATATTCAACTCTTTCTACCTTAATTCTCGACTTCCGCAGAGAATTTGATATTGCTAAGCAAAAGGTGGGGGAGGGGATAAATAGTTAGAGGGTGAAACAGTCTTTTTCAGATATAGATGAACTATTATTTGATGTTTTTTCTCAATAAACAACATTGCTCTTATATTATTCTCTTGGAATTTCCAACAAATTGCCATTGTTTCAATGTGTTTGATTTTCTAGTAAGGATGATGCTATTATTTTCAAATTGACATGAATTTGTCAATCAATCATCAAAAAATATATTAAATTCAGTTCATTCTTCTTAAATCCCCTCTGTGGTAGTTGAGGTCAATAATATAAAATTAAAGTTAATATATATATGGATAGATTAATAAGAAAATAGTATCGCATAAAATAAACGGATTGAAGCATATAAAGGTACTCAAAATTTATTCTGAATCGTGTTTGTCTATAGGGCAGAGCCAGGTGGGAGAAGGGGGTTCATCCGAACCCCTTTCGATTGGTTAAAATTATTATTTTTTTAATGTATATTTAGTAGATATTGAACTTTTTTTTACTTCTTTGTTTGTTTATTTTTTATATTTTGAATCTCTAATAAAAATCTCAATTCCGCCACTGATCGAATTGGAGTTGAAACATGCTTTGCATGGACTTGTCACCCCCTCCCCCCCCAAGACAATGCCCTAGGTCTTGGGCACAAAGAATTCATAGGAAAACAAGTACTGTACTACATTAAATTATTAAAATAACACCACAAGAAGAATGGGAAAACAAGTAAAAATAGTCAAATAAAAATGACTGAGAAACCTTGACTTATAATTTCTCAAAGATATTAAAATTTGAGCACAAATTTGTGGGACACATTTAATATTTTCAAATTCTTGACATTATTCTCGTGGTGTGTGTTTCTCTATATATAAACACACACTAAATGTGAAATCTCATGTATAGTAAATTGAAAATGTGAATGTGAATGCAGATACCCTCTTCGTTCACTCTTACTTGTCCATTATATTATATGAAAGGAACATTCAATTGTAAAGGATGTTTAACCGCTTCTTTCGGTGCACATATTTCTAATTTATATCGATCATATAAAAAATTGCATTGTCAAAACATATAACTTAAAATATAACAACAAAAAATGGTGGAGACAATAATGTCACAATCTGACCATTGACACTTTCCATCAAAACTATGTGGTAGTATTTTGTTCGTTTTAATTTATTTGATCTATTTTTTTTAGTACGTTGTAAAAAGAATGACCCTTTTTATTTTATTTTTTGTAACTTATTAGTTTCAATTCAATTTTCCACTTGACATGCTTGAAACTACGAGATTAAAGCACTAGTACATTTGATAGATCTTTAATTTTAGACCACTAGATTAAATATCTTCTTTATTTTCTTAAATTATGTACAAAGATAAATCAAGTCATTCAATTCGAAACGGAGGGAGTATATTTCTTTAGAGATAATATTTTTGGTGGTCTCAGAATGACTTCCATTAATCTGAACTTATTAAAGAGATTATACACACGTTAAGTGGGAAAAAATATACTTTTTTTTCAGAAAGAAATTAGAAGAAAATAAAAAGAGAAAGAAATGGTTTCTTCATTCCACTATTTTGCTCCTTTTTTTCCACCATTGTTTTCAAGAAAAATGTTGTTGTTTTGGTTTTCCTTTCGATGTCCTATATTTACATTAAAGTCTGACTGAATCTGAATTTGCACATTGCATAATCCTGTATTTGTAAAGACAATTCTCCCAACATGATTTTTTTCATTCTCAAGAACTCGAATGTCCGTCACAATCCATATTAATAAAACTATTTATCTATAATAAACCAATATGTTTTTTTCAATGTATAACTCCATATTAAAAAGATATTTTTTTCAATTTTTATATATTCGATCGATTCATCAGGTTTTGTGATTGTTTCTCTGTGTAAATAACTAAATCATTCAACATTTTTAAAGCATAGACGTCAACAGCTAATATTAAATCCTTTTAAAAATATATGTACACAAAATACCTAATTTTAGGAACAGACCATGCATTGGTTCATGTGCCTTTTATTAAGGCTACAAATTCTCCCTTGCATATCTCTTATCTCCCCCTTTTCATAATATTTATATAAATTATACTTGCTCGAACCTACAATTCTAGCGTGAAAATCAGACTCACGATCTCTTTCTTATCATTGAATCATTAATCAACTTTGTTAGGGGTTCACAAATTATAATAATATATATATATATGCTTATTTAATTTTCTAGTAATACATAATCTACGAAAAATTTATTAGATTCATCCAGACCTACGAACTCCCACCTAACTTCATCCATGCTACTATATATACCTACGTACTAATTACACAAGTAAATACAAAGAAAAGCACTCTTTTTTTTTTTTTACCAAACACACCTTCATAACCTTGAAATTATTACCTAAATCTCCCCCCACCTAACATAGACACAAAAATTAATGAGGCTTCCAAAATAATGTAAGGAAAAATACAACTAAGTAAAGCCTTCAGTCAAACTCTATTAACTTGTGCAAAAAAATAAAATTACTATATTAAATACGTTCGAATGGAACAGGACATAACTCTTAAATAGATCTACTTGATTCCATGTGATTTAGTTAAAATAATTTTAAAAAATTAAGTTTGTTACAAAGGATAAAAATGGTTTTTTCTAGTGAAAGTAGGAAATATAAATTTTATATGTAAATTTCAAGTGTATAATTGTCTCCTCTCCATCTACCCAACGTTTTTGAAACCCCACTTTCAATCTCATCTCATGATCATTATAATATTTTGCTAGTTTTCATATAATACTTTGATTTATATGAAAGTATTATATCCTGATCTTGTCATGCTATCTCTTGAGGATAAAAAGATTATTTTCGAAAGATCATTAGCTTAATTAGTAAAGAAAATTAAAGTAAGAATTAAAAGAAAAAATGACAATGGAGAGAAATATAACACTATAGCAATACAGTGCGGAACATTTCAGGATAGTTGTAACATAAAGCGGAAGTTTTCACATTGGTGAGAGAAGTCATCAGTTAGATTTCTTTTAAGACCTAATTCATTTAGTCTATTTAATTGAGTAAGTCTATGTTTATATATTTAATAATATATATCTAAATGACTTAGATCGAATTTTAAATTAAAATTAAATATTTATTTTGAACAAATTGTTTATTTAAAATTTGGACTTAACGTTTAAATTTTAAATTAAAACAAATTTTGTATGTTCAAAAAGGAAGCAATAAAAAATTTTGTGTGTTCAAAAATTGAGTGACTCTTCATGAAAAGTCTTCTTATTAAATTCTATAAATATGAAGTATTCTCGTAAGTAGCGTATTCAATTGCATATATGTTTCAGGATTTATTATATGTTGATAGAGAATATATCGTTTGACATCCCTTAAAGAATATATAGACAATAATTCTTAAAAGATCGTGATTTTTTATGCCTAGTGCTTTAATAACATAATACAATCACTTAAATATAGCAAATAACATGTGGTATTAGATATCGAAAATAAAAAAAATTACATAAATAAATTACTCCCTCCATTTTAAAAAAAATAACCTACTTTTTCTATTTAAAAAAAAATGACCCTTCTTTTTTTCGTAACACTTTAACTTCAATTCTCCATGTGATATGTTTGAGATAACAAAATTAAAGGACATTTTTATACAGTTAACATAACTTTAATTTAGGATTACAAAACTAAAAATTCATCCTTTATTTTCTTAAACTCTATGTCAAATCAAACTAAATCATTTTTTTAACAAAAAAAAATATACATATTAATAAAAAAAATATTTTCCTCCATACTGTACCATACATGATGTTTTTAAGTACTAATAAAAAGGGAAAAGGCATAAATTCCCCCTTCAACTTATACCGAAAAGTCAGTTACACACTTCAACTATTATGACGACCTATTACACACCTTTACTACTTAAAAGTGAATTTATTTACTCCCTGAGACGTGTAACACCACTCTCACAGCATGTAGTGTATTACACTCGCTGCCACGTCATCGCCATGTCAGTGTCACGTCAAATTTTATATTTTTTTCTATTCTTTTTGTTTTCTTTTCTTTATTAATTAACTTTCTTTTTGTTAACTCTATTTTACACTAATTTATCTCTAATTAATTATTAAAATTCTCTAATAGTTGTATCTTTTTTATAATCCCACCCACTTTCTCTAATCTCATCGGAGAAATCATTCATTTGAATTTATACAAGAATTTTCTTTGTCTTCTCCGGCGAAGAACAACCAACCCATCACCACCATAAGTCCACCTCCACAACGCCATTTGTTCTTCTTTTTTGACGAACCATCAGCCAACAACCACCACAAAACAACCACTCAAAATCCAAATCAATCACCAACAAACACCAAACCAAACCCCCTTACCTTATCCCTTTGCGATTTTATTCTTTTGATTTGTTTTAAAGGTGCGTCGGCAAGCTCAAAGCTTCAGCCAGGGCTCCGATGAAGTTCCAAAGAGCTCCATACTTTCAGATCTGAAAAACCAACAAATAATCTGGACAACCAACAACACCACTACTACACTCACGTCATTGTGAATCTTTAAGGTTGTGATGAAAAATAAAAAGTTGTGATGAAAATTAAAGAATGAAGAAGAAGAGGGTAATGGGTGGGGATGGAAGATTTTGACTTTTTAATTCTTTTTCTAAAGGGTAATGGAAGGGGAAAAGAAGATTTTGATTTTTTAAATTCTTTTTTTAGCTTTAATTTTTTCTAACGCGCCAGTTTTTTATTTATTTTTTATTTTTTTGACACATCAATTTTAGGGAGTAAATAAATTCACTTTTAAGTAGTAAAGGTGTNACTCTATGTCAAATCAAACTAAATCATTTTTTTAACAAAAAAAAATATACATATTAATAAAAAAATATTTTCCTCCATACCATACATGATGTTTTTAAGTAATAAAAATACAAAAGAAGTTAATTAGGCATCCCCATCCACCATATTTGTTGATTGGTAGTAAGTGGAGAGTAAAAGTATTACTACAATAGTATGAATTCTTCTTAAGCAAACACGTGTACATATACGTGGCTTCTTTTTACTTGGCTCCGCCAACTCAGCCGATCAAATATTAGTGGCCCCCACCCAAGCCATAAAATACAAACTGAGCCGCCGCCAACGTCACTTAATATAAAAAATAAATAAAACAAATCCATTTTATGCGGCGATTTATCCAACCGCCGCCGACAACTCAATTTTTACCGTCTGTCTCCGGTTACCCTGTATTTTTTTCTTTTTAGTTCTCTAGCTGACACGTGTAGAAATTTTTATTTTTTATTTTTTGAAAAAAAAAATGGTGTAGTACTGAATATATTCTTTTACTCTCAGTCTCTCATACATGTTTTTTCTTTCTTTTTTTGGGTTTGGTCGAAAAGTCCAATATTAGAGGATAAAACGTTCTTTAAGAAAGACGGTTTTATATTTAGGGGAATTAAAATTCGAAAACTTTGGTTAAGAATGGAATAGTACTTAACACTCCACAGACCACCATAACTTTACTCATCAAATTTGAACTTTGAAAAATATATTAATATGACTATTTTATTATATTTATTATTTTTATTTTATATTTAGCATTAGATTTTATAAGATAATTTGAAAAATAAATAATTAATATTAGAAATAATTTTGATTAAATATAAATTATTTTGACAGGTTAAAGTAAAAGTGAATCTGATGAGTATTTTATATAATAAAGTGTTATCAATAGTAGAAATAGATAGAATTTCAAGAAAACTTTCAAAAAATTGCAAGTTCCTTTTTTCTTTTCCATTTTCAAGATAATTAAGCTTTTGATCTCATAAATATCTTTTAATAATATACTTAATTACTAGTACTACAAGTTTCTTTACTTTTTTAATTTTACCTGTTACTCCTCCCTGTCCAACATAGTTGATGTTCTAGCTTAAAATGGTAATATTTCATGAGGGATTAGAAATGTCTCCATAGCAAATTTGAAAACAAAAATGAAATATCTTTTTAATTTTGTGAAACATCCACTATTTTAGATTAAAAGAACTAAATTTTATTTTTTTGAACTTTCAAGTAATTATATTGCATTTTATTTAGGACCTCTAATTATATTTCATATAAAATATACACGGTATGTCTTCTGAATCATGTTTGAGATTGTTTCATAGTAAAAATTGTATCATTTGCAATATTTAGTTATCATAATTGCGTTATTTGTTATTTACTCAGTTATTTTGAAGGCGATTATAGTTTACAAGTTATATATTTTATTCATTGCAGAATCAAAATCGTTACGGCGTAACTTTTTATAAGCATTCGTAATTAAATCAGTTTTATACGACGATGTCTGCGTGATATGTTCGACATTGTTTAGGACCTCTAATTATTTCATATAAAATATAAACGGTATGTCTTCTGAATTATGTTCGACATTGTTTCATAGTCTAAACGGTTCAAGATAAAAATTGTATCGTTTGCAATATTTAGTTATCATAATTGTGTTATTTGTTATTTACTCGGTTGTTTTGAAGGCGGATATATTTTACAAGTTATACGTTTTAGTCATTGCAGAATCAAAACCGTTACGGCGTAACTTTTTACAAGCATACGTAATCAAATCAGTTTTATACGGCGATGTCTGCGTGATATGTACTTTATTATTACGTACCGTAAAAGATAATTATGTTCGAGATCGTTTGAAAGTCCAAAATGCCAAGATAAGCTATGTCATTTACGACATCTAGTTAGCAAAATTGAGTTAATTGTCATTTATTCGGTAAATTTGAATGCATTTATACCTTACTAGTCATGTTTTATTTATTGCAGAATCGAAAATGTTACGATATAACTTTTTATAAGCATGCGTAATCAAATCAGTTTTATACGACGATGTCTGCGTGATATGTATTTTATTGCCGCGTACCGTAAAAGATAATTATTACGAGTTATGTTCGAGATCGTTTGAAAGTCCAAAATGTCCAAGATAAGCTCTGTCATTTACCATCTAGTTAGCAAAATTGAGTTAATTATCATTTATTCGGTAAATTTGAATGCATTTATACCTCACTAGTCATGTTTTATTTATTGCAGAATCGAAAACGTTACGATATAACTTTTTTTAAGCGTACGCAATCTTTTTACAAGTATACGTAATCAAATTACTTTTATACGTCAATATACTCATGATATATATAATCTATTGTCGTGTAACGTAAAAGACAATTAGTATTATTTATTAATTACGACAGTCTATTCGAAGACATTACGACGTAATCTTTTATAAGCATATGTAATCAAATTAATTTTATATGGTAACGTAACATGCATGTGATATGTAATTTATTATTGTGTTTAAATAAATATATTATAATAATCTTTTATCACCAAAGTTTACGATAGGGGGAAAAAGAATTTTAATTTACAGCATGATTCGGTGTTTTTCATCAAAATCATTAGAAAAAAAAGTCTCCTCCATGTTTCTAACCTAAAAAAACAATAGAACCTAAATTGAAAAAAATAATATATTTTTTCTCCTTCATATTGGTTTTAAGTAATTATATTACGCTTCATTTAGAACCTCTAATTATATCTTATGAACGTAAAAATAAAGATTTTTATACATTTTTTTAAATTATGTCCGAGATCGTTTGATAATTCAAAAATACTCAATATAAAATATGTACCATTTACAATATTTAATTATCAAAATTGAATTCACTAAGTTATATGGAAGATATTTATACTATACAAATCATATTTTATTTATTGCAAAACTAAAAACTTTACGGCATATTTTTTATCATTATATACGATCAAATCAAATTTATACGATGGTGTACGCGTGATATTTAATTTTTTATCACATAATGTAAAGGACAATTATTATTGATTATGAGCTCAAACATATATATCATTCTTTTCATGACTTAATTCAACGATAGAAAAAAAATTGTTTATTATTTGGTGATTTCCCTCAAAATCACAAAAAAATAAAATAAAATATAATAAAAAATCTCCTCCATATTTTTGAAGTAGGTAAAAAGTAATAACTCCAAATTAAAAATTAGCATTTTCCATTTATTATTTATTTCTTTTTTTGAGTGTGTGGATATATGCACGTGGCATTTAGAAATAAAATAAAAACAAATAGCCCATGCAGGCATTCAGATATGTACATATATATAATTGCACTTTTAAGCCTTTACTTATGTATATATTTCGATTCGGTTCTTATAGTTTTTTTACCATACATATTTACCCTTTAATTATTCCTACTCAAATTCATCATTTTCAATTTTTGATTCTTAATAATTCGATTTTCGATTTAACCAATAAAAAAAAGGCTCATATGATCATATATACATGATGTTCATTAAAATATAAATAGTAGCAAAAATACAAGTCCAACACAATTTTCTACATTGATCATTTTTGTTTAACACATAATCGTTCAAATTCCTTCTAAAAACCCATACAATAAATTGAAGTAACAACATTAATAGTTTGCGTTTGTCACAATCAAATCTAAAATGAACATAATATTAATTTCCGTCGAGAAGAGAAAAGGTGTTATAATAGAGAGTAATGCTAATTTAAGTTGTCTACGACTAAAATAATACTAAAATTTAAGAAAAAGGATAAAAATGTTAAAATCATTAATATATAATACTCCTTATTTGGATTATCAATTTAACCGTTAACAAATACATCCTCTTATATTAACCTTTATTCCCAATTTGTTTAAAATGTATTTGACTAGAAAACCATGAGGACCAATATTAATATTTATCCAAATTTGATATACTAATATTACAAATTTTTCCATTTTAAGAAATAAAAAAAAAAAAAAACTACCATATATTATATGGTCCCTACATTTTCATCAGTCAAAGACTCCATTGACTGTTGTTTTCTTCCTATATAAAGAGGCACTTTCCCCCCTACGTTTTCTCTCAACCGTGCCCTAATTCTCTAATGACTTGTTCAAATTCTATACGTATATATATATAATTGTCCATTTCCGGTAAGCGGCGAACTGAAAATGGCGCCCAAGCAAAAATGTACGACGGCGGCGACGGCAGTGACGGCGGCAACGGCAGTGACAGCGGCGGCGGTGAAGGAGGTGCATTACAGAGGTGTAAGGAAAAGGCCGTGGGGAAGATATGCGGCGGAGATAAGAGATCCGGGGAAAAAATGCCGTGTTTGGTTAGGTACGTTTGATACCGCTGAGGAAGCAGCGAGAGCGTATGATAAAGCTGCGAGAGAGTTTCGAGGTGTGAAAGCGAAAACTAATTTTCAGATTGTGATGCAGCCGGCGGATGTGAATCGGAGTCCGAGTCAGACTAGTACCGTTGAGTCATCGTCTGCGGCGGTTGCGGTTGCGGTTGCGGCGGCGACGGCGGTGACTTCGACGGCGACGGCGGCGGCAATGGTGGAATCGGTTCCGTTGGATCTAAGCTTAGGAAGCTCATCATCCGTTGGTATTTTTAGCAACGGTTTAGGTAAGTTTTTGTTCCAGAATTCTCCTACCGGAGGAATCACTCCGCCGACGTACTATTTACAAGGAGCTGGAGTGATTCGTAACGGCGGCGGCGGCGGTAGTGGAGATGGAGGTGCTGCTGCCGGCGGCCAGAGTGGGATGATGAAGAGTGAATCCGATTCATCAACTGTGATAGATTTTATGGGTAACGATCTCAAGCCAAAAGCTAATTTCGACCTTAATCTTCTTCCGGCACCGGAAGACATGTGAAAATTCTTCTGTATGGATCGGAAAGTTGCCGGAGTTGATGATCGGAGATTCTGCATGCTTTTTGAACTTTTGCTTTATTTACTTAGTTGTAAGCTTGTTTAATTAGCGTTAATTCCCCTTTTAATTACCAGTAATTAAGGGACAAAAAGATAAGGGAAACTATAGTCTAAAATATATATAGGGGAAAACGATGACGTTCTGTTCATCGAGTTACTAATGTGAATATCGAAAAATCTGAACTTTTAAGAAAAGAAGCTGGAAATAAATAAATCTTTTCATGTTGTTCAAGTGCTATGGTTTTAGTAGAGTATTGTATTTGCTCGTATTAGAATAAACTGTTTACATCATATTTTTTGGATAAAATATTTTTCAATCTTACATGAACGTGGAATGATTAGTTTTGTAATTGACGAAGGCCGGAGGAAGTGATGATGGCGGTGGTGTAGCGGTGACGATTAAAGGGAGAAAGAAAAGGATAATTTGACACGTGTGGGTTAATGATAGTATGGACATTGCACAAATATTGAGGCAATAGATTAGGTTTGACCGCCAAAGCGAAAAAAGAAGTTATTTGACAATTATGGACCTTGTTGCCACGTGGACTATTTCTTAACTAATTTAATCTACTTGGTTTATTTATATTCAAGTTAAGTAAAAGTCTAATCAATAAAATAATAATTGATACTCCCTCCGTTTCAAAAAGAATGTCCTAGTTTGATTTGAAATGGAGTTTAAGAAAATAAAAAAGACTTTTAAATCTTATAGTTCAAAATTAAAGTTATATCAAATGTACCAAAATGCCCTTTAATCTTGTGGTTTTAAACATGTCATGTGGAAAGTTAAAGTTAAAGTGTTGTAAAAAAAAGGAGTCATTATTTTTTAAACATACTAAAAAGAAAATGACGTCATTCTTTTTTAAACAGAGGGAGTAGGTTTTATGAATATTAATAGATACAAGTGGATTATGATGAATATATATATATATAATGCATAATTCGTTGTCCTAAGTTGTGACACATAATCGATTTTTACCTTAAAAAGACAATATTGTTAATCCAAGCTAAAATTAAATAAGCATATATTTTAAGACAAACTCTTGTCTAGTATATCTATGTAAAATAAAACATTGAACAAATTAAACGAGTGCATTAACATGAGAAAAGGGTCAAATGCCCCCTCAAGCTTTAGCCATATTTCCAACTACACACTTAATCTTTGCGGGGGTCCTATTACCCCCCTGAACCTTTTTTTTTTATATTAGTTCACCCTCAGACGCTGATGTGTCCACATAAACCAGATTTATAAAAAATGTTTATATATACACGCTGTCCACGTATATATTAGTGGACCCCATGAATTTACACGACTCACAAATTGACACGTGTCACAAAACTTTACCTTTACCTTTTATGAACCTAATTGACCCTCATTTTTCTTCTTAATCTAATCTCTACCATCTTCTTCCTAATCTAATCTCTAGTTCTTCTTCCTTTTCTCTACGATCTTCCATTATTGACGTTGCTTGGAAAGCTTACTTACTATTTCTTTTGAGAAAAGGTTAGATCTTTACTTACTAACCCTAATAACACAAAGTGAAAAAAAAAACAAGCTATCGAATTGGGGAAGATTTCGATTGTTCAATACGAAATTCGAGAAAATTGCAAATCCTAAATTCAATCTTAGTTGGAGAAGATACAACTACTAAATTCAAGCTTTGAAAATGGTGGATGAAGAACAAAGAAGAGAGATTTTGTTCAAGAACAAAAGAGATGGAGATAAATGAAATGGGAAAAAAATAAAAAATAAATATATGGTTAAATAAAGAGTAAAGTTACTGTTGGGAGGCTTATTTGGACTCCACATGGACATTTTATTATGTTCTTACGCGCCTCACGGAGGTGAGTTCACGTATGTGGACACATCAGCGTCTGAGGGTGAACTAATATAAAAAAAAAAAGGTTCAGGGGGGTAATAGGACCCCCGCAAAGATTAAGTGTGTAGTTGGAAATATGGCTAAAGCTTGAGTGGGCATTTGACCCTTTTCTCTTAAAAAATATATTATTCATATATGTGTGTCATTTTATATGATAATTGTTTATCCCTAAATCAATATTTTGATGTCGTTCAAAAACATGCAAATTGAGATGATCAAATAATAACATTATTAATGTTATTTTGCTTGTTAAACGTAGTTAAGATAACAAGTGAAAATAATAGTTAATAAAGTAATTGATAAGATATAAGTAACAAATATTATTAGCATATTTGCCAATATGATAGTCCGATAGCGTCCATCGAAAAAGCACAGCTTGAGAGATTTAGGTTAGAGAACTTCAATAACAACAAGCAAACAATGAAAATTGTAATGGAATACGAATAAGGGATACAAATACATTTAAAGCGAAATTCTAGGAAATGTCTCACGTGAATTATGTTCCCATAGTGATCTACATCTGCATGTTATTTCCGTTATATGTAGAACTGCGTAATCGCTGAAAGGAATTGTGAATTCTTTAAAAACGGTTACACTCTTCAACTTATCTTGAACTATAATTGAAATTTTACTATCCTTGCGGCTTTGAAGTTCAAAATCAAATTGACCAATAAAGATCAAAGGTCTGAATCTTCGGAAATGAGGACAAATTTTATCGTACAAGCTCATACATTGAGGTTAGTACCACTTTTACTATGTTATATTTGATTTGTCTTCAAGCTTCATATATTATCATTCGATATGTTTAATTGTTGAATCCGAATCTCAAGTCATATAATAATAATTTTAGAAATTAATAACATTTTTCTTCGATTCACATTTTTAATATTTTATCAACGATACGTAACGTTTATGCGCCAAACCGAATGAATAATGATGAGCGTGGTGGTTGGTAATATATAGGAGTAGTTCAGTAGGTAGGATAGACCAAAATGTATAATAAGTGAAAGTGTGGATTGGAGGATTAAATTATAAGGAATTATTTGATAACTAATTATAGTTATGTAGTAATAGTAAGGCATATAGTTATAAGAAAATTTATACATTAGTTATGCATGATATTATTCTCCGCAAATTTACTTTGTGGGATTAGATTAAATAAATTTTTGTTATTGTTGTTGTCGTATTAATAATTCCACCTCTATTTTATATAAACTACAATAATATATAGATTCTTTCATAACTAGTATAAATATTTTATGTATTTCTATATTATAAATTAAACATCATACTATTAAATTTATATATGAATAATCTATATTATTAAATATGATATTATTTATATAAAATTTAATATCAAATAATGAACTTCCGCATTATCTACCAAATGACCTCGATAAATTTATTATTTTATATTTTAAAAGTTATTTTCACAATCAAAACTCGTGACCTCAGGATCACATTTCACTTACTTTATTTTACTACCAAAAGTAGTTTAGGCGACCATGAAAGGGCCCATGTGGAAAATGAAATGGAAACGCGGCTGCCGCATTTTATGGGTCCTGGTATTTTGTGGTTTACCAATCTCACTTAATCTTATTTTTATTTATTATTATTTAATTACCATATTTTATTTATTATCTTACTTTTTTATTAAAAAAAACTAATAAAGAAATCCTGTCAAATAAGCTGGAAAGGAAGGAATATTATTTGTCATTTAGAAGTTCGAGAAAAAAAATGATTTAACTTTTATTTATTTTTATCATTAGTACTTAGTAATTGTTTTTGAAGAAATGTACAAACAACTAAATAAATAAAATATTTAGGACATAAATGCAGTTTATATAGTCAAAAGTTCCTCTTGATTGATATTCCTTAAAAGGCATGTAAAAGAGAAATACAACAAATAAGTTGAAACAAAGAATATGATAAAAAAAATTCCTTTTAAGCTCTCTATTCCCACTTAGTGGGATTTCACTGAGTTAGTTATTGTTGTTTAAGTTCATATTCTCTTCCTTGTTCAATTTCAACATCCAAGTGAAGTTGATTCCACTCACTTACCATATCAAGAAATAATCGAGGTACACGAAAATTTACTCAATCTGTCGAATTGAGACCGTATAATGCGATCACATTCTGTGGTTCTATTGTAATTCACCATTTCACAGTTTACATGAGTGTCTTTAACCAAAAGCTCCAAAACTACTGACAAGAATACATGTATATAGTTAAAATATACAACACACTGTCTCTGGTTTGCTCGGACTCTCCAAAAATATTGCCGCACACGAGTCAGATCCTTCAAAAATACACTATTTTTAGAGAATCCGACACGCACCCGTCGACATTTTTGAAGAGTCCGAACAACATAGATCTCTTGCACTGAATTACATCTATGGCATTTATAATTGATTCCTGATCTGTATAAACCACTATACACATTTTCTAGCCACAAAACAGCAGCATTGTATCTGGAAATCTTCTCACTAAGCTTGCGATGGAGTTACAAGGTCTGCGGATGGGATTCATATGATCCTTCCTTTGTCAAAAAATTATACTGTGTAAGTAGGATACGAACAATGTTTTTGTTGGTATATGTATAAATTGTTGAATCCTCTTGACGTGAAAGAAGTTTCTAGTGTGAGTTGACTCAAAAATTGTTCGAACTCAGACAAGCAAAGGAGGTCCATTCTCAACAGCTGTCCGAGTATGTTCGTGATGATGACCATTGTGTTGGTGTCTTGTCATTTGGATGTGGTTTAAATGTGTTCTTTTCTTCGCATAAGGAGCGTCTCTCACTGTATAAAAAATGAAGAGGAAAAAAAAACAGCGATTCATCAATGAGAAAGCATGAAACTCGTTTACTTTCATCGTGTAGAGATACATCTTCACTCGAAATTCATTTCTCAAAAACACCATGTTGACAACAACACACATGAAAGAGATGGGAAATACATTTGACTATGGATATAGAGCATGTTATGTTGAAAAACTCTTACCAGCCATTCTTTTAGCGCGGAGGATATTTTGCCGCCTTTTCCACCAACATGTTATGCATGTAGCGATAACTACAACAGCGACACACGCCCCTAAGCCAATGCCGATTTTGGCACCAACAGTAAGATGTGGTCCACATGTTGGTAATCCAGGAATACCACAAAGGCCTGCATTATCAGTAAAACTGAAAGCATCCAAAGTAAGTATTTAGCATAAGTACTAATGAACAAAAAAATTCACAGTTTTTTTATCTGATCCTCGAGTTAATACACCGATGAATTGTCATATTAGTTTCACCACATGAATAGTAAGGTTTAATTAGCTTCTCTGCCTTAAAACAAACGACACTGACACCTATTACCGCAGCATTTCTTTTATGGAAATATGCTAAATGCTACTGTTAGAATTTGGACTTATGTTAATTGGTTATAGCCTCAAAGGACAGTGACGTGGCCCAGAAAGAAGCCTAGCATATTTATTTGTTGAATATGTGGTAATAGTTAACGCCCATCCATCGAAGTAGCTAGTGGATTGTGGAAGTTGGTGTCAGGCCTAACCGCCAGTTGTGGATGCTAAATCAATGGAGTTTAACGGTACACTTGTTTAACCTTAACTTATAATGTGTTCTAATCAAATGCTATGATTGTAGACTTCTTTGTTCTTTTCACAGTTATCATCAACACAAAATGGTGACAAGGAGACCTTCATCGACGCATCTAGAAATTGAATATCGACCATAAGTAGCATGTATTTTTGACGATAAAAAGTTGGACAAAAGAAAAACTACGTGAAAGTGATGCTCCCTCCGTTTCAATTCATTTGTCTTACTTTCCTTTTTAGTCCATTTCAAAATGAATGTTTGTTTCCTATTTCGTCAATCTCTTTAATTTCAACTTTCCACATGGCATGTTAAAGACCACAAGATTAAAGGATATTTTGGTACATTCTACGTATCTTTAGTTTAAGACCATAAGATTCAAAAGTCTTTTTTACTTTCTTAAACTATGTGTCAAGTCAAAACTAGACAAACAAATTGAAACATAGGGAGTAATTTTGGTACATTCTATGTTTCTATAGTTACGATGCAATTTTTGAAGGATGCTTCACTAAGAAGAAGCCTTATGCTAAGAACGTGCAGTTAGGAGAACATACTTGAAGCTAGCTCTGTGCAAGAGCCTTCCGCCTAACGCTGCAGGAATTTTTCCGGAGAGCAAATTGCCGTTGAGATTCCTGTAATAAATAAAGTAGTAAATTAGAGCTCTTTATTGATCCATCAAATGTCCTCAACTGAGCTTGTTGAAGTATCTTACAGTGTCAGTAACGACGTCAATTCCCCAAGGCTTTCAGGAATCGACCCGTTGAAGGAATTGTATGAAAGATCCCTGTTGTGCAACTTTTGTTAGGTAATCACAAAGTGAGGATTTAATCATATAAACAACCAACGAACAGTATGCACAATCACTACTCCCGCGGCACATATAGATGATAAAGAACAGTAATTATATATTGAATGCCTAACATACTCACAGAGTAGATTACAAAATTATTCTGTTTCCATATTTTCAGATACTATTACTCTGGCAGCTAAGAATATAATATCAAGTAAAGAAAAGCACAACTCTCCGCAAATGTACTCACAATTTCTCCAGACTAGTTATTGTTCCAAGAGCTGAGGGAATAGGCCCGTGAATGTTGTTTCCACTCAAATTTCTGTAAAATGCACACAAGCAAAGCATAAGTCAGAGAAGATCATGTTTGAGAAGTGGGCGCCGGCATTGCAATATACATGAGCAAAAAGACATTCTAAAAAATGCTCAGACATTGAAAACCTCTTAAATTGGAAGTTACTTAACCGCTTAGTATGTAATTCCTTCAGATACATTATGTCCAAATAATTTTGAAAAAAAGTGTCAATATATTTGCTAAAACTCATATTGATCATCAACTCCATTTTAAGCAGTAGAAGACCGTTGGAAGATGCACATCTTTCATCCAAATATTATATTAAAAAAAAGCAGCATTTAAACTTACATGCTCTGAAGATGATGCAATTGAGAAACATCATCTGGTAAGAAACCTCGTAAACCTTGGTTGTCCAGGTCACTGTGCTTACAGGAAAAACAGATAAAGAGGACACATATTAAGATAAAATAACAAAATCACATAATATAGAAAGAAAGCCAAGTATCGTCCAGCAAAACTTTTAAATTGGGGTGCAGAACATCAATAGAAGGAATATATGTCAATGAGTGTTACAGGTGTGTCCTTGTGCACGTGTGTGGAATGGGAGGAACTTTTCTATCTAAGGTCAAGGTCAAGAACGTACAGCCCATCGATGACCCATTTATTGCTGGAGTTGTCAAACTGACAATCTACTCCACTCCATGGATGTTGTTGCGGAAAACATGGATCACCATTCCACCCAAAACGAAGGGGAAGTCCAAGTGCAAGTTTCAGTGACTGTAAAGCCTTTACTGAAAAAGAAAAGAAGATAAAGACTATCTTAATTAGAAAGGCACAAGCTTGACCACGGAACAATGGAAAAAATAACATACTACATTTGGCCCCTTTCGAGAGTGTAAAGTGTATGAGATGAAAAAACATGTAGCATCCAAGAAGTACAAGTGAAACATTTGACTTACCTTCCTCTGGTAATGTTTTAGATTCAACTGGTATAACCTCAAAAATCTCAATGGCACTAATGATGGCATGAGTCCCCGTTGTTGGATGTAATGTGATTGTCAAAATCCTGCCACTGACTGGAATGGTTGTGTTCAGTACAAGAGCACTGTTAACACCCCCCGCTATTCTCACAATGTCAATATCTCGATACACAATGTTACCATTAATCGAAATGTCAATAACCCTTTGTCCCACATCTGTAACTGAAGGATCAATTTCGGCAAAGTGTAACCAGACAGAGTAGTTTTTGTTGGGATCGACTTCTATTGTGTGCGTTAAATCCGGATCGTTGTCGGTACTAACAAGAGCAGTTTGGTAAAGAGCTTGTGGATAGAAGTTTGGAGCTACAGACGCTGACTTTATGGTGCTTTTAGTAGATATAGGCTTATCAGAATTCTGACCAAAGGTCATAATTGAGCTCCAGAACCGATCCCCACCCCAACGGTCCCCATCGTAGTCAACGTCAAACTTTGGATCCTGATCTCCACAGCTCAATCTTTTGCTAGTTCTAAAGATTGTCCCTCGACCAAATCCAGGACCAGAATAGTATGCTTTCTCATCTACTTCTTGAATCTCGATTGCGAGTATAGCAGGATCTCCATGACCAGTGCTGTGGAAGCAAAGTGAGGTAGTACCATTCTCAAGAAATACAAGAGTTTCAACAAATGCTCGTTCATCATGATTACTCCAACCAGACGGCAAAGAATAAACCAAGGTCCCTTCAACAGAAACATCAAATAGAGGTTCGTTATCAAAACTTGGTTCTTTAACCAATCCAAAGTAGATCCTCACTGAATAGTGGCCATGTGGCACTTTATCGATATTGTAACAATTATCAGGACCCTCTGATAGAGGGAAATACCGTAATGTGCCGAGTGGAGGTGTTATGTAACTTGGGCGGTATGCTTTCGTACGTATGCCTCCTGTATATCCAAAATCTTTATGCCAGAGGGTATTTGTCGGGGAACTACGAACATCATTTTGAGCTCCACAGCTTATTCGCGTTACATATGGTGCTGCAGTGAATAAACAGGATAGATAATTAGATAGTAAACAAAAGAGCAACTTGAAAGAGGCTAATCAATAATAAAGGAGCAGCCTTTTTCTTTTCATGTAACAGTGCTAGCAATGGAAAAAACAGCAGAAAAAGTACATATAGGGAAGCAATAACGTCTTATAAAGTTACACTAACGTTGTAACAATTTATTTATTTATTGATGACCATGGTGTCCAGACGAGTTTTCGTGCACCTCGACTAATTCCAGGGGACATATGAGAAGAATCACCTAGTATGTTTGCACCAAAAAAATTTATCTCTTATGAAAAAACCAGACTTCTAGCTGCTCATTAAGTTTGTGAAGACACCTCACTTATTTATTTTTCCTCTTTAACACAAGACTCAAGATACTTCATCATATCATGGAGTGAAGCGATTAGAAATTTTGCAAATATACAGGATTATACTGACGAGCACGTGCAATTACGTTACGAATAATTAGGAATCCTATCTTACATCCAATAACATACTCATAGAATTAACCACAACCAGCCAAGTACTTGCAAAAATCTAGCACATGAGCTAACTATTTTCCAAGACCATATAAAGAGTCTAATCGCAACATCTCACATGCTTGTGGCACTTCCAACACAAGTTAAGATTAGTGAATCAAAACTAAAACATTTTAATGCAGACACAATTACAGCTACATAATTACAACTAAATTCACATTGCATAAAAAACATAAAAGGAGCTGAGACGGGGAGAGTTAAAGAAGAACAACAAAAGTTGGATTTTTTTTGAGAATGCTGCTATGAGTTTTCTTCAATTTGCTTCAATTCCAATATTGAAAATTTAGGCACCATAAGGTCCATGACTAAATCCAACAACATAATCATAGAACCAACCACAAACAGCTAAGTACTTGCAATTAGTTAACATTAGACAATCAAGCCAAACAAATCGAATTCAAACACAATTTTGCATCATCCATTAGTCGAGTTGCGCTCAAACTGGCTCAGACATAACGAATATCAAAGAAGAAAGTTACTCAAAACATGTTAAAACTACATAATTTAGACACCCTTTAAAGTCCTTCATCAAATTCACATCATACAAAAGGAAAAAATAAACATAAAAGAACCTAACCAGGTAGACAAAAATCAATCCTGAAAGCAAAGAAGAAGAGCAAAAAGTGAAATTTGAGCATTTTGAGTCCAAATGCTGCTCCGAGTTAACATTAATCAATCAAACCAAAACAAATTGAATTCAAACACAAATTTTACATCATCCATTAGTCAAGCTGCACACAAACTGACCCAAACATCACAGTTATAAAAAAAAAAAGAAGTTAAACACATGATAACTACATAATATAGACACCCTTTAAACCCCTTAATCAAATTCACACTATACAAAAAGAAAAAGAGAACCATAAAAAGGAGCTAACCAGGTAGACAAAAAGCAATCTTGAAAGCAAAGAAGAACAACAAAAAGTGAAATTTGAGCATTTTTACGTCCAATTTCTGCTCTGAATTTTCTTCAATTTGCTAATAATTTCTTGAAATACATTTCCCTTTTGCCCATTGTGGGAACCAACCACCATAGATAGAGAAAAGGAATGTAGACTTAGTATAGAGTAATTGATGGGACGTGCAGTAGATAGTACTTGATTATGGACTTTTTTTTTTGTTCATGATCCTATGCTTATGCAGCCTATTGTTTCCCCTGTACCCTTGCTTAATCAACTGCCACTTGGCTTTACCAAACATTAGGCTGAAATTAATTCGGTAGGAGGATGTGGAGGTCGTGTATTATAGTATATGCTTGGAGTTCTAGTTTTTGATACTTATCATCATTTGTTTAGTGTCTCCATTACTTTACTATTTTTGTTGTTATTCATATTCTTTTCTTTTGACTTATCACTACTTTTCTTATTCGTTGTTACATTTTCCTCTTTTTTATACCTGAAGTTATTGTAATTGACTCAAAAGTGTTTCGGTAACAATATTTTTACCTCCGTGAATTAGTGGTAAGGACTGTGTAGATTCCACTCTTCCCAAACCCCACATATAAAATTTCACTGAAGATGTTATTATTGTAAGTATTTCATGGTCACCTAGGATTTGAAGAAGGAATAGTCTATTTTAATGCAAGTATTAATAGATGTTTTCACGATTTGACTTCGCAACCTATAAACTCACACGAAAACTCTATTGTTGCTCTATAACTTTCTTTAATTTCAATGTCTATGGCCTTTTTATTATCTTGAAACGTTTAAATAATACTCATTTTTTAAATTTTAATACAACTATTAAGAATTTTATAGTAGTTATATTTATAAATTTAATGAACGTTTAAATAATACTCCCCTTTCAGTTCCTAATTGTATGTCTTCAGACGAACTTTATTAATTAAATAAAATGTCCCGTTTGCAATTTGAAAAAAAAATACAGATCTTATTTTTACCATTAAAAATAAAGAAATTATTTTCGGGAAAATAATACTTCAAAGCAGTTATGAAAAATAGTAAATGACGAAAATGAGTAGTAACTAAAATACTAGGGAAAAAAATAACAAACGTGGAAAATATTTAGAAGCTACAAAATGCGAGTGCATGATAAGAGCACACGTATGAGAATATTTCCCTCTAAGATTTGGAAAAGTGAGTTGGGTCCCATATCTTTTTAAATTTACATTAATGTCCTTTAATTAGTGGGAAAAAGTTTGAATTTGTTCATGCTTCATTGGACTTTGATACACGTAATTGGAATCAAATGGCCATTAATCATTGCGCCATTAACGGGTGCCAAAGGTAGGGGCTCCTCCAATGCCAAGCTAAATTAAAATCAGCGAATTATGACATGTAAATTATAACGGATATGATATGATATGATTTTATGTTATATTTTAATATTATTTTTTTTTGATATGCTTATAAATTATCACGTTGGAAAAATATATTCAAAAAATGTAACATGCAAGTTATGATTGGCTGATATGATTTTATATTACATTCAAGCTGGACGTTATGTATATTGGACTAGTTATAAATCATATTGGATTGTTATTGCGTTAGAGTTGCAAATAAAGAAGAGGAAATTAAAGAAGTGCATTTTCTAAATGTGGCATGTAATCATGACAGAATCGATACGACTTTCTATTGTATTTAACATAGATGTCTTGTTGAATTAGTTACGATATGACATACTATCTGACTGATTCGTCCGATATACAGCCCTACTCCTAAGCTCTCCCCTTCTTCTTCATCATTTCTTATTCATTTTTCTTCTTCTTTATAGTAGATTTTCTCAACCATCTTCTTTTTCTTCATTTTGTTGTCTTTTTCTTTTTCTTTTTCTTTTTCTCGTTGATTATTTTTTTCTTCATTGGTGAATGTCTTTTGCAAAAGTGAAAAACCATTGTTGGGACGAAATCATTATCGGAGAAGAAGTAGTTTGATGAAAATCACAATTGAGATTTAGGTGCGACAAAATCAAACTCGATTCGTCCAATCAGTCTGACTCGTTTAAGTTTGGGCAGGTCATTCATGAGTTCAACCCATTAAAAGTTAGGTTGATATGTAACCTGAATTGGCTTATGAGCTATCTTGTCAAAACATTTTTAAAAAAAACTTTTTTCTAATTTGATATGTTATATATAGGAATAATAAATATTTTTTTATTAAATATTAAAATATTTTAAAAGACCAAGTAAAATAATTAAACTTGATAAAAATTGGATTAGATTGGGTCTTGACCCGTTATGTAACCTATTACCTAACTCATTTTGACCCAAACAAAGTTGAGTTGGGTTGGCTGTATGGCCCGATCATTGTTTGAACCCATTATGACCCGCCAAATTTAACCTAACCGGCCAAATTGCCACCCCTAATTGAGATCTATTTTTTTTAGGAAAAATTACTTGGATGAGTACCTTTTAATAAATAATTATTGATTTTAGCGATATTTTTTATTTATTACTCCCTTTGTCCCTAATTACTTGTCCACTTTTCCTTTTATAGTTGTCCCTAATTACTTGTCCATTTTGACAAATCAAGAAAGGACAATTTTTTTTTACCTATTATACCCTCAATTAAATAACTAATTACTTTGAAAAATATAGAACTTTTCATCCACTTCATAATTAATAGGGGTAAAATGGTAAACTCACTATGTCATTAATTGATTTCTTAATAGGTGTGTCAATTCAAAAGTAGACAAGTAATTAGGGACAGAGGAGTACAATTTATAGCAATACATAACAATACTATATTAAATATGCGATATGTATTAAATGTGAATTATGCATGCAATATATATGTATTATAACTATTTTCTTAAATATATTATGTTTGTTTGGTAAGAAATTTATACATTGTATTATAAGTGTATTAAAATGCATGATAAATGTACTACCCATCAATAAAATTTAAATTATATGTGAATAACAAATTGTTATTTGTAATATATATTAAAACTGCATTATAAATGTATTAAAAGTGATCAAGTGAAAAAAAAATATTATTGCTATAAATGATAAATATTTTTTTAATATAATATATTTATGAAAGTTTCCTTTTTTTTTACAATGACATCTCTCTCTAGTTTTTTACCCGAATATAACCCCTTTGACTTTTAACCCCTCCATTATTTAAGTTTTGCCACAATGAAATTATTTATTCATGTGTTATATAGCTTGGCATCATTTTTAAATTTTTTAAAAAGTGTATAGACATTTTGAATGATGCCAGTGAAATGGCTCTTTCGGCTATATTTTATGTTACTTCACCTACACATATCATTAGATTTTAATCGAAGTGTGTTCGATAAACAATCCAAACAATAAATCTGCACACATAATAATTCACAGTATAAAAATCGTAAAAATATTGACTTCATTATTTTTCCCATTCACTCAAATAAATATTATCCCTTTAAAAAGAAAAGAACACTCAGGAAAACTAGCATTTGTAATAATAAAATAAAATCGTGGTAATGATTTTAGGAAGAGATAATTACATTATAGTGTATCTCACAAAGTTACATTACAAATTAAAATCACTATATATGAAAATTCACCATAATAAATAAATAAATAAATATAAAAATATATTGGTAAATATGTATAAATGGCAAGAATAGTCTGGTTTTGAAAAAACAATTTTCTGCTTCTGTATTTTTTAAGAAGGAGAAATTTTTAATTTCTTCTCAACAATAGAAAAACTTATTCTGCTTCCAATTTAAAATAGTTTTATATGTTAGCCAAACACCTTAATTTTTTTAAAAAGTTTTTTTTCGTTAAAATAAGTGTTTTTGGTCTCTTAACAGCAATGCCAAACTGGCACTTTGTTAAGATTGTTAAATTATAATGAAACTCCATCATTGCTAACAAGTAACAATAGATTCCGATTAGTTTTTTTTTTACACTCACATCAAATATACCTTGAAATTTTTATCTTTTACCATGAAAAATTGAATGGACCCAGTTACTTCATTTCCAATGAGATACTGGGATTGAATTTTTATTTCGAAAATCATCTTAATAATTAACCTTCATTCTCCATCTCAATCGACTTACCAAAAACACTTATTTTCCGCCCCTATTTCATAATTAAACTCCACTATTGTCAATAACATATTGTTATTATTTTTTCTTTCACAAACTTAATAAAAGATTGATGTCCAATTACCGTTAAAGTTTGAAGTTTCAAAATTTGAAAATTGAATTTTCGCAAAATAAAAAGAATAATTATGTATTCTGATCTTATTTCGAANTTTAAATTACATAAATTTTTGGTGGCAGCCATTTAAAAAAAATAATAAGTTTTTTAAAGAAAAAATCGATGCCGAAGTAGCGATTTTTAGTTTTAATTTTTTTTTTAATTTTCATTTAAATTGCTAAAAGGGTAAAGATTTTTTTTAAAAAAAGCTTTTTATGAAAATCGTTGGCTTCAGTTTTATTTATTTTTTTAATTTTTATTAAATTCTCTGCAAGGGTAGGATATTTTTTTTAAAAAAATAATAATTTCTTAAACAATTCAGCACTTTTTTTTTTTAATTTCTTAAACAAAATCGCTGCAATAGTAGCGATTTTTCTTTTAATTTTTTTAATATAAAAATGTTGTTATAGCAGCGATTTTAAAGAAAAAATATTTTTTTGAGAAAATCGGCAGAGATTTTTATTTCTTTTAGCGGAGTGGCGTCAATTTTTGTCAGAACAAAATCGCTTCGTCAGGAGCGATTTTTTCCTTTTGGTTTAATTTTTTTTTTGATGTGACGTTTTTGTTTTTTAAAGAAAAAAAGTTACACTTTTGGCTCCGGACTCAACAAAAAGGTGTCATTGTCCATTAGTGTCCATATAAAAACATTATCTCGCTTGAAAAATCGGAGGAAGACACATATTTTCTTGAAGAATCGGAGGAGCTCATATTTGGATTTGCCGCCTAATCCCCTAGAACTAAGGTAGAAATTTTTGGGCAATGTAATTTATTTTTTTTTAGGTAATATGGGTTGTCTAAATTTTTTTTAAAAAATGTTAATAATGAAAAAGGAATAATGTGACATGGTATCCTATTAGGAAAGAGATAATTTTTTTTTTTGTGTAAGTATATTTTGAGGAAAAGAATTAAAGTTGGATGATATTGTGGTCCTAAAACAAACATAAGTGATATTTCAAGGTAATTTCCCAAACTTGGGTGACTATTCAGGGAAATAACTCTATTTTTGTCAATGATTTATACAAACGAGAGGCTAACAACAATTTATACAAATGGTCTGCTAACGAAATTATACAAATCTGAAGAGGAGCCAACGAATTATACAATTGCTTCTTTTTGTATATATGTATAGCGAAATAGACAACTTTCAATTGTATATGTATAGCGTGTATATGTATAGTGAATTATACACACATATATATATTTACTATGAAACGCAATTATGCAAACTTTGCTATAACATACAAATATGATTTTTTTGTTTGCTATATGTAAAAGTTGCTCTAATAGTTTTAGCTTCATAAGTTGTTTTTCTTTTTCTTTGTGGCAACCAATATATTTTTTTTGGCAAGTAAAAAATTAAATATAAATATTTAGAAAATCTTTTTAATGATTACAAGAAGCTTTTAAAGAATTTTGCAGTGAACCTCCCATCACTCGGCGTCACTGTACCGCTTCCGTCCGCCGCGAACCACCGTGCCCATCGCCTCTTTCTTACCGGCGCCATTCCCGATGCCTTCTTCCGGTGCGGCGGTTGATCCATCTATCAAGAGTTCATCATCGATACCTAATCCAGAGGTTGAAGAGGATGAAGACGAGGAATACGAAGAAATTGAGGTTGAAGAGGAGATTGAAGTTGAAGAAGAAATAGAGGTAGAAGAAGAAGAGGAAGAAGAAATGGAGGTAGAAGAAGAGGTAGAGGAGGAGGAGGAGGAGGAGGAAGAAGTAGGAGGCGAAGGATCAATTTCACCGAATGTAGATGATCAAACAGGTTGGTGCTTTGTGTTATCAACTCAGTATGCTGATATCTAAGTTGTTGATCATTATTATTTGAAGAATTAAAAGGTCAAAAACACACCTAAGTATTTTGATTTGTTGAGTTTCATACATGAACCATACCAAAATGTTCAAGTGAGGTGTGTGTTCGATAATCATTTGGTGATAGTTTAGTTAGGAAACTCACACACCCTATGATTCAGGTATAAAACTAAAAAAATAAGAATTGTTTTTGATCCTTCACTCTTATTTAAAATAACACTTGTGTATCTACTTTCGTGCTATTTTTAATTGTCTGTATGCTCTTTGCTTGCCTGCTATTTCATCAGAAGAGGTAGAGGAGGAGGAAGAGGAGGAGGAGGAGGAGGAGGAGGAAGAAGAAGAAGAAGAAGAAGAAGTGGAGGAGGAGGAGGAAAAGGGAGAGGAAGAAGANTGATCCTTCACTCTTATTTAAAATAACACTTGTGTATCTACTTTCGTGCTATTTTTAATTGTCTGTATGCTCTTTGCTTGCCTGCTATTTCATCAGAAGAGGTAGAGGAGGAGGAGGAGGAAGAGGAGGAGGAGGAGGAGGAGGAAGAAGAAGAAGAAGAAGAAGTGGAGGAGGAGGAGGAAAAGGAAGAGGAAGAAGAAGTACAAGGTGAAGGATCAATTCCAATGAATGTAGATGATAAAAAAGGTTAGTGCTTTGTGTTACCAATTCTAGTATGCTGATATTAAGTTGTTAGTCATTATTATGTGAATTTCTTTTAGATACAATACTTGGGTATCTACTTTTTTGCTATTTTTAATTGTACTTATGTGTCTTTGTATTGCTTGCCTGCTATTTCATTAGAAGAGGTAGAAGAGGAGGAGGAGGAGGAGGAAGAACAAGAAATACAAGGTGAAGAAGAAAAAGGTCAAGGATCAAGTCTACTCAATGTAGATGATCAAAAAGGTTAGTTCTTTTGTATTATCAACTCTAGGATGCTGATACTTAGTTCTTAATCATTATTATGTGTTTTTTTTTTTTGGAAATAATACTTGGGTGTCTACTCTCTTGCTATCTTTAATTGTCTTGTCACTTTTGCTTGCTTGCTATTCTGTCGAGTAACTTTCATTGTTTGTCTGGTTGTTTTTCATGCCAAATCATTGTCATTTTGTGAGAAGAAATTGAACATTAATTGCCTTAGGGAGAAAAGTGCGTCTGCTACTTTTAAGTCTTATTGGGATTTCTATTTACGCTCTCATGCAAGCTTTTATTTTTCGTGCCTTTTCCTTTTTGATTTGTGTCCGTTTTTAGGGTGTGTGTGTATGTGTGAGTGTGCGCCTGAAGGAGACTTAGAGAGCCAATGACAAAAAAACATTCAATAAGAGTATGCATTATTTTCCTTTTTAAAGAAACAAATCAATTTACATTTAAAACTTGCCTTTCTTGTGATTAGCCTCGGATCTACTATTGTCGTTTTATTCAATGCTATTACCCATCACATATTTCTCCATTTGCTTCTCTACAAGGCTTCAATCTATTATCGTTATCTACTTTGTTTCCTCCGTTTGTTCTTTTTTGTCATATTCCTGATAACTTATCCAATTACAATTTTAATTGCCGATGCATCTATTTATTTTCTTGAAACTGGTACATGTATTCCTCAACATACCGCCATACCCCGTATGCTAGCCACCTCCAAAAGTGTGCTTACATAGACAACTAATTACAAAAAAGCCTAGAAAATCCACCATCTGTATTTCATCTACTATACATTGTTCTGTACACCAAAAACATAAAGTAGGAATGTTGTTACTTTCTAAAAAAATAAAATAAAGTAGAAATGTATTTCCCTCTGATCTTTCTTTGCAAATTCTCTCATTCCTCTCCTTCCATATGGTCCACCATATGCAAGCTGGGACAATTTTCCACCATCTCTTCTGGCTTTTGCTCCCTCCCCTTTTGATCTAGCAGTTCAATAGATTAGCAGTGTGCTTTGGCGTTGTCTGGCTTTCCCAGCCAAGGTAATGAATAGGGACCAGACTTGGGAAGTTACCTTGCAGTGGAGGAAGATGTGGTTGTTTGTTTCATTGGCTCCTTACTAAGAGGGCATATGGATGCTAAGCAGTGATATGAAAGACGCTTGCCTTTCGCCTTTGGTGACAAGGCGAGGCGAGGGGTCATCGCCTAGTTCCAGCAAGGCAAGGCTACTTCAGCGCACCACGGCGAAGGCGACGTGGCAATGCAATAGGCGTCACCTTTTTTTTTTTTTTTGATCATTTAATTATCTGATGTGATAATTAAAAGCCAAAATTAGGGTTTTTTTGGGGGTATTTTTGCAAACTTCACCTTCGCAAGACTGCTCCTCCTCTTCTCCTTAGATTTCGCAAGTTGTGCGACCCCTGGAGACCTCTGTCTTCGCGAATCGTGACTGCTGCTCAGGTACGACTGTAGGAGACCTTTTTTTCTTCTTCTTCAGAGTTCAATTCTTCTCTTCTTCTCTTCTAGTTCTTCTCTAGTCTCTACTCTGTTTTTCAGTACTGAGACTATGCTCTGATTTTCAGTGGTTGTGGTAGTGACTAGTGAACTCCCTCTGTTTTAGTGGTAGTGAACTGAGTGCTCTATGTTGTAGTGCTCTGCTCACCACAATCTGCAATATGCAATTTGCCTATATTTTTTTTTAAAAATAATATTTCTATAATTACTTTTTCCCTACTTAATGTAGTTTTATACTAATTAATATAATATTTATTTGTCCATAAATAGTGAATTTGGACTTTTAGTATCTACTATTAGTTTTTGAATTGAAATATTTGCTAATATATGTTATTGCTGTTAAGATTTTGGATATTTATATATGCAATTAAAATTTTAAAATTTTGGTATTAATTGGCACCTTAATTCAAAAAGGAGAGTGCCTTGCCTCATGGCGAGGCAGGCCCTTGTTGCCTTTTGTTGTCTTTCGCCGTCTAAATCACTGATGCTAAGTGATATTTCCTTTTCTGTAATGCCTTATGGGTGAGACATGTCTTTCTTACTACCTGCCAGGAGAAGCATGGCACCTACTAAGGTGCCACGCTTTTTCAAGTAGCTTTCCAGGGTTCTCTATCTCTCCCTGTCGTCTTTAGAAGGCCTATCTTGTAGACTCTGTTGCAATTTCCCATTAGCGTTGGGACTCCATTTGATGATATCAGGCACATTGATAGTCCCTGTAAAGGTTCCTATTCTGCCAAGTAGAGCAATCACTCTTTAAACCTCCCAATCAATCAAAAACCTCCCTAAGCTATCTAGATGTTCTCTACCATTGCCAACTTAAAAGGTGATACCCTTCCTCGGGTTGGGCAAGAATAACCTGATTGTCCTTCATAGTCCAACTTCATAGGTGTCAGTGGACTCATAAGTGCACTACTGCCCATTTTGTCCATACTTCTATTGTATTACATTCTTCCCTAAGGCTGGTCTATCTTTAGCATATCTCCACAACCATTTCTTAAGTAGACTGTTGTTTTGGAGCTTTAGGTTTCTAACCCCATACCTCCCTACTCCTTACTCTGTTGCACCATGTTCCATTTCACCCAATTGAAATCTTTATGTTCCCTTTTGCCATGCCATATGAAGTTTCTTCTCAATTTGTCTAGAACTTGGAGTACTTTGGCAGGCATATGAAAGAGAAGAAATCACATAGGTTGGTAACGAGTCAAGAGTACAATGGTTGAAAAGTGGAGGCAAGAACACAAAGTTCTTCCATCGGATGGCTAATTACCACGAAAGATACAATCCATTGACTTATTAGAGGTAGAAGGTCAAGTCATCACTGAGCTGGAAGCAATCAAGAGTGCCATTCAAAGCTACTACCAAAACTTGTATGAAGAAACTGAAGAGTGGAGACCTGATCTCAATATACATGGTGCAAAAATCATTTCATTAGAAGATCAGATGTGGCTACAGAGGAACTTTGATAAGGAAGAAGTATGGGAGAGCATCAAGTCATGTGCAATTGATATGGCACCTGGCCCAGATTGTTTCAATATGAATTTCTTTTATATGTTCTGGGAGGTAGTTAAGGGTGACATCATGGGTACAATTTATTATTTCCATGAGCACCAAGCATTTGAAAGAAGTTTGAATGCTACACACATAGCCCTTATCCCTAAAAGAGCAGGAGCAATGGAACTAAGGGACTTTAGGCCCGTTAGTCTGATTTCAAGAGTGTACAAAATAATTGCAAAAGTACTAGATGAAAGACTAAAAAAAGTAGTGGAGAGACTGGTCAACAAACATCAATTGGATTTTGTGGAAGGAAGACAAATTATGAATGTTGCCTTAATAGCTAATGAATATATAGATACAAGGATCAGGGGTGAGGTAGTTGGCTTGATGTGCAAATTAGATATTGATAAGGCCTATGACCGTGTGAATTGGGGCTATCTACTGAGTGTTTTGAAACAGATGCGTTTTGGGGAAAGATGGCTGAAGTGGATTAGTTTTTGTATTAAAACTATCAGGTTCTCTATTTTAGTGAATGGAGAACCTACTAGGTTTTTTCCCGAAAGAGAACTAAGAAAGGGGATCCTTTATCTCCTTTCCCGTTCATACTTGCAATGGAAGGACTTAGCAACATGATGAGAGTAGCAATTCGCAACAATTGGTTGAGGGGTTTCAGAATTGCAGAGGGTGACCTAGAGATATTTCATCTGCTATATGCAGATGACACTATCATTTTTTGTGAAACTGTAGTGGAGCAAGCTAGCTATATTAGAGTCATGCTGGTGGTTTTTGAAGCCATCTCTGGTCTAAAGGTGAATTGGAGGAAAAACAATATTTTCCCTATTAAAGAGTCACAAACATTCAAGTCTCTTCTCCTTCTCAAAATATTCAACTATCTTGTAAGTGTGCTTGGATGTGGTGTGGATACTTTACCCAATGTGTACTTAGGCATGCCTTTAGGCAGGAAGTTCAAAGAGGTAGAGATATGAGATAGAATTATAGAGAAGTCTGAAAGCAGACTAGCCCAATGGAAGTCACAATACTTATCTTTAGGGGGAAGGGTCACATTGATTAATTCAGTGTTGGATTCCTTGCCCACCTATATGATTTCTTTGTTTCTCATCCCGGACAATGTGGTGGAAAAACTGAACAAATTAAGAAGAAATTTTTGCGGAGAGGGAATAAAAGAGGGGTTATAATCTGGTAAAATGGGAAGTGACTCAATCTAGCAAAGGCCAAAGAGGACTAGGAATAAGGAATCCGAGGACCCAAAACAATAGCCTTTTGATGACGTGGCTTTGAAGATTTTGTGAAGAAGAGTCCTCTCTTTGGAAGCAAGCAATTATTCATTAGTATGGGCATACCAACTCTTTGTGCTCAAATGAGGTAAATATTACATATGGGGTGGGTGTTTGGAGGGCAATCATGAAATTCCCTTCTAAATCTCAAGTCCCCAAAAATATCTCCCTATCTTCCTAATATGTTGAACTGTCAAGTCTATTTGGCAAGATGTTTTCTACAAACTTGGGAATTCATCTTTCATAATCACGTCCTCAAAATTTTACCCTCCTCCTATTTCCCACATTGAATGAGATATTTTCCCGAAAATTATCTTGCCCATTCAAGATATCTCCACAACCCACAACCGAATGGCAAAATGATAACTCTAGTTCTCCAATCCCCTCCATAACCTCATTTTAATCTACTATCACCCCCCTCCACTATGCTTGTACCTCCACCTCAAACCTCCACAACCATTTACCCAATAAAATTGTTAAAAACCTTTAAATCTTCAACTCCTAATTCTCCCTTTTTTTGAGGAGATGTGACTGTCTCCCAACGCACCAAATGAAACTCTCTTGCCCATCCTCCGCATCCCATACAAAATTTCTCTGAATCTTTTCCTACTTTTCAGTGACCAAAGTTGGAGCAAGGAACAAAGACAAGTAGTAAGTGGGGATGCTCAGCTCCTAATAAGCATTTCTTTCTGCCTTTGGACAAATATCTTTTTTGCCACCCTACTAGTCTCTTCTCAATCCTCTGAAGAATCGAATTCCACACCGTTTGATTCTTGTTCGTAGCGCCTAAAGGTACTCCAAGATAGGTAGTTGGAAGGGCCCCAACCCTACAATTCAAAACTAGAGCGAGTGATCCAAGTTATTCACCTTCGCAACTGGAATAATCTCACACTTCCTCAAATTAATTTTGAGGCCTGATACCATTTGAAACCAAGTAAGGACTTGGCCTAAGTAATCCAATCGGGTCTCACTACATCACATAAATCAAGGTATCATCCACAAATAACAAATGAGACACTGAAACGGTCCCTAAAATTTCAACCACAACATTTAAATCCTTCAAATTATCCCCTAGAACACTTCTATTCATCATCGTTATCTAAGTTTCTGTAACAAAAATAAACTTCGGTGGTAGGGGATCCCCTTGTCTCAAACCCCTTGAGCTCACAAAAAACTGCACATTATTACTATTTACCATGACAAAAATCTCACCGAAGAGATGCAAAAATGAATCCATTTCCTCCACTTCTCCCCAAACCCAATTTGTAGCATAATGAAATCTAGAGATCTCCAATTCATATGATCGTAAGCCTTTTCAATGTCAAATTTGCATAACACAACCTCCAAAATTTGTCTACCTTTCACAAAAGCATTCTGCGAAGTAGAGACGGTCTCGTCCAACACCTTCTTAGTGTAATGGAAAGCACCTTAGAAATGATCCTATAGATGCTTCCCACCAGACTGATAGGTCTATAGTCCTTCATGTTCGAAGCTCCAACCGTTTGGAGATGATGACTATGAATGAACCATTCATACTTTTATTGAATTCACCTCTATCTTGGAACATGACAATTGTATCCATCACATTGGTTTTGACCGTATTCTAGCACCGCTGGAAAAATGCCAAGAGAAACCATCAGGACCAAGCACTCGTGTATTCACGTCTCATGCACATGCACTAGTGGTGGTATCAAATTGTTGAAGAGGCTACAAAGAATTGTTGTAAGATACAATAAACAAGTTATATTTAACGCATTGGGAGGTGGTATCACATCTCTTAAAAGGTTTGGTGTGCTCAAGTGACGGATCTCTTGGAAAGTGTCCTTGGAGGTTCATATATTGGATATAGACTCTGTGGAGGGCAAGTGATAACACATGACAACAAGAATGAGGCCGGGTGGCTAGAAACATTTTATTACCCTATGGATTTGGACTATGGGGATATATCACGAAGAGAGATGAAGTTTAGCGATCACATCACTTTTAAAGTTGGCAGTGAAATAGTTCAGATTTTGGAAGGATAGGTGGTGTGATGATGATATTATGATAATTTCCTTTCTGACTATCAACTACATTTTGGCCAAAAGGATATGATGACGCATGAGGTTTACAAGGCAGGACATAAGATGACATATTTATTGGGATTTGAAGTTCAGGAAAAATCCACAAGATTGGGAGAGATAAATTCCAAAACTTGATGAAATGTTTTGTAAACAAAACATCACACAGTTGGAAGAAGGCACTTAGGAATTGGGATGGAAGGTGGTATTGTTCTAGCCTTCTAGGTGAAATTCCTAGTACCACAGGTTACCTAAAAGAGAGGATACAGGTTTGGGGACCTCTTTGTTTTGATTTTTAGTGAGCCAAGGGAGGTTTATTCACTTTTTTTACTGGCTGTAAGGACTAAGGAGGGTATTTTTTTGAGACAGGTAAGTCAGTAAGGAGGGTATTCTGATCGCCGAAAATCTTACTGGAAAAACAGCTATGTTACTAATGCTTTATGCAAACGATTGACAAGAATTAGAGCACTGCCTGTCACAAGTTAGTTGTGGTACTTCCATAGGGTGGATGGTGCTGAACCTCTTTGGTATATCATAGTTGATGCCTACCTACTATTAAGGATGTAATGCACTATTAAACTTTCAGAAGAATGAGAAGAAGATGCACAGGGATGCTCTTCCTTTGACCCATGTGGGTACTTTGGAGATTGAGTAGGATAGACTTTTCTGTTTTTTGTGAATTATTGGTGTACGCACAAGGTCACCTTCAGTTTAGTTGAATTCCTATCTTGGTTTTCACATGACCTCAGTAAAATAATTAATTTATAAAAGAATTTCAGAATATAAGAAAGGAGTCTTAAAGCATGGACATAGACATGATCAGGCACAACTTGAGAATAAAGACACATTTTAAATTAGGGAACATGATACCATTAGTACAATATTTTTGTGTAATTTAAACATATAGCTTGGAATTGATATTTAATGGAGTAAATAACAAATCATGAAGACATTATTTCATCTTAGCAATGTTATAAGGTGGCATACTTCTCATAAAGATTTAGGGGTGACCAAACAATCTAATATAGGAAACAATCTGCACATTTTGTATGAATTCAGGAAGGCTGATGTGTAAGTCAAGGATACAAGTCTGAGGAGAAAACGGGATCTTCATCAAAAAATAAAAAAGGTACATGATAGTGTCTGACGTGTGCCCTCATGTGTGTTATTTGTATTGGTGTTTAGCCCATACAGTCCAGATATATTACTATATTTGGGTCTTCTCATACTAAGGTCGATTCCATTGTTTTTAACATGTTATTAATATTAATATCACTCAACAACACCTTACCCAGATTAATATCACTTGTCTGCAGAATTCAGTAGAAATTTCTTTCAACTTTACATGTGCATTGAACAGTCTTAATCTCAAGATGTAGGGTTGATCCAGGAAAAAAAGAGTCTAGAATCTTCTTAAAGTGCTTCTTTTGTGTTTTGTGTTGATGTTCTCGTTCTGGGATGCACTAAGTTTCCAGTGTCCTTGGGCGATCTGTTAGGATTACACAACCTCTTTTTCTGTTTAGACTGACTTCATCATGGAGGTTCTGCCACAGAGAGCTTGCTTGTGTTTTATGGTGGAGACATTTACATTGGCAAGAGTCTTTATTGATATATTTCTTCCTTGTAGATGGTATCCAAGTTCTGGAACCTTTGGCGCTTGAACACCTGTTAAGATCAGACTTTTCTTCTCAACAAGAACTTGTAGCAAATTTACCACAGCATACCCCTTTGATTGAGGGTGCTAATGAGAGTTGCAGAATTTCTGATTCAGATGGAACAAGAGAGAGGATAGATGGTGAGAATTCGTATTATATCATATGGGAACAGTGGGTAGTTTTGAAGGAAAGATTGTATATGGTATTCTGTAGACTCACAGAGATCCATTTGGAGCTCTTGCAGGAAAAAGAACCTACATAGATTCTGATGTTCAAGCTTCTGGATTTGAGGATGGTGAAACAAATACAGAGAGAATCCAGCGTTCTGGTCAAGAACTGGATGCTGAAACATTGACTGATGTTTCTGGCAAGGTGGCTATTGGTGTTCAGTTTACTGATGGAGGTGATCAAGAAGCTATGGACGATTTAAAGCAAACATCACCAAGGTTTTAGTTATACTGCCGATTCCTTGTTCGGTATTTTTTGTTGTAGTTGGAAGTTGCGGGTTTATGCTGCTTTTGAATGTCTCTTATTGGAAGTTCTTTTCCATATAGTTTTAGTAGAACCAAGTTTGATAGTATCTAGTCTTTCCAGGTTGGATGTTCTCAAGACAAGGCAAAGAAGTTCGTCCCCTGCTGCTGATTCTAGGGGCGAAAGCAAAAGATTAGCAATGAGATGTGAGTTTTTTGCCAGGGGTTGGTGCATCAAAGGGAACTCTTGTAGATTTCTTCATATAAAGGATCATGTGACTAGCCATGATAAGGATGGTGGTCTAGATGATACAATGATAAAAAGCAAACTTGCAGATGACAAAGGTAATCCTGAACCGTAGTCCTTTAGGTTTTTGTTAACTTGTACTTTACTTTGATATTGTGAAACCTTGCTTAACTAATTGGGACGAGGTTCCTTATTACCTTTAGGTTTGGAAGAGAGTGGCAAAAGATCAGTGCTGGATGGTTCTTCTGATTCAGTACAATCAGCAGTTCAATCTGGAGAAAATCTGAAATTGAGAGGTGACGAGGAATTGCATATGCGTACAGATGGACCTTCGTCCACCCCAGACTTCAGAAGAGAGAGTCTTGGATGTAAACCGTACTTGGCTGGTTATAGCACCTCTTCTTCACCATTACTCAAAGATGGCTTCTTACATAAGAATATCCTCCATGATGGAAAGCTTAACTCAGTCCTGTTGTCTGACAGTTACCAAAATACAGTAGTTTCCCCTTACACCTCAGGTTTGGATGATATGAATCATAAGAGGAACCGGTCTGTGTTTGAAAAACATGGTTTGCGAGTCTTTAATGACTCTGTAGATAGGTTGTCTCATCATTGTTCTTCTTCGCGGAACATAGATGCCCTTGATGATCAGAAGCTTTTGGATTGTAGCCAAGAGTATTCTTCTTCTAGATCCACCTCTTTGCATCATAAGTCTTCAGCATTTCCTAGTTCCAAAACTGAACTTTCTCGGATTGATTTATCATGGGACACACGATACTTATCTGATTATAGAACTATGGCGCCTTTTGACGATTGGGAGCCATCTGTTCCTTTTCGACCATCATTCTTGCTTAGTCAAATGATCGGATGTCCTGAAAGTCTATATGATCCTATTCGTGATAGTATTGATCAAAGTAATGTAGGAGATGGACCCTCAAAATTGTCTTCCTCTGCAAAAGGAGGGCCTGTAGTAACCAAGCATATGCAGGCAAATGCTGATCCAGTTTCAACAGGAACCTTGGGTCCAGAACAGAGCTCCAATAAAGTTCCAATTTCTGGTAATATCTACCATAGGGATATATTGCCTGACAACCTGTCCGAGAAAGATATGTCTACTAATGAAACAGATACAGCAGATACAGCAGTTGCTCATCAGGAAATCAATACCTCTTCAAAAGAAGAGAAGTATTCAAGATCCGCAAACCTCAGAGGTGCCACAAAAGCAGATAAACAATTATCTACTGAACTACCGCGCACCAGGACCAGAAAAAAGACACAATCAGAGTCTGAGAAGCTCAGACACGGAACTGAAATTGATTTTGACCGGAAGACAGACAGATCTGTGAACAAAGAGTCTAGAGTTATGAAGCATTTTCATGCTGCTCTTGTAGAATTTGTTAAAGAACTATTAAGGCCAACTTGGAGTGAAGGTCTCATGAGTAAGGATGCTTACAAGATGATAGTCAAGAAGACAATTGATAAAGTTGTCAACTCTTTACACCCCAATCAGATTCCTGGTACGGCTGAATCAATCAGACAGTATCTTGATTTATCTCAGCAAAAACTTGCTAAGCTCATTGAGGTCAGACATGCTTCGAAAATAATACCTATGCTTTAAAGAGTTCAGTCCATGTGAAGTCTGTTCATCCCTAATTTGACAAGTAATTTGTGTTTGCAGGCGTACGTGGAAAAATATGGAAAATCGTGATAACATTAAATGAGCTTTGGTCAGCATAAGGGGTGCGTGGATATATATGGAAAATCTTGAATCTATTAAATCAGTTATGCTAAGCATATTGCCAACAATAGTGAATTGGTAAAGCACAATTTTGTGAGCCTAATTTGATACTTCTAGGGGTTAGAATGAAGACTTCGAAACCATTTATTTTGTGTACGGATTTTGTCTGTTTAGCTAGGAACTTTTCTGCTACCTTTATGGGTTGGAAGAATTTTTCTGTTGTGTTTACTGAGTTGTAGCACTTGTGTCCATGACTGAAGTCAACTATCGTATATCTCATTGGGGTTATAGCAATGGCAGTTCCTAAATAGGTTTTTGTGATTCATGTTGTTAAGAGTATTGAGTGTTGTTAGTTTAGAATATTAAAATTGTTTAAGGTTTTAAGCTAAATGTTGTCCGGGTCGTAATATTATATTTGTATGTGTTTGGCACCTACAAATAGGCGTCATTTATTGATCAAATTATCAAGTCATCAATATATCTGCTCCTTTTCTCTTATTCTCTGATCACATAGGTTTCAATAACTTCTGTTTTCATTCTTCTGGCACACAAAGAGTATCATGGTCTATTCCACTGGCTTATGGGTTTTACTTTGAGATGGTTTCAACCTAAGAAAATACACTAAAATATGTAAAAAGAAAACTTACCTTCTGCCTATGGCACTAATCAATATCTAAATAGTACTTCTCTAATGGGGACTTGGGCCAGTGAAAAGGTTATCTGAATTTGGTTGTACATAACTTATGAAAATGTAATATGATGTAGATAGATTTTTTAGATTTTTTCAGTTACCTCTCAGGCTACAGTAGGTATGAACTGAGTTTTTGGAAGGTTCCTGGATATGGAAATTTCAAAAAAACTTGCAAGGATCCTGATGTAATCACTGCACAATCTTTGTGCTTTGTTTGTTTATAAAATGCCCATTTATCAGAAATGAAAATGTAGAGAACTTATAGTACTTCTTTGTATTTGCATATAATTTTGGTTTGAGATGAGTTTGATTGGAGAAACATGATTCATGAGGATTCATATCGCCGGCCCCAACTGGTTTGAGGTGTATTAGTACATGTTGTAGTGGGAATTAGGGCGGTTCGAAATCGGATCGAAGCCGATAACCCGAACCAAAAAAAAGTTATTCGTTCATCGGTAATGGGTTATTGGTTAGCAATTTTGGTAATGGTTTTGATTTTTTTATTATCGGGGTATCAATTCTTAACTGTTTGAAGCTTTTTCTTAACGGGTTAACCGATAACCCGATAGTAAATTAAATAATTATATTTATACCATTTGGTATATTAAGTCCTTGACTTAGAGTTTAGTTTCATACTTTTATTTTAGGTTGTCTCAAACTTTCGGTTATTCTACAACGTGACAGTGTTTGCTTTTGAGCAAGATGCATTCTGGCAACTCATGTGCATGGTTCATTTAGTTTGTCACCTTGTTTCTAAGTGATTTTCCATAATTTATTTTGTGTCAAATCTTAACGGTTAAACAGTAAACAGTAACAAAACTTACTGATAACGATCAATAACCGATAAGCCAATATCTTTTTTTTTTGAGAAGGTAACATTTGTGGGTTGCACTGACACCATATTTACAGCAGAAAAAAAAAGACATATAGCTGACTCTAATTATAACAAGTTCCTAGGATGTCTATAATTGAGTCAGTGTCTTCTAAGTATATTTGTTTACACCAGAAACAAAAAAGTCTAATGCAGTTTAGTTTGATCATCTGTAGATCCCAATTTTTGCTCTCAAAACATCTTGAATTCCTTTCCTTTCCTTTCATATTGTCCAGCAGATACAAGCCGGGACAATCCTCCATCTTTGTCAGCAGCTTCTACTCCTGCTTCCTCCCAGCTATATAGCAAATGAGTTATTTTGTTAGGCATGACCCAACTAATACCCCTAAGGCTAACAAAAATTCTCCACAACTGAGTAGTTGTCCTGCACTGTAGAAACAGATGGCTAACTGTCTCAACCTGTTCACTACAAAGGTAACATCTGGAACACAAGGAGAATTTCCTCTTCTTGAGGTTCTCTTGTGTCAAAACAGCCTCTCTTGCCAATAACCAAGTAAAACAGACAACTTTGAAGGGGATTTTGATCTTCCATATATGCTTCCATGGCCAATGTTGTCTTTGTAGATTTCCTTGGTTCAAAAACTTGTAAGCAGAGGTCACCCTGAAACTACCTTTGCTATCCAACTTCCACCTAAGTCAGTCTCTTTCTTCACTAGTCCCTTTAAATTCCTCCAACATTCTGAAGAACTTAATGACTGAATCAATTTCCCAGTCATTGAAGTTCCTCCGATAAGCCAATATCTTAACGGTTCTATAATGGTTTAGCATGTCTACAAATTAATAACCGATAAGTCAAACCGATTAACTTTAAAACCGAACTGAACCGAACCGACCGATACGCAACCCTAGTGGGAATAGTTTGACACTTTCTGTATGTTGATGTTATCAAAGGCTAAAAGCGAAAAAAATTCCCACTATAGTTGCGTTGTTGTTGGAGCTTTAAGTGCTAACCAAAAACGATGTTCAACTTCAAGGCTTAAATGCGCCTCAATTGAGCCTTCATTAACACCCATTCTGATATTGAGTAAAAAGTGTTTTGACATTTTGTCTTTTTGTATTTGACTGCGTAACTACGTATACACAAATTGATGGATCTTATAACATTTGGCTAGGCGTTCCTACATTGTTGAGTGAGGAATCTGTTGAGACCATAGCCATATGCTTAGGCTTTGACTTATGAATTTGGAAATTATCTATGATGTAGTGCCAAAAAGAGAAACAAGAGAGGAAGTATCGGAGAAATAGACAGAAATAGCGATTGGAGAAGGAAGTATAGAGAAAATGAATAAGAAAGAAATGGAGAGATATCAATTTATCAAATATTATTTAAGTTAAGTGTATAGCAAACAAATTTTGTAAGTATCCTATATATAAAGTAGGAACTCTGAATTTGGAATTCCTAAAATAAAGAAATTTCTATCTATAACTAGGAGGTAAAAACACCAATAGATAAAATCTTATCTCTCGCTAAAAGACGAGAGAAAATCTCATCTTGCTACATGTTCAAGGTGCTATATGTCAAGAGGCTGAAGTAAACGGCCATTTATTTCTGCATTGCAAGATAGCTACAAATCTGTGGAACATGTTCGTTTGTATACTCGGGGTTAATTGGACAATACCCAGAACCACTTTTGAGGTACTAACACACGGGCAAGGAATTGGGAAGAGAGTATCAAAGGAAGATTGATGGAAAAATGTCCCTGCTTGCATCTGGTGGACAGTATGGAAAGAAAGGAATGAGAGGTGCTTTGAAGGGAGGGTTAGCAGCTCCCAGATGGTCAAGATGAGATGTCGTAGTCTTTTGTATTTTTGGTGTAAGCAGGATTTAGTGGGGGAAGTAGATAGTTTAGTGGAGTTTATAGGCCAATTGTAAATTTTTGAAAATTTGTTTTTGGATTTGAGAATATGGCACCCCCGTAAATCCCTCCTCATTAATTTCTTGATGAGTTCTTTTGTGTGAATACAAAGTTACCTATTTCAAAAAAAGGAGAGAAAATCTCATCTTAAAGATAAGATTGTCTTTATTTAATGCTTCAATTACTAGATAAACCTAAAAAATATCGTTCTCCTATGATGATTGGAAACCAATATAGGTTATTGTTGCTTTTGCAACTCCTTGACGATTTGAACCACTAAATGTTGTAGTTGAGATTAGAAGATGAAGAAGTTCATTAGGAGTTGAGATTCTGGAGGTACTTGCAAGGTTGGGAGGTCACATAGTTCCAGACTACGATGGAGTTGCTTAAAAAAACAAAGTACGTCACATGGCAACCATGAGTCATGACGTACTTTTGGTTAAGTCCTATTATGGGAATCTTTTGAATAGGAAGGAGTCTATTATTCCATATCTCGGGGTGTGGATTGCAAGATATGGTAACACCACAAGAAATGGAAAAATAGACTCCTTCCATAGCTTGTGTTGTGGATCTTAACACACTATTTTGTTGTTGTTATTGTTTCTTTCTTGTAGACGTTATACTGCTTTCTTATTAACTGCTATGCTTTCTTCTTCTTTTATTTGGGTTTGATGCACTCGAGCTGAGGGTATTTCAAAAACAGCCTCTCTACTTCCACGAAGTAGTAGTAAGGTCTGTGTACATTCTACCCTCCCTAGACCTCACTTAGTGGGATTTCATTGGGTATGTTGTTGTTGCAATGTGGATCCCCAAAGTACCGAGAAAGGTGTGTTTTTTCCACTTGCTAGTTGTGAAAGGGGTAATATTGATGGCTGAGAACTTAAGGAAGAGGAGGCTTACATGTGTCGGTTGGTGTTAAATGTGCGAAAATTTGGGTGAAGATGTCAATCTCCTCCTTTTACATTGCCCAATGGCGTTAGTTTGTGGTGGGAGTTACTGTATTGGTTTGTCTTCAATGGGTGATGCCAGGCACAGTCAAAGAAATACTGTTTGGCTGGACTTTTCGAGGGCGGGATAGAAGACACAGGGCGTGGGATGTGGCTCCACTTGCATTTATGTGGACTTTTTGAAGAAGAGCTTTTAACAGTATAGCAAAGGGGCATCAACATAGCCTCTAGATGCTTACTATGCGAAGAGGCACTGGAAACCAACAAACATTTGCATTGCGAAGTAACAACACCAGTATGGGCTTTCTTCTTCAATTTAGCTAGCCTAAACTAGTGTATGCCAGAATACACAGCAGACTTATTGAGCTGTTGGATCAGAAAGGGGGGCAGCAAGAGTCAAAAGAAGTGGTGGAGGATAGTACTTGCTTGTATCTGGTGGAATATTTGGAAGGGAAAGGAATCAGAGGATTTTTGAAGGAAAAGAATGCTCAATACAGAAGTTAAATGGAAAGTAAGTATTTCCTTAGGTTTTTGGTGTAAAGAATAAAATATAGAAGAGGAAATCCAATTAGTGGATTTCATAGGTTCTTTGTAATGTAAGTTCTGTTTCTTTTTTCTTCTTTTTTTCTCTCTCTTCTCTGTTAATACTTTTTGGAAGTGGCCAGAATAGCCCTTAATGCTGAGGTAAGTTACCAGTTTCAAAAAAAAGTATAGCGAAGGACTATGTACACCTAAAGAATAGCTTTGTATCCTTGATTTCTTTTGGTACACCCATGAGGTTACATTAGTTAGGTATAGAAGATCAGGTGTTGCTCCTAGGAAGTCATTTTTTGTAAGATTTTTTGCTTTTTGGTATACTTCTTGTTATGTAGGTATTTTTTTTTAAACTGGTAATGTTGTATTCTTCGGCATATAATGCTGGCAACCTTCAAAAGAGAAACAGGGAGAAAGGGGAAGGAAACTACTTACAATGACCCTAACAGATCTACTAATTCTTATAAATCTATGTCGATCTTTTAACACCAAAAACTACTTACAATTCTAATTCTTGTATGTGGGTATTTTATGCCCTTTGCTTATAAAAGAATTTATGACCTGACTAAGAAGAATGAGTTGTAGTTGATTCTTCATTGAAACAAGTTAGTTTAAACAATCACCAACGTAATATTACTGAGATATTCAACCACTTGATGAGTACTCAAGAGTGGAGCAGGATTATAAGTCGGAAACTATGAAACCAAAATTGATGTAGTAACCTGCCAGTCCTGTAGATTCCTTCTAATTCCAAGTCCAATAAACTCCTCTTGTAATCCTGGATGTTTTTTACTACAATCTCCTTTTACTTTTAGATGGACCTTCATAGGGTGGAAGAGAAGACACCGGGCATGGGTTGTTGCTCCACTAGCAATTGTGTGGACTGCGTGGAGAGAGAAATAGGAGAATTTTTGATAGCATACATCTAAGGAATAGCCATTTGTTCCTGATTTCCTTTTGGTGCACCCATGAGGTCCTTATATGTATAGAAGATTGGGTATACTCCTTATACGCGGGTGTTTTATGCCCTTTGTTTATAAAATCTTATTACTTGATAAAAAAAATAGTTTCCTTTTGGCATGAAATAGCAACCCAGTGTAATCTCAAATGGAGGATGGTGTGTACGACTGTAGGCATACCTTACCCCTCCTTGTGAAGGTAGAGAGGTTGTTTCTGATAGACCTTTGACTCAAGTAAACCAAATTAAAGCATGTATGAAAAGGGAATACATTACGAAGAAGTCATGATGAAATTAATGAATAAAAGAACAAAGGCAATAACAAATAATACGATGTGCCAACAACAAATTAGACGACACTCGATTACTTACTAACCTACTACCCTAATGCTCGACCTCCATATCCTCTATGTAGGGTCATGTCCTCGGTAAGCTGCAGGTGTGCCATTTCTTGTCTAATCACCTCTCTCCAATGTTTTTTCGGCCTACCTCTACCTCTCCTCACCTCACCTCTCCTCACCTCAGACCTGTCATGGGATTCTGTAAACGTTTGATAATGTAAGCCTCACCGTTTTTTCTCCATCCGCCTATGACTACATTTTTTTGTCATAGTTTTCTTTAATCATGTTTAGTTCCTCTTATTCATAACGTCTTGTCATATAACTGTTTTTTGTGTCTATTATGCGTTTCCTGCACTTCATGTATTTCAAAATGTTAATTTATAATGCGCTTTTCTTCATTAAAATCCATGATTTAACTGCGCTTTGTGCTTAGGCTTAAAGCTAACTGTAACAAGGAGATTCAAGTTAAATGTAAGTGGCCCTCTCACGCTCTAAAACTAGAAACTAAAAGAAGAGATTTCCTGTTAATAATTATTTTGATATCACTGACTTGAGTGCGTATTCTCTTTACAGTTTCAGTAGCAGATTGAAAATGAGAAGTACCATTTGTGTTAGTTGAGGTAATTGGAAACACTGCTGCCTGCAAAGTGCTCAGCGTATCACACTTAGGACTGTGTCCACTTCTGCTTTCAGTGTATATGCTGCTTCTTTAATCTGTCTTCTGGTTTGGTGCTCCTATTCCTCACTCTTCTGTTCTTTTATATCGCCGTGTTCTTCTCTTTTATCTGTTTCCACATCACCTATGTTCTATTCTTTAGACTCGTGAATCTTCTGCTTCTTCATCTGTTTTACTCATCTCTTCTATATGCTAAAATGCTCAATTTTTAATTTTACAACAGTTTTGGGAAGCCCAATCATAGAACTTACTTGCTGGAATCTATTGTCTAGTTGGTGATTCTGAAACTTAGAAGCTGTCACTGTCTGATTTCTAGTCTATCCGTTGCCGGCTCGCAATGCTTTTACTTGACATACCAAACCATCTCACCTGTTCTGCTCTGGTCTAACAAGCCATGCAATCATTAATTTCAGAGAGGCTTAATACATAGTCTACCCCCGAGTTTTTTTTGAAAATGGTAATGTTGTATTTTTCAGCATTAAGGATATGCTGGTGACCTTCAAAAAACAGAGGGGAACAAAAGAAGAGAAAAAAATACTTACAAATTACAAGGATCCTAATAATTCTACAATTTGTTCTGTTTGCTCTAAACCTTTCTCTTTACACCAAAAATAAAAAAATACAATACAATTTTACCCTCGAGGTTCATACTCCTTGATCACTGGAGTCGTTACACACCAAATCTTTCAAAAATGTGTCTAATACGCCATTTTTAGCTATGTGGCACTTGTGTGGTCTGCACACGAGGCGAGTAATGCAAAAAACTGGTATCTGAAGCTTTATATGGACAAACTATTCTACTTTTTCTTGAATCATTTCGTTTTCCCCATCCCTTATTTCTCCATCTTCCCTTCCTTTTACCTCTCCGGCTTCTACAAGTTCACCCTACTCCTCCATAAAGAACTCTTGCTACACTTGCTACTGGGTTTGACATAATTCTGATGAAAAAAATCATTTGATGGGTAAGAAATTGAGGTAGAGAAAAGTGGTTAATGGTGACTAAAGACGGTGGCGGAGATGAAATGGTTCTGGGTTAATTTTTTTTTGCGATTAGGGCTCTGACTTCTGAGGGCAGTCTGGTGGTTGCGATTGCTGTAGTGAAGGCAGCCTGGCCATGGTAGCAATAAAGGCTGATTGCAGGTTGCATCATGTAAAGTTCATTATAGAATTCTCCACTTTGAATCGTAAAACAAGTCTTCGAACTTCTCATATGAAGCATGAAACAAACTTCAAATTTGTATGTATTAGATACTGGAAGCTTAAGAAGGTAAATGAGAAAGAAAGGAAATTGCTATTGATAATAGATTGTGCAAGAATCTTAAACACAAATTACAACCAAGAATTAAGAAATTTGTCCATATGGAGTGGACAAAATTCCCAGAAACTGATATTCAAATATTTACTCAATCCTACCTAAAAATAATCCTAACCAGATATTTATAGGAAACATATTGTCTACAACAAACTACTAGAAAAATTGTAAAGCCTAATCTGATAGTAGTTAATGATATTGGTAACTGCTGGAGAATATCTTAGGAGGCAGTTGCTTAATTTTGGCTGACTGTTTCCATCTGCAGTTCCAGATTCTCTATTTCCCCTTTCATGCCTTCTTTTTCTGAAATATGTCTTCAAAGGTGGGGTCGTATCAGTATGATTTCATAACAATTGGAAAACACTTAAAACAAAACACTTCTAGTTTCCGTACTTAAGCATGTTAACTTTGGCTTAAAATATTTATGGATAATGCATGCTTGTCTGCTCCAATCACACACATTTAAGATATCCAATCAAACACATTTAATACATTTACAAGCACCTTGACAGTATGCTTTTTATGAGAAAAGAACCTTGGTAAAGCCATGCTTTAACTCATCTTAAGGTCCTCCCTTTTAAGCAAAGGTAGCTTCAAAGTCAATTAATGGTCATCAAACGCTTGGAATCTACCTTGAATGCCATCACAAAGTCGACAACTACTACCACCATTAATGGCTACTATTAGGGTTCATGAGTTCTCAACTTCAAACCTTCAACATATCTCATAAATACGGGGAAATCTTAGTAACTTAGTTGGTTAGCTACCTGAACTTTCACCTTGTTGATGATGGTTTGATTCCCCACCTTGTAATCCTCCCCAATTTTCCTACCCCCCAATTTATTTATTTTTAAAAAATATCTCATAAATACTCTTAACCCTCACTAATATTTTCATTAGATGAATTGGAAAGTGGTGGAATTACTTAAATAGATTAAATCTTGAAGATCAAATTTTGGTGTGTTCTTGATCTATTTGAAGATTAATCAGAATGGGGGGTGCTACCTACGTACATGATTGATAGATAACTACGGGAAAGGGGGGGGGGGTGCTTGATTCGAGAGAGGCATGAGTGTAATTTAATCTTATGGTGTATTCATATCCAGTGATAAGGGCCTCTTTCTCATTGAGAGAAAAATCTATGGATTACAAGGCTGATCATGTTAATACTGAGTTTGTGAGTTGTGATAAACGGGTAAAGTCTGTGTACACACTACCCTCCCCGAACCCCACTCGTGGGATTACACTGGGTTTGTTGTTGTAGTAGTAGTAGTAAGTTGTAATTAACTCAAGATACCCCAAAATCTCACCTTAGCTGAGTGGAAATGATGCCTTGGTCGAATGGGGTGGAGAGAAATCATATTCATAAAAATGTGTTCATAACCCTCTCTCCTCGACCCTAGGCTGTTTAATAGTTCCAGACCTGATGGACATGCATGCTGACAGGGGCCCGGGATTGCCCATGCTCGCTAAATCCCACTGTGCTGTTTTTGGATGCATGCCTTGTTCTGTCCGCACACATGGAAGACTCTTACAAACAACCTTTAGTAAAATGCTCATAACTTTAATAGGATGACCAAATGACCAACGATTTGATGCGTTAGAAACTAGAGTTAGAGTGCTTTAATTTGATTCCTTTTCCAAAGCCTAATTCATTTTAAGTTGGGAGAGATGAACGTTTGAAGTTAAGCCTTGTGTTATTTTGTTTGGATTTTTGGCCCCTTCTGTACTTTTCAACTTCCCTTGTTCCTTAGGCTTACATTAGTCACAAAATTACTTACAGTTCATGCCAATAACCTACCAACCATGCTTTCATCATTTCGATACTCAAAACTATTCTCGGAGCTGCCTGCTGTAGTTGAATGAAGTTTAATTCAATCTTTTATGGAAGGCATAGCTAAAAAGCTCTGTTATTGTGATTATTCTCCTTCACCCTTTTCGTCATCTCAATGTTTTAATAAAGCAAAGCAAAAAAACAAGTTGCATTTTTCTAGTCTGGAGTTGAGCAGAACGTATCAAAGAAAAAGGAAAGCGGTCTTGAGCCAAACAGTGGTCCTTAAGTGCAAATGAGCGGAGCTGTTTATGTAGAAAGAGTTCATAAATTCCCTTCAGGATGGGCTCTGTGACTGTTCATGGGAAATTTTACAGATGAGTTGCAAGAACATATGACTGTCTAAGCCTCCATGTTCACGATGCGACAATGACTTATTAGTTTGCATCATGATTTTGTCTTAAAGATCCTTTCTGATTTCCAACTCATTACCTTGAAGATTCTGTGTATAGTTTACAATTATCCTCTTTACTAATATCTTGCAGTCTGTTGCCTCTGCAAATTACACATGAGTATTATTTGTGTGTATTACTCTGAACACTAATTATAGTATATGAGGTATCCCAAAAAATGGTGAAATTGTGGTATACTACGGATTATGGTGTTTGGTACTACACTGGGTATGTTGTTGTTGGTACTACTGTGGGGTTTGACATCTTTAAGTACGGATGGGTTTGGAGGTCCTTAGTGCATGTTACTCTATTATTAGCAACATAGTGCTTTGTGGGGTTTGACATCTTTATGTGCCGATGAGTTTGGAGGTCCTTAGTGCATGCTACTCTATTATTAGCAACATAGTGCTTTTGTTGTATGTGCACTTGAATTTTGTTCCTGTCACTATTTGAATGTGAATGTTAGCACTAAAGCTAGGATAGTAGATGAGGTTATCATTTCATGGGTTAGCGAATACTATGTGCTATAGCTCTTGGCTGGCAAACTGAAAAATGTGATTTTTAGAAGAGTTGATGGAGAAGACCAGAATGACTCAAATCCAGGAAATGCAATCGTATAATAACACATCCATGAAACAACACCAAATGACTCAATCCAGGAATGCTGCAACCATGGAACAACGCATCCATGGGACAAGACTACAATGACTCCATTGAGGAATAAAATGAATTCTCTTTCAGTTGATCGTGGCATGCCCTTTGCTAAGATGTGTGTTCGATCCATTTGGTATCACAACTTTCAATCGGAAATCTGTTTTTAAGTTGTTAACGTCATGTTATAAGTTGTTAACGGATTCATTTTGAGTTTTTGAATGGTGGTATAGTGTTGGACACACCAAATCATAAGTTGTTGGAACTCCTTAAAATACTAATGTGGAATACAAGTATGCTGGACTCATCTAGGAGAATTCTGAATTAAAATTGTTAAACTTGTTTACTTCATAACACATATGGTTCTGACTCTACTTCTATTTCATCCTAGCAGGAATAAGTATTGAGCCACTCCTCTTGAGGGCACACATTGTTTGCTAATTTCTCTCAGCTTGAGCACTGTTTATGTAGTTGATACAGCAGGTTGGTCTCCGAATTGACTTGTGAAAAAACCCTAGTGTCATATCTTAACATCCGTGTGGTGCCATAAACGTAGTCCATGACTACCTTTTGTGTACATTGAACGCTTGGATCAAACCCCATGGTCCCTCTTTGACACCAGAATGTCATGTCCCTAAGAAATGTTACATCCTCTTTAGTTCTTCATTGATTCTGTTATTTGCAGCAATTTGAATGACATGGAGACAGTGCTGTTGGTTTTAATAGGCATTGAGCTTTTGAAGGTTGTTCTAATGTGTTAATGTTCCAACTATCTTTAAGTTGCTATCTTATTTTTAAGTGGATAAACTTCTTGATTTGTCTATTGGAAACCGCCTCTCTATCTCTGAGGTAGGCATGAAGTCTACGTACACTCTACCCTTTCCGAACCCTACGTTCTGAGACTACACTATGTATGTTGTTGTAGCTTCTTGATTTGTCGTTGGAGATCTAGTCATTTTGCTATGTATCCTTTCTTGCTATATTATACATTCTTTACTGTCATTAGCTGTACTGTATTAAAGCAAGTTCCATAGTTGTGGACTCAAGGCCTGATGGTATCACTAAGTTATGTTGCTCGGATCCTCAAATGCGCTCTGCATCCTTGTCGGATCCTTCAAAACTGCTAACTTTTGGTCAACTCGACACAACGAACAACTTTTTTTTTGGAGGATGTGAATGACACAACCAGTGCCTTTTTTTTGGCAAATTCGACAACATTTTTGAAGGATCTGTGCAAGATGTCGTAGAGTATAGTCATTGTGTTGATATCTCTAATTTTATGCCATATCTTGAGATTATTACTCTTTATCTCGCCAACCAATTGACTATGAGTGAAGATTTTTTGGAAAGTATTTTCTTTTTATCAATTTCGTATTGGACAAGAAAGGAATTTCTTTTGTGTATGCGTGCCTCTAAAAAGTATAGTATTCGATTTAATTTTCAATATTATACAAAATTAGAAATTGATTCTTGGTGTAGTTTAACCCACATCGTCCAGCACACCAAGCTTGAAAAGGACAATTTCTAACCCTTGGTCATGTTACAAAAGTTTCAAATTTATCAAATATCAATCGATACAAATCGATTGATGATGATGCTCTATTCTTGTGATTTAGTTTTGTCTCAAATTACGTGACATCATTTAACTTTAACATTCTTTTCATTTAACTTTGACATTCTTTTCTAGATAGAGTATAAAAAAGTGCACATTAATTAAAATAAATGAAATATTGTCAAATTGACAAAAAAGAAGTGGTAAATTAAATTTCTAGTTCCAAATTAAGTATTTATCTTTAACAAATATTTATATTGAACCAATTAAATTCATTATGAATATGTAATTTCAAATCATAACTGAATAGTGGAAATATATGTAGTAATATATACAACTTGTTCTTGTATTTTTTCAAACTTGTTTTGAAATTGAATTCTTTTAGTTAATGGTATGTTGAAAATAGTCTCTTTTAGACTTCACTTTTAAAATTACGTTAAGTTATTTTATTGTATTTCACCTTGTTTAGACTTCACTTTTGAAATCACATTGAGTTATATTATTGTATTTATTAATTTGATATAAACACGTAATACAAATAAATTTCTAGAGAATCCCAAAGTAAATCCTAAATGAAGGCACGTGTTCCATTATTATATACAGCTAAATAAAAGGACAATATTTTAATCTGACAACTGACACTTGTTTAGCAACCCATAACCTACTCATCCTCTTTGGTGGGTCCCAAATTCATCCTTATCCAAAAATTGATTTACCCCATCCAAAATCCTCTTTTTTTTCCAAAATTTTTAACAATTTTTTTTATTCATAAATTTCGCATATTATATCTGATAAAGTATATTTAATTCTTTCACTTATATATAATTCAGAATTATTAATCGTTTCATTATTTACGATCACAACAATAACGATAATATACTTAGTAAAAATTATATAAATCTCATAATAATATTAAGAGCTAATTATATTTTATTTTTATTATTTTTCAAATTATAAAAAATTCTTAAAATTTTAGGATTTCATATATACCAGGAAACTTGTGGATACATAGCTCGCAGGATGTATTCGAGAGAGGATATCGATATATCTGAGAGGAAATTTTGTATTTTTTTTAAATGGTAGATAATTTTAAAGATTATGATAAAAATAAAATGTGTATTTATATAATCTTTTCATATACATAGCTAATGAGTGAACTAATTTATTTAATTTTATATAAATTTAAGTGTTTACTTATATAAGTTCAAAATTAAAAATATACTATCAACTAATGTCAAGTTAACGGATACTTTTATGTATTATACTCTTGATCAATTATATGTTTGGTTAAATTATCATGTCTCTGTATTTAAAGGTAAACAATATATTTCTTGCGCAAAAAGATAAAAAAGTACACATTTTAAATAATTTAAAATTAAATATGATAAGTCAACGGTATTTATTATCCACTTATCCGATTAATTCAGATCATCGTGTAATAACTAAAGATTAGGCGATATATTAGCACCAAAGCTCTATAAATTTAACCCAATTTTTTTTTTCCATTTATTGTTTTGGTATTATTTATTTATTTTTTTAATAATAAAGTAAGAGTTAAAAAATATTGAAGCAAAAAGATGGTTCTAGATGGTTGGGATGATGTTATGGCTGGGCCTCGTCCTACTAATAGATTTCTAAAGGACCTCTCTATCAACACTTCTGGTAATCACTTTTTATATTACCTCCATAATGATGGTATTTAATTTTATTATATTTATTAAAAAGTTATTTCATTAGAAGTTTTAGATTCGAGTTCTTGTTTTAATTTTTTTTTTCTAATAGTTTCTTAATGGTTTGTATGCTTTGAGAGACTACAATGAAGATATTGAATAACAAATGAGACATTCAATGTTGAAATACTTTATTCTATCAGACTTCAATTCTTAATTTAATATGTTATTATTAATAGAGATTGTGGTGGGGTGATATCTGTATTCCTAATTAGAGATTATATGTTTGAATTATGAATATATCAAAAAATCTTGTTAAAAATGTTAATACTAAAAAGTAGATCTTTCCGTATAAATTTAAATTAATCAAGATGAATAAAAAAATAAAATTATGAATTCAAATGAACTTGTAATTAAAAGGCTATTTTTACCGCGAATTTTCATCAATCTGGAAAATTTAAGAAAGGGAAAAAAAATTCCATAAACTATAAGATAAATATCCACTACTAATATATAAGAGGGACTAAGCACACACGTCTCGATCGATCGACGTGTGTGCTTCCTGGAAATAAAATTTAAGTTTGAGGATAATTTAGTTATTTTAGTTTTATTGTGATTGCTTGCATATTAAAACTTTCAAAATATCACATGTGCCACATATATTATTTTTTAAAAAATTTAAAATATTGTAAAATTAAAACAAATAATAATAATATATATATATTAGGCCTGCACTTGTCCATGCTTTTGTGTCTTATACAAAATTTACAAAAAAAAAAAGAAAAAGAAGAAGATATTTTATACATATACACCAAACCAAAGCTCTTTTATTTATACTTCTACTAGGCAAACAACCATTTTTACATTTCAGAGTTAAAAAAGAAAAGAGAAAAAAGAAAAAGATGGTGTTAATTGAAAAGCTTTGGGATGATGTTATGGCTGGACCTCAACCTGATAAAGGCCTTGGCAAACTTAGAAAGTCAATTACTCTAATCCAAACTCATGGTAACCTTTTTATAATATATGATCCTTTTTTTTGTTGTTGCTATATTTATAAACTAAATTAGAACACTCTTGTTTAATTATGATAACTATATAAATTAGTGTTATTTCACAAGTGAGATTTGAAAAACGTGATGTATGTGAATTTTATTTTTATGTTGTATAGGTAGATTGACAAGTAGAAAGACTGTTTTTTTTGATAGATCGACAAGATTCCATACTTTTTTTTTCTATAATATATGATCTTTTGTTGTTGTTATATTTATTCACTAAATTAGAACACACTTGTTTATGATAACAATATATTATATATTAGTTATTTCATAAATGAAGTCGGAGAAGGATATTTTGTGTATAGATTTTACTTCTATGTTGTATAAGTAGATTATACAAGTAAAAAGTTGCTTTTTTATAGATCGATAAGACTCATACTATCTTGTATCTAATATATGACCATCTATTTTTTTTTTTTTTGGTTGTTGTTGTTATGTTTATGCACTAAACTAGAACAATCTTGTTTATTGATAACAATATATCGATGTTAACTAATAAGTGGGGTCTGTGAAATTTTATTTAATTTCTGTATTGTATATAGGTAGATTGAATAGATCAAGAGATTGTTTTCAATAGATCGTGGATAAGATTTATGGTATTTTTTTTATAAAATATGATCATTTTTTGGTTATATATATGCAATAAATTATGCAATATTCTATTCAGAGGCGTATCCAGGAGGGGGTCACCGGGTTCACGTGAAACCATGCTCCCCTCCTGAATTCATATTTAGTAGTGTTATATTTTTAAAAATATATGTAAACACAGATGTGTGAACCCACACTTAAGTATCATATAATGTTGTGCGATGATGATTGGGTGCACCTCTGAGGCTAGAAATTTGAATCTTTCATTTATCTTGTTTTATTTTCTTTCTAAAATTGGGTAACACCTCTCTAAGTGGTTTGGATAGATAAAAAATAATTTTTGACCTATAATTTTAAAATTTGAATGATTTTCAGTGATAAGAACCTAAATGTTAAACTGATCAAAATCTATTTCTTAGTCCATCTTTTCGTAATAGTGCACCCATCATCTCAAAATCCTGGATACGCCTCTGATTCTATTATAGAGATCTAGTAGAAATCACAAATAAATTTTATTTTTATTTTTGTTCTTTTTCTTTAATATTCATTGGGTAATGATTTTAGGCGGGGAAGGAGGAGAAGGAGCAAGCAAGAGCTACCAAAGGTCTCTGTCTATGCCGGGCTCGGGCTTGTCGAGCCCGGGGACACCGGGAACCCCAGTGACCCCAAACACTTACTCGCCAACGGCGCGTAAAGATAATGTGTGGAGGAGCGTGTTCAATCCGGGGAGCAACATTGCCACCAAGAGAATTGGTGCTGAAGTCTTTGACAAACCGTCTCACCCCAATGCTCCCACTGTTTATGATTGGTACGTCCTTTTACCCCTCAAAAAAAAATAAATCAATAATCAATTTGTAACTGTAGTTGAATGAGGTTTTTTTTCGTCTCACAAGTAGTTGAAATTCAAATCTTACAAAAGGTCCACATACTTTGGGTCCTATATATTTGTGAGATGAAAAAAAGATCCCGCGCAAATATTATTAGTTTGTGAATTGTGACACATAAATCATAAAAAATACATAAGAATAATAAACAAGATGAATTTATGCTTGATGTAATGACAATTTATTTTTAAATGATAGTGTAAAGTTGATTTTTAACAATAGGTAATTCCTTGTAACGAGTTTGATATGATAACTTGAAAAATAGAATAATAATTTACTATATAATTAAATTTCTTAACACAAAAAATCATAAATAGATATTATTAAACAATCTTATAATCTAGTGGTATCAGTTAGTAGGGGAACTTAATAATTTGATATTAACGTACGAGTTTCTTGTGACGAGTTTGATATGATAACTTGAAAAATAGAATAATAATTTACTATATAATTTAAATTTCTTTAACACAAAAAATCATAGAGAGATATTATTAAACAACCTTATAATTTAGTGGTATCAGTAGGGGAACTTAATAATTTCAATTAAATTCCTTTATTGATTTAATGGCAGGCTCTACAGTGGGGATACCCGATCCAAGCATCAGTGAAATGAAAGAATAAAAGATTTTGGATCGTGACAGAGCGGTATCTGAATAATGTTACATGTAAATAACGTATTTTCCCTTTTAATGTACGAGTTGCTATGCTACAGAAACATGGAGATTAATTAGTGGATGTTAGTCCTATGTTTTCTGTTAATGCATTATTATAAGTATTAATTAACTAGTACTAAAGTATGTGTAATTAGGTTTTGATGAAAGCTAACTTGAGTATATTCAGTGGCTTTCTAGCTACTGCTACTACTATTATATCCATTAGTAGTACTATAATAATTAAAAAAAACTATAATGTTGTTTTGCTATGTATTTTGAAATAATAATAATAATAAGTTTGTTGTGTATATTTTTTTTTAATGGTAAAGTGATTATCTATTTCTGTTTATATTCGAATTCGATAGATAATGATGATAAAATTAGCTTAGCTTAGTTATTAGTTAGTTGACTGTGCACTGTTCATTCACATAGTTAGTTAGTTAGTTAGGAATTTACAAGTTTGTAATTTCACAGTTAGTTGAGTTTGTTAGGATTGTTAGACTTTTATCAGTGTGTATATATACACACATACATTGTATTGATTAAAGCAAGTTTTTCATTCTAAGTAATATCTTTTCTTACCTCTCTGATTGTTGGTGAGAGCTCAACCTCCATTAATGGAGGATGGTAATTGCTTCCCAGCTTATACTGCTGGTTTCGCCATGGTATCAGAGCTAGGAGATTCCAGTTTCTCTCTCTCGTCGTGAGTACTGAACTGAGTTTGATTTGCCCTTATTTTCGTTATCATCTTCTTCTTCCTATTTTTCTATGAACGATCTTACTATCGTTCTTATGTTTTTGATTTGAGTTTGCTCATTACGAGTTCTTCTTCTTCCTGTTTCTTTCTCTGGACGATCTCACTATCGGTCCTCTGTTTTGATTCGAATTAGCTCACTGTGAGTTCACTTTCACAATTCTACTGTAATCGCATTCTTCCTCACAATCATCTTCATCTTCTTCCATGGGTGATGCTCCAGTTGATGCGACTGCCACCAACACTTCAACTCGATTAGATTTCAATAGTCCCTTCTATCTGCATCCCTCAGAAAATGCAGGTTCTACTTTACTTCCTGCTGTTTTTTATGGAACTAGCTACAGATCATGGAGACGAGCAGTTCTTAGGGCCTTAACTGTTAAAAGTAAAACTGGATTCATCAATGGCAAAATTGTGAAACCAAATCCTGCAGATCCAACCTTCATGCAGTGGGAAAGGTGTGATGATATGGTGACCTCTTGGATCCTAAATTCTCTCTCTCCAGATCTGCGAGATAGCTTGCAATACATTAACAATGCCAATGAACTTTGGGAGGAATTAGAGGATAGATATGACCAGACTAATGGCTGTAAACTCTATCAACTGCAGAAAGAAATAAATGACCTTGTGCAGGGCACTCTGGATGTCACTGGTTACTATACTAAGATGAAGAAATTGTGGGAGGAAATGAATACCATTGATGTTAATTCCCAGTGTAGTTGTGTGTGTATTTGTGGGGGAAAAACCAAAATGCATAAGGTTGAGTAGGATAGAAGACATACATTTTTTGATGGGCCTAAATGAGATGTACACTCCTGTATGAGGGAACATTCTCATGATGTTCAATTTGCCTACTATGGCTCAAACTTTTGCTATTTTGTCACAAGAGGAAAGACAGAGGGAAATGAAGCCCCTCAGTCACATGGCTTTGGAATCCACCTAACTAAATGCTTTTGTGTCACCTTAACACAATGCAGGTCCCAAAGGTTTTAATACAAACTATAGTTCTTATAGAGGAGGTACAGGAAGAGGTGCAGGCAGTTCCAATACCAACACTTTTAGGGGAAATTCTAGCACCGGCAACAGATCAAATCTGTTCTGTGAATACTGCAAACGAACTGGGCACACCAGAGACAGGTGCTACAAGCTCCATGGTTATCCAGCCAACACAAGAACCCCAAGAGGAAGAGGTACAAGATCTGCAGCAAATGTGCATACTTCTGAGGATGATGGAAGTCAATGTGAGGAAAATTCTTAGCAGGGAAGGCAAGTGCCATTGAATCTGTCCAAATGCCAGTATGAACATCTACTCAACCTACTTGGGACCCTACAGGTTGGAAATTGAGCTGATTGCTCAGGAAATATGTCAAGTGGAACTGGAAACCTAACATGTATACTTGCTTGCTACTCTTCTATTACTAAGATAGGTGATTTGTCATGTAAATGTGATAGATTGACTACTGGCTCTTGGATTATAGATTTAGGAGCATCTTACCACATGACCTACACAAAAGACAATCTTACAACCTTAGAACACTACCTTATCCTTTCTTAATCACCTTACCTAATGGATACAAAGTTAAAGTGACTGAAATTGGTGATGTTTGTTTGAATTCAACACTGACTCTGTACAAAGTATTGTTTATACCTAGCTTCAAGTTCAATTTAATATCAGTTCAATGCTTAACTGTTCAACTCAAAGGAATAATTAGCTTTAACAATTTTTCTTGCTTACTACAGGGCCCTTCTCTGAAGAGCCCTCTAGCACTTGGTAAGGCAAGGAATGGTTTGTATTTTTTCTGTCCAAAATGTCATAGTTATCTACCTACAAATGGTAATGCTGTTCCTCTTGAAAGATGTCAACCTGTTTCTCTTTTTAACTACTGTAAGAAAGTTTCAGTTGGAAATGAATGTACAGCTTCATCACCAAATGTAAGATACTCTCATGAAATCAATTAAGAAGCTTGTTCTATTGATCCTGTTTCATGTTCAGCTGTTAATTCTTTTCTTGATATTAATCCTACTCATAGTAATGACACTGAATTCTTATGGCATGCTAGATTAGGCCATGTGCCTTTTGTAAAGATGAGGAGCATATCTACCATTCCTTTAAAATTTTCCAACAAACAACCTTTTATTTGTACAATATGTCCTATGGCCAGACAAACTAGAATGCCATTCCCCGAAAGTATAACTGCAACTAATTCAATATTTGAGTTGCTTCACATTGACTTAGGGGGACCATACCATGTACCAACACATGATGGCTATCACTACTTCTTAACCATGGTGGATGATTACAGTAGATCAACCTGGACACAACTTCTTAGGTGCAAGAGCAATGCACTCCATACTATAAAAGCCTTCATATCCCTCATAGAAAACCAGTTTCATACCAAATTGAAAACCATCAGATCTGATAATGGCCTGGAATTCTCAAGCACTGAGGCAACCTGTTTCTTTCAAGAAAAAGGCATAATATATCAAAAATCATGTCCCTACACACCACAACAAAATGGGGTGGTGGAAAGGAAACATAAGCACCTTCTTGAGACAGCAAGGGCACTTCTGTTTCAGTCAAAAATGCCCATGAGATATTGGGGGGAATGTGTCCTAATTGCCACCTATTTGATCAACAGATTGCCTACAAAGCTCCTACAAAACAAATCCCCATATGAACTGTTATACCATAAGAAACCAACCTATTCTCACCTTAGAAGTTTTGGATGCCTTTGTTTCCCAACTACCTTAAAAACCCATAAGGACAAATTTGAACCAAGAACAACACCCCACATTTTCATTGGATACTCTTTTAATACAAAAGGTTACAAGGTCTTAAATTTGGCCACCAAGAAAATTCATGTGTCTAGAGATGTCCTTTTCCATGAAACTATTTTTCCTTTTGTTATTTCTCCTGTTGGTTCCAGTTTTAGTTCTGTCTTACAGTTCCTTATACATCATTCTGATAAGTTGTCTCACATGTTTAGTAAAACAAATAACTTTGTTGATGATGAAATGTTGAATTCTCACACATTGGTTGAAGTCACTAGTGATCATGTTCCCATACCTGAAAATGCACCTGTCACTGAACTTACAACCCTTATACCTCCTGCTGGACCAAATGTATCTGCACCTGAAATTGCACCTGTCACTGAACCTACAACCCTTATACCTCCTGCTGGACCAAATGTATCTGCCCTTGGTTATGCTCCTTTTGCACCTAGAAGAACAACTAGGTCTCTTCACCCCCCAAGCTACTTGAAAGATTACACCTACTCATTACCCAACCTACATCCTTCTCCACCCATAACTGATGTTTCTAATCTTCAACACTCACTCACATAATTCATATCTCACCCTGCTCATGTCTGTTTCACTACATTATAGCCTGATAGTCAACAGTTAATTCATAATGTTTCACATGATATTGAACCTTCATCTTATGAAGAGGTAGTTTTGAATCCTGCTTGGCAAGTAGCAATGACACAGGAATTTGATGCCTTGTATGCAAATGATACTTGGGAGCTAGTTAAATTGCCCAAAGGAAAGAATGTTATTGGGTGTATAAGATTAAATACAAGGAAGATGGTAGCATAGAAAGGTTCAAGGCTAGGATAGTGGTGAAAGGGTACACTCAACAAGCTGGAATAGACTACAATGAAACATTCTCACCTGTGGTAAAGATGACCACAGTCAGGACTTTGATTTCTTTGGCAGTTAAGAAGGGTTGGAACCTGTACCAATTGGATGTCAATAATGCCTTCTTCCATGGTGATTTGAATGAGAAAGTATACATGACATTACCACCAGGCCTGGCAATGGACAGTAGTGACATAGTTTGCAAATTAAAGAAGTCATTATATGGTTTAAAACAAGCCAGCAGACAATGGTATGACAAGCTGGCCAACAGTCTCTGCTCAAAGGGTTACACTCATTCAGACAGTGATTATTTCCTATTTTATAAGAGGAATGGAAGCTCCCTGGTATTTGTGGCAGTATATGTTGATGATATTATCCTAACTGGTACTGACATAAATGAGATTGATTCTTTGAAAGCTTTCATACATGAAAAGTTCATAATAAAAGACTTAGGAAGACTGCATTACTTCCTTGGTTTGGAAATATTGTACAGAAAGGATGGTATTCTCATCTCACAGAGAAAATTCACTCTTGATCTCTTGAAGGAGTTTGATTCTCTGCATTATAAGTCCACTACCTCACCGTTGGACTCCACTGGAAAATTGAAGCTCACAGAAGGCACACTTTTGTCAGATCCTACTCACTACAAAAAGCTAGTAGGCAAGCTCAATTTTCTTACCAACACAAGAATGGACATAACATATAGTGTCCAGCACCTTAGTCAATTCATGCAATCTCCTAGAGAGCCTCATATGAAGGCAGCCTATCATGTGCTTAGATATCTACAACAGGACCCCACTTTAGGAGTTTTCATCTCTAACAACTCTGACCTCACCATCAGTGCTTATTGTGACTCAGATTGGGCCTCTTGTCCTGATTCAAGGAAGTCTGTGAGTGGCTATTTGGTTCTCATGGGTGATAGCCCCATTAGTTGGAAGTCTAAGAAACAACCCACAGTGCCACTATCATCAGTAGAAGCAGAGTACAGAGTTGTGAGACAAGTAGTGGGTGAAATAGTATGGCTGGAGAGGTTATTTGCTGAGCTATCAGTGAACTATTCCTTACCTATACATGTGTTTTGTGATAGTCAAGCAACAGTGCTCCTTGCTAAGAACCCAGTTTTTCATGAGAGAACTAAACATATAGAGGTGGATTGTCATTTTGTCAGAACCAAGCTGCAACAAGGATTGATCACACTTCAATACATTCCCACAGATTCACAATTGACTGATGTCTTCACTAAAGCCTTAATTGGAGTCAAACATACTAATTTATTGAGCAAGTTGTCTGTAAGTAACTCACCTCCAACTTGAAGGGGGGGGGGTGATAAGATTAGCTTAGCTTAGTTATTAGTTAGTTGACTGTGCACTGTTCATTCACATAGTTAGTTAGTTAGTTAGTTAGGAATTTACAAGTTTGTAATTTCACAGTCAGTTGAGTTTGTTAGGATTGTTAGACTTCTATCAGTGTGTGTATATACACACATACATTGTATTGATTAAAGCAAGTGTTTCATTCTCAGTAATATCTTTTCTTTCTTCTCTGATTGTTGGTGAGAGCTCAACCTCCATTAATGTAGGATGGTAATTGCTTCCCAGCTTATACTGTTGGTTTCGCCAAATGAGTTGATTGTTTTGTTGTTTGTATTATTGTACATGTTGATTTTCTTAATGGTTAGTATTTGTTGCTCTCTCCTGATTAGCGTTATTTGTTTTGATATTTTATTGTCAATTTGTCATGAAACACGAATTTATCAGTTTGGTATTTTTCATGTGTATTAGAACATGAATTGATTTTTTGAATTTAATGACGAATTATGATGGATTTATTAGGTAACTAATGGTCATCATGAATTGTAACTAACATAGTTTATTTTAATGGTCATCGTTAGTCGTAAGTAACATAATTTATTTTTGAAATTTTGAGCTCATAAAATATGATTTATGAATGTAATTGTGTTTCGTATATATTAATATATGTTATTTATTATAAATATAATCTAAATATTTATTACGTCGCGTAATTTTTTCAAAACTTATGAGGCTCTTATGTGCACGCTACATTTGTGGGCCGGCATCAAAGTTTGGGTCGGTGCAATCTGGGCCGTCTTGTTTGGTTAAGAGAAAAACACTAATCAAATATTGTTTCGATTTTAATTTAGTATAAATTATAGGAATCACATATTATAAGTATTAAATAACATCCTATCCCTTCTAGTTTTCTATTTACCAAAAATCCCTTAAAAATGATGTTTGCGGGATACATAGCGTTGTGCACTGGATACATTAGGTTTGATACATTCCACATAGCGGGATACATAGCGTTGTGCACGAGATACATTAGGTTTGATACATTCCACATAGCGGGATACATAGCGTTGTGCACAGGATACATGCGGGATACATAGCGTTTGATACATTTCACATAGCGGGATACATAGCGTCACGGGATACATAGGTAAAATAAGGGATTTTTGAAATAAGTAGGGATAAATAGATATTAAGGTAAGTAAAGGAGTGTAGTTAAGTAATTTGTCCTTTAATTTATGTGACATTGTTTGACTTGATACAATTTTTTTTTAAAAAAAGTTTAAAAATTTGTTTTAAAATATTCTTTGACTACTTATGTAACTATAAATCATTTTATTAAGGATAAAATGAGAACTTAAAGTTAAATTATTTTTAATTATAGAATGATGACATTTTTTTCTGGGATAGAATACAAAGAAAATTGTCGCATAAATTGAGACAAATAGACTAAGAATTTTGCAAATAGTTGAGAATCTTACTAGCTTAGTTTGTTGGTTACCTGAACTCCTACCTTGTTGGTGAAAGGTTGATTCCCAGGTATAGGGATGACAATATGGGAGGGGTGGGGAGGGGGGATGCACATCGGTTTAAAGCTATGAAGAGCGGGTGAGGCGAATTTAAAATTACGTGGAGCGGGTTAAAGTGGTTTTTAAAAAACTGTCGGGCGGGTCTATGTGACTTCAAACTTAATTTTAACTTTTTACATGTTATAAGAGTGATAGAGCATTATCATAATTTCTTTAAAGTTAGTTAAATATTCAAGATAATACATAAAAATGGTTCAATCAAAACTAATACAATTTCTTATATGCTTCTCATTTGACCTCTAACAAACAAATTTTTAAGTCATTATCTATTAAGTTAATACAACTTAATGGAAAAATAAATTTATTTTTATGAATTTAATTTTTAGTATCGAACATAACTAGAAAGAAAATTATTACAAAATTTATGTGGAGCGGGTCTATGTGGGACAGGTTAAAAATGAAAAAAATTATTATGTGTGGGGGATCAATTTTTTTGCGGATTAAGCTCAACCCACCCCATCCACGTTCCGCACCGCTCCATTGTTATTCCTACCCAATATAATCCCTCTTTCATTTCCTCTTTCCACCCCCACCCCCAATTTTCATTATTATTTTTTAAAAAAGTTTGCAAATAGTTTTATTGTGATCCCTCTAATATAAAAATTCCACATAAATTTGAGCCTTTAAGTTTGCAAAAATTAATTAATTTCATTGACGATATATTTCTTTTCTAGGCATAATACACAGTTTTTAGACTTAATAACTAAAACTTAATTCAACACAAATTGTCTATTATCTATCCCTTACAATGGAGACACTGTATATGGAAAACAATATATGGGTACATCTCTATTGATACATTAGTGGTGTTTTGCCCGTGCGGACCAATATTCTAATAGTAAAATAAAAAAAATTATGAATATTTAAAATTTTAAACTTTAATCGTGAATTTGAATATATAAATTGATATTTCATGAAATGTAATATATATAAATTTGAAATTACATAAAAAATATTATAAAACATAATAATTAACAGATTAAATTATTTAAAATGCATAAAAATGTACCAATAAAAAAACTTGATTAAATCTTCAAATTTTAACTCTATTACATAAATTAGAACGAAAAATACGTACAAAAAGATTGAGAAATTTTTCACTAAAATAAAACATGAAAACATTTCATTTATAAAAATACAAGATAACTATTTGGTGATAAAAATTAAAATGCAAAGCAAAAGTAGAATTGCACGTGGCACTTACAGGCAAGGCAGTAGAGACGTAAGCTTTTAAATACCAAAAATGCCCTTATGATAAAGAAAGGGTAAAACGCGTCTGTCAAATGCGATTTCTATGTAATATGTGTTTCTTTCTCGTTTGCATGCTCAAGTCTCATTATATGATAGGTTTTATAAGAGGTATAAGTAGGTCGACATGATACACATACAATTTATCGAGGACATGATTCTAGATAAAATGATATGACAAAGTCGATAATTAGGATAGAAAGGTAGTAATAGGTAATTGAGAATTATTTACTTTTTCTCGTGTTCTTCGATTTTATTGTTACCTGTTTTTTTCTTAACTTTGTTTATCATACTATTTTTTGTTGTTGACTTTTTTTCTCCACTATTTTTTATTCCATTCGTTTTAGTTTCTTTGGTTAATTTTAATTTGACATGGATATTTAAAAATAAATAAAAATAAATAAAACTTTTGAATTTTGTGATCTTAAATTGAAAATAGGTAAAATATATCAAAATATGTTTTAATTTCATAGTCTTAAACGTGCAATGTGAAGAGTTGAAATTAAAAATTATCAAAAAAGGGAAAAATGTTTTTTCCGAAATAGACTAAAAAAGAAAGTAGAAAAAAGGCATAAATTCTCCCCTATACTTATCCTGAAAAGTCAGTTATACGCTTAAACTATTATGACGACCTATTACACACCTTTACTGTTTAAAATTGAATTTAATACCACCTTGAGACGTGTAACACCACTCTCAAAGCATGTAGTGTATTACACTCAATTGTCACATAAGCACTACGTCAGCGCCACGTCATATTTTACAATTTCTTTTTGTTTGTTTATTAACTTTTTTTTTGTTAACTCTATTTTACACTAATTAATCTCTAATTAATTATTGAAATTCTCTAATAATTATATCTTTTTTATCACTAAATCCCACCCACTATCACTAAACTTTCTTTCTCTAATAATTCACTTTTAAGTAGTAAATGTGTGTAATAGGTCGTCATGATAGTTTAAGTGTGTAATTGACTTTTCGGGACAAGTTCAAGGGGGAATCTATGCCTTTTCCCAAGAAAGTAAGACGAACAAATTGAAATAGAGGAAATATATGGCATCTTCGCTATTTTTCTTTTTTCAAGAATTGATTTTAATATGATTTACTTGAGTCGAGGTTCCTTGAGAAGATGACTATTTCTTTCTTAGTTGTTTTGGGAAAAATATCTTAGCAAATTTATTTTAAATTTTATATTTTATATTCGTTAACTCTTTTACAACCACATAAATGTATATAAAAAAGATTAAACTCACAATTAAACTTCTTTTTAAAACTAATATGACCCTATGCCTCTTATATTCACTTCTATATAATATTTTGTTTTGTTAATTTTAGGGAAAAATGTCTGAAATATTATGGAAAAGACCTTTTACCCCCCTAGACTATTTAATAATGTATTTTAAAGGTACATATGTGCCCGCGTGAATATCATAAATATTGCATAATTATAAATAGTAACGTGTCCATGTGGGCACAAATATACCTTTAAAATAGACTATTAAATAGTTCAGGGAGGGTAAAAGGTCTTCCATAAAGTTTGGTATCGTAACAACAATTTCGACCAAAGTTGGAGTACATTTCAGACCCTTTTCCCAAATTTTTATAATTTATAGTATTATTTTTTTAGTAATTTATAAATACATTACATACTAAAGAAAATTTTTGGCAAAAATGACGTCGAAATTCTAGATCACCAAAAATCCATGGACAACAGCACACGAAAATCAACAAAATGGGGGGTTTACCTGCTCTGGGACCATTTGACCTTGAAAATGGGCCGATTTGGCCGTGGGGACCAACTAGATCCATAGCTAAGGTCTTAATGGACGTCTATGATAATTTTTGGTAAAATTGACGTCGGAATTCCAGAACACCAAAAATTCATGGACTATAACACACGAAAATTGGCAAAATTGGGAGTTTACCTTCTCTGGGGCTCGTTTGACCTTGAAATTGGCCCGATTTGGCCGTGGGGACCAACTGGCTACATAACTAAGGTCTTAACGGACGTCCATGAATTTTTTTGGCAAAAATGACGTCGAAATTCCAGATCACCAAAAATCCATGGACTATAACACATTAAAATTGGCAAAATGGGGGGTTTACCTGCTCTAGGATTGTTTGACTTTGATAATGGGCCGGTTTGACTGTGGGGACAAGCTGGCTCCATAGCTATGGTCTTAACGGACGTCTATAAATTTTTTTGGCAAAAATGACGTCGAAATTCTGGATAACAAAAAATCCATGAACTATAACACACGAAAATTGGTAAAATGGGGGGTTTACCTGCTCTAGGGTCATTTGACCTCGAAAATGGGCCGGTTTGGCCGTGGGGACCAACTAGATCCATAACTAAGGTCTTAACGGACGTTCATGAGAATTTTTGGCAAATATGACGTCGGAATTTTGGATCACCAAAAATCCATTAATTATAGCACACGAAAATCGGCAAAATGAGGGGTTTACCTGCTCTGGGGATTGTTTGACCTTGAAAATGGGTCAGTTTGGCCGTGGGGACCAACTGACTCCATAACTAAGGTCTTAACGGACGTCCATGAATTTTTTTGGCAAAAATGACGTCAGAATTCTGGATCACCAAAAATTCATGGACATAACACACGACAATCGGCAAATGGAGGGTTTACCTGCTTTAGGGCTCGTTTGACCTTTAAAATGGGTCGATTTGGCTGTGGGGACCNCGGTTTGGCCGTGGGGACCAACTAGATCCATAACTAAGGTCTTAACGGACGTTCATGAGAATTTTTGGCAAATATGACGTCGGAATTTTGGATCACCAAAAATCCATTAATTATAGCACACGAAAATCGGCAAAATGAGGGGTTTACCTGCTCTGGGGATTGTTTGACCTTGAAAATGGGTCAGTTTGGCCGTGGGGACCAACTGGCTCCATAACTAAGGTCTTAACGGACGTCCATGAATTTTTTTGGCAAAAATAACGTCAGAATTTTGGATCACCAAAACTCCATGGACTATAGCACACAAAAATCGGTAAAATGGAGGGTTTACCTGCTCTAGGGCTCGTTTGACCTTTAAAATGGGTCGGTTTGGCTGTGGGGACCAATTGGCTCCATAGCTAAGGTCATAACGGACGTTCATGAATTTTTTTTGCAAAAATGACGTCGAAACTCCGAATCACCAAAAATTCATGGACTATATATAGCACACGAAAATCGGCAAAATAGGGGGTTTACCTGCTTTGGGGCTCGTTTGACCTTGAAAATGGGACGATTTGGTCGTGGGGACCAACTGACTCTATAATTAAGGTCTTAACGGACGTCCATGAATTTTTTTGGCAAAAATGACGTCGAAATCCGAATAACCAAAAATCCATTAACTATAGCACACGAAAATCGGCAAAATAGAGGGTTTATTTGCTCTGGGCTCGTTTGACCTTTAAAATGGGCCGATTTGGCCGTGGGGACCAACTGGCTCCATAGCTAAGGTCTTAACGAACGTCCATGAATTTTTTTGGCAAAAATAACGTTGGAATTCCGAATCACCATAAATCTATGGACTATAGCACACGAAAATCGACAAAATAGAGGGTTTACCTGCTTTGGGCTCGTTTGACCTTTAAAATGGGCCGATTTGGCCGTGGGAACCAAATAACTTCAAAGCTAAGGTCTTAACGAGCGTCCATGAAAAATTTGTGCATGATTGACGTCGAAATTTCAAATCACCAAAAATTCATAGACTATAACACACGAAAATCGGAAAAATGGGGGGCTTACCTTCTTTGGGGATCGTTAACCTTGAAAATGGGCCGGTTTAGCCGTAGGGACCAACTGACTCCATAGCTAAGGTCTTAACGAATGTCCTTGAGATTTTTTGGAGAAAATGACGTCGAAATTACGGATAACCAAAAATCTATGGACTATAGCACACAAAAATCAGCAAAATGGGGGGTTTACCTGTTCTGGGGCTCATTTGACCTTGAAAATGGGACGGTTTTGCCACGAGGTCAAACTAGCTTCATAGCTAGTGTCTTAATAGACGTCCATGAAATTTTTTGGCAAAAATGACGTTGGAATTCTGGATCACCGAAAATTCATGGAATATAGCACATGAAAATAGGCAAAATAGGGGGGTTTACCTGCTCTGGGGCATGTTTGACCTTGAAAATGGTCGGTTTGGCCGTGGGGACATACTGACACCATAGATAACGTATTAACGGACGTACATAAAAACTTTTGGCAAAAAATGACATCGAAATTTTGGATCGCCAAAAATCCATGGACTATGCACACGAAAATCGGCAAAATGTGGGGTTTACCTGCTCTGGGCGTTTGACCTTGAAAATGGATCGGTTTGGCCGTGGGGACCATATGACTCTATAGCTAAGGTCTTAACAGACGTCCATGCATGAAAAGTTTTGGCAAAAATGACGTCAAAATTCTGAATCACCGAAAATCCATTGACTATAGCACACAAAAATCGACAAAATTGGGGGGTTTATCTGCTCTAGAGCTTGTTTAACCTTGAAAATGGGCTGGTTTGGCGGTGGGGACAACCTAGCTCCATATTTAAGGTCTTAACGAATGTCCATGAAATATTTTGTTAAAAATGACGTCGAAATTCTGAATCACCAAAAATTCATGGACTATAGCACACGAAATTTGGCAAAATGAGGGGTTTACCTACTCTGGGCTCGTTTGACCTTGAAAATTGGCCTGTTTGGCCGTGGGAACCAACTGGCTCAATAGATAATGTCTTAATGGATGTCCAAGAAAATTTTTGGCAAAAATGACGTTAAAATTTTGAATCACCAAAAAATCCATGGACTCTAGTACACGAAAATTGGCAAAATGAGGGGGGGGGGGGATTTACCTGCTCTGGTCTCGTTTGACCTTGCAAATGGGCCAGGTTCACCGTGGTGACCAACTGACTCCATAGCTTAGGTCTTAACAGACGTCCATGGAAATTTTTGGCAAAAATGACATCGAAATTCTGTATCACCAAAAATTCATGGATTATAGCACACAAAAATCGGTAAAATGGGGGGTGGGGGGTTACATGTTCTAGAGCTCATTTGGCCTTGAAAATGGGTCGGTTTAGCCGTGGGGACCAACTGGCTCCATAACTAAGGTCTTACGGATGTCCATGATAATATTTGGACAAATTGACATCGAATTTTCTGGAACANGGGGACCAACTGAGTTTATAGCTTAGGTCTTAATGGACGTCCACAAAAATTTTTGGCAAAAATGACATCAAAATTCTGGATCACCAAAAATCCATGGACTATAGCACACAAAAATTGACAAAATGGAGGGGGGGTGGTTACATGTTCTAGAGCTCATTTGGCCTTGAAAATGGATCGATTTAGCCGTGGGGACCAACTGGCTCCATAACTAAGGTCTTACGGACGTCCATGATAATATTTGGACAAATTGACATCGAATTTTCTGGAACACCAAAAATTCATGGACTATAGCACACGAAAATCGACATAACTGGGTTTACCTTCTCTAGGTGAAATTGGCCCGATAAGGCCGTGGGGATAAACTCGCTCCATAGCTAAGGTCTTAACGGACGTTCATGAAATTTTTTGGCAAAAATGATGTAATTTCGAATCACCAAAAATCTATGGACTATTGCACACGAAAATTGGCAAAATTGGGGTTTACTTCTCTGGGTTCGTTTGACCTTGAAAGTGGGTCGATTTGGTCGTGGGGACCAACTGGCTCCATAGCTAAGTTTTTAACGGACATTCCTGAATAGTTTTGGCAAAAATGACATCAAAATTCTGGATCACCAAAATTCCATGGACTATAGCACACGAAAATCGGCAAAATAGGGGGTTTACCTGCTTTGGGGCTCGTTTGACCTTGAAAATAGGTTGGTTTGGCTGTGTGGACAACCTGGCTACATATCTAAGGTCTTAACGGACGTCGATGAAAACTTTTGGCAAAAATGATGTCGAAATTTAGGATGACAAAAAATCCATGAACTATAGCACACAAATATCGGCAAAATCGTGGGTTTACTCGCTATGGGGTTCGTTTGACTTTGAAAATGGGTCGATTTGGCCGTGGGGACCAACTGACTCCATATCTAAGGTCTTAACAGACGTCTATGAAATTTTTTGGCAAAAATGACGTCGAAATTATTAATCACCGAAAATCCATGGACTATAGCACACGAAAATTGGTAAAATGGAGGGTTTACCTACTCTGGAGCTCGTTTGACCTTGAAAATGGGCCGATTTAGTCATGGGGACAAATTAACTCCATAGCTAAGGTCTTAACGGACGCCCATGAATTTTTTTGCAAAAAGAACATCGATATTCTGAATCACCAAAAATCCATGGACTATAACACACGAAAATCAGCAAAATGAAGGGTTTACATGCTCTGGGGCACCTTTGACCTTGAAAATGGGCCGGTTTGGCCGTAGCGACCAACTGACTCCATAGCTAAGGTCTTAACGGACGTCTACTAAAATTTTAGTAAAAAATGACGTCGAAATTCTAGATCACCAAGAATCCATGGAATATAGCACACGAAAATTGGCAAACTGGGGGTTTACCTTCTCTGGGGTTCTTTCACCTTGAAAAAGGTCGATTTGGCCGTGGGGACCAATTGACTCAATAACTAAGGACTTAACGGACGTCCACGAAAAAGTTTGGCAAAAAATGATATCGGAATTTTGGATCACCAAAAATCTATGGACTATAGCACATGAAAATTGGAAAAATGTGGGGTTTACCTACTTTGGGCTCGTTTGACCTTGAAAAATAGGTCGGTTTGGCCGTGGGGGACCATATGGCTCCATAACTAAGGTCTTAACGGACGTCTTTGAAAAAGATTGGCAAAAATGACGTCGGAATTCTGAATCACCAAAATTCATGGACTATAGCACATAAAAATCAGTAAAATCAGGGCCTGCTCTGGGCTCGTTTGACCTTGAAAATGGGCTGGATTGGCCGTGGGGACCAATTAACTCCATAACTAAGGTCTTAACGAACATCCATGAAAAATTTTGGCAAAAATGACGTCAAAATTTTGGATCACCAAAAATCTATGGACCACAACACACGAAAATTGATAAAATTGGGGGGTTTACTTGCTCTGTGATCGTTTGAACTTGAAATGTTGGCAGTTTTGCCGTGGGGACAAACTGGCTCCATATCTAAGGTCTTAACAGACATCTATGAAATTTTTTGGCAAAAATAACGTTGAAATTCTGGATAACAAAAAAATTCATGGACTATATTACACGAAAATCGACAAAATGGGGGGTTTACCTGTTCTGGGGATCGTTTGACCTTTTAGATGTCGCCAGTTTTGCCGTGGAGACCAACATGCTCTATAGCTAAGCTTTTAACGGACATACATGAAAATTTTTGGCAAAAATGACGTCGAAATTTTGGATCACCAAAAATCCATAGACTATAGCACACGAATTTCAGCAAAATGGGGGGTTTACTTGCTCTAGGCACGTTTGAGCTTGAAAATGTGCTGGTTTGGCCTTGGGGACCAACTGGCTCCATAGCTAACGTCTTAACGGACGTCCATGAGAAAAATTGGCAAACATGATGTCGAAATTCTGGATCACCAAAAATTCATGGACTATAACACACAAAAATCGGCAAAATGGGGGATTTACCTATTCTGGGGCTCGTTTGACCTTGAAAATGAGATAATTTTGCCGTGGGAACCAACTGGCATCATAACTACAGTTTTAACGGACGTCCATTAAATATTTTGGCAAAAATGACGTCTGAATTTTGGATCACCAAAAATTCATGGACTATAACACACGAAAATCAGCAAAATGGAGGATTTACCTGCTCTTGGGCTCGTTTGACCTTGAAATAGGGTTGGTTTGGCCGTGGGGACCAACTGATCCATAACTAATGTCTTAATGAACATCCATGAAAAAGTTTGGCAAAAATGACGTTGGAATTATGGACCACTAGAAATACATGAACTATGACACACGAAAATCAGCAAAATGGGGGTTTATCTGCTCTAGGCTCATTTGACCTTGAAAATTGGCCGATTTGGCCGTGGTGACTTACTGGCTCCATAACTATGGTCTTAACGTACGTTCATGAAAATCTTTTGAACAAATGACGTCGGAATTCTGGATCACCAAAAATCCATCGACTATATAGCACACAAAAATTGGCAAAATGAGGGGTTTACCTTCTATGGGGCTCGTTTGACCTTGAAAACGGGCCGATTTGGCCATGCGGACCAATTGGCTCCATATCTAAAGTGTTAACGGACGTCTATGAAATTTTTTGGCAAAAATGATGTCGAAATTTCGAATCACCAAAAATTTATGGATTATAGCACACGAAAATCGGCAAAATGAGGGGTTTACCAACTCTGGGGCTGGTCTGACTTTGAAAATGGGACAGATTGGCCTAGGGGACCAACTGGCTCCATAGCTAAGGTCTTAACAGACATCCATGAAATTTTTTGGCAAAAATGACGTTGAAATTCTGTATTACCAAAAATTCATGGACTATAGCACACGAAAATCGGTAAAATATGTGGTTTACTTGCTTTGGGCTCATTTGAACTTGAAAATAGGCTAGTTTGGTCGTGGGGACAAACTAGCTCTGTAGATAAAGTCCTAACGGACGTCCATGAAATTGTTTTCCAAAAATAACGTTGGAATTTCAGATCACCAAAAATCCATGGACTATAGCACACGAAAATTGACAAAATATGGGGTTTACCTGCTCTGGTGCTCGTTTGACCTTTAAAATGGACCGTATTGGCCGTGTGGACCAACTAGCTCCATAATTAAGGTCTTAACTGACGTCCATGAAAAAGTTTGGCAAAAATGACGTCGAAATTTTGGATCTCCAAAAATCCTTGGACTATAGCACACTAAAATCGGTAAAATGGGGGGTTTATCTTCTCTAGGGCTCGTTGGACCTTGAAAATGGACCGATTTGGCTGTGTGGACCAACTGGCTCCATAGGAAAGATTCTTTACGGACGTCCATGAATTTTTTTTTGTAAAAATGACATCGGCATTCTAGATCACCAAAAATTGATGGACTATAACACACAAAAATTGGCAAAATAGACCTAGAAAATGTGCCGATTTGGTTGTGGGGACCAACTAGCTCCATAACTATGGTCTAACGGAAGTACATGAAAAAGTTTGGCAAAAATGACATCGCAATTCTGGATTACCAAAAATTCATGAACTATAACACTAAAAAATGGGCAAAATGAAGGGTTTACCTGCTCTATGGTTCGTTTGACCTTGAAAAATGGCCAGTTTGGCCGTGGGGACCAATTGGCTCCATAGCTAAGGTCTTAACAGACGTTCATGAAATTTTTTGGTAAAAATGACGCAGAATTCCTGAAAACCAAAAATCCATGGATTATAGCATACGACAATCGGCAAAATAGGGGGTTTACCTGCTTTGGCTCGTATGAACTTGAAAATGTCGCCGGTTTGGCCGTGGGAACCAATTGGCTCTATATCTAAGGTCTTAACGGACGTCCATGAAATTTTTTGGCAAAAATGACGTCAGACTGGATCACCGAAAATCCATGGACTATAGCATACGAAAATTGGCAAAATGGGGGGTTTACCCGCTTTGGAACTCGTTTGACCTTTAAAATAGGTCGATTTGGCCGTGTGGACCAACTGGCTCCATAACTAAGGTCTTAACGGACGTGCATGAAATTTTTTGGTAAAAAGGACGTCGAAATTTTGGATCACCAAAAAATCCATGGACGATAGCATATGAGAATCGGCAAAATGGGGGGTTTACCTGCTCTAGGCTTGTTTGACCTTGAAAATGGGCCAGTTTGGCCGTGGGGACCAACTAGCTCTATAGCTAAGGTCTTAACGGACGTTCATTAAATTTTTTGGTAAAAATGACACTGGAATCAGGATCACCAAAAATTCATAGACTATATAGCACACGAAAATGAGCAAAATGGGGGGTTTACTTACTTCGGGGCTCGTTTGACCTTGATAATGGGTCGGTTTTGCCGTGGGGACCAACTGGCTCAATATCTAAGGTTTTAACGGACGTTCATGAAAAAGTTTGGCAAAAATTACGTTGAAATTACGGATCACAAAAAATCCAAGGACTATAGGACACGAAAATTGGCAAAATGGGAGTTTACCTGCTCTAGGGCTCGTTTGACCTTGAAAATGGGACGGTTTAGCCGTAGGGACCAACTATCTCCATAGCTAAGGTCTTAACGGGCGTCCATGAAATTTTTTGGCAAAAATGACGTCGTAATTCTGGATCACCAAAAACTCATGGACTATAGCATACGAAAATCGACAAAATGGGGGGATTACCTTCTCTAGGGGCTCGTTTGACCTTGAAAATGAGCCGTTTGGCCGTGGTGACCAACTTGCTCCATAACTAAAGTATTAACGGACGTCTATAAATTTTTTTAGCAAAAATGACATCGAAATTTTGGCTCATAAAAAATCCATGGACTATAGCACACGAAAATAGGCCAAATGGAAGGTTTACCTGCTCTAGGCTCGTTTGACCTTGAAAATGGACCGGTTTGGACGTGGGGGATCAATTGGCTCCATAGCTAAGATTTTAACAGACGTTTATGAAATTTTTTAGCAAAAATGACATCGAAATTTTGGCTCATCAAAAATCCATGGACTATAGCACACGAAAATAAGCCAAATGGAAGGTTTACCTGCTCTAGGCTCGTTTGACCTTGAAAATGGGCCGATTTGGCCGTGGGGACCAACTGGTTGCATAACTAAGGTCTTAACGGACGTTTCTTTTGACAAAAATGACGTCGGAATTTTGGATCACCAAAAACTCATGGACTATAGCACATGAAAATCAGAAAATATAGGGTTTACCTTCTCTAGTGCTCGTTTGAACTTTGAAATGGGTCGTTTGGCCATGGGGCTGGCTCTATAACTTAAGTCTTAACGGATGTCTATGAAAGTTTTTGGCAAAAATAATGTCAGAATTCTGGATTAAGAAAAAATCCATGTACTATATAGCACACGAAAATCGGTAACTGGTGCTTACCTGCTCTGGGGCTCGTTTGACCTTGAAAATGGGCCGTTGTGGTAGTGGTGACCAACTGGCTCTATAGCTAAGGTTTTAACGGACGTATATGTAAATTTTTGGCAAATGACGTCATAATTCCAATTCACCAAAAATCCATGGATTATAGCACACGAAAAAAAAAATGGAGGGTTTACCTACCCTTGGGCTTGTTTGACCTTAAAAATGGGCCGATTTGGTTGTGGGTACCAACTGTCTCCATAGCTAAGGTTTTAATAGACGTCCATGGAAATTTTTGGCAAAATTGACGTCGAAATTCTGAATCACAAAAAATTCATGAATTATAGCACACGAAAATCGGCAAAATAAGGGGTTTACCTGCTCTGGGTTCGTTTGACCTTGAAAATAGGCCGGTTTGGCTATGGGGACCAACTGACTTTGTAGAAAAGGTCTTAATAGATGTTCATGAAAATTTTTGACAAAATGACTTTGGAATTACAGATCACCAAAAATACATGACCATGGCACACAGAAATTGGCAAAATATGGGGTTTACCTGCTCTGGGGCTCGTTTGACCTTGAAAATAGGCCGATTTGGCCGTGGAGTTCAATTGGACCCATAGTTGTGGTCTTAACGGAAGTCCATGAAAAAGTTTGGGAAAAAGACGTCGAAATTACGGATCACCAAAAATTCATGTACTATAGCACATGAAAATCGGCAAATTGGGGGGGATTTCCTGCTCTGCGGCTTGTTTTAACTTGAAAATGGGCCGGTTTGGCTGTGGGGACCAACTGGCTCCATATCTAAGGTCTTAACGGACGTCCATGAATTTTTTTGGCAAAAATGACACCCAAATTCCAGATCACCAAAAATCCATGGATTATAATATACGAAAATTGGTAAAATTGGGGGTTAACCAACTTAGGGGCTCGTTCGACTTTGAAAATGGGACGATTTGGCCGTTGGGACAACCTGGCTCCAAAGCTAAGGTCTTAAAAGGACGTCCATGAAAAAATTTGGCAAAAATCACGTCGAAATTAAGGATTACCAAAAATCCATGTACGATAGCACATGAAAATCGGCAAAATTGGGGGATTTCCTGCTCTGCGGCTTGTTTTAACTTGAAAATGGGTCGATGTAGCTGTGGGGACCAACTAGCTCTATAGATAAGGTCTTAACGGACGTCCATGAATTTTTTTTGCAAAAATTACGTTGGAATACCGAATCACCAAAAATCCATGGACTATAGCACACATAAATGGGTAAAATGAGGGGTTTACCAACTCTGGGGTCGTTTGACTTTGAAAATGGTCTGGTTGGCCGAGGGGACCAACTAGATCCATAGATAAGGTCTTAACGGACGTTCATGAAAAGTTTTGGCAAAAATGTTGCCGAAATTTTGAATCACCAAAAATTCATGAACTATAGCACACGAAAATCGATAAAATAAGGGATTTACCTTCTCTGGGATCGTTTGACCTAGAAAATGGGACGGTTTGGCCGTGGGGACCAACTGGCTCTGTAGATAAGGTCTTAACGGACGTCCATGAAAATTTTTGGCAAAAATAACGTTGGAATTCTGGATCACCAAAAATTCATAGACTATAGCACACGAAAATCGACAAAATGAGGGTTTACCTGATTTGGGGCTCGTTTGACCTTGAAAATGGGTTGGTTTGGCCATGGTGACCAACTAGCTTAATAACTATGGTCTTAACGGACGTCCATGAAAATTTTTGGCAAAAATGACGTAGGAATTTTGGATCACAAAATTCCATAGACTATAGCACACAAAAATCGGCAAAATGGAGGGTTTACCTGCTCTGGAGCTCGTTTGACCTTGACAATGGGTCGGCTTGGACGTGGGGACCAATTGGATCCATAGCTAAGGTTTTAACGGATGTCTATAAAATTTTTTGACAAAAATGACGTCGAAATTACGGATCACCAAAAATTCATGGACTATAGCACATGAAAATTAGATAAAATGTGGTGTTTACCTGCTCTAGGGCTCGTTTGACCTTGAAAATGGGCCAGTTTGGTCGTGGGGACTAACTGACTCCATAGCTAAAGTCTTAACAGAGGTCCATAATTTTTTTTGGCAAAAATGTCAAAATTTTGGATTACCAAAAATCCATGGATTATAGCACACGAAAATCGACAAAATGGGTGATTTACCAACTTTGGGGGTCGTTTGACCTTGAAAATGAGCCGATTTAGCCGTGAGGACCAACTAGCGCCATAGCTAAGGTCTTAATGGACGTCCATGAAAATTTATGGTAAAAATGATGTCGAAATTTTGAATCACCAAAACTCCATAGACTATAGCAAACGAAAATCGGTACAATGGGGGGTTTACGTGCTCTATGACTCATTTGACCTTGAAAATGGGCCGATTTAGCTGTGGGGACCAACTGGTTCCATACCTAAGGTCTTAACGGACGTCTATGAAATTTTATGGCAAAAATGACATGATAATTTCGAATCACAAAAAATCATTGGACTATAGCTCACAAAAATCAGCAAAATCAGCAAAATGGGGGTTTTACTTGTTTTGGAGCTTGTTTGACCTTGAAAATGGGTTGCTTTGGCTGTGGGTACCAACTAGCTCCATAAATAAGGTATTAACGGACGTTCATGAAAATTTTTGGCAAAACTTACGTCGAAATTCTGGATCACCAAAAATCCATGGACTATAGCACATGAAAATCGACAATATAGGGGGGTTTATCAACTCTATGGCTCGTTTGACCGTAAAAATGGGTCGGTTTTGCGTGGGGACCAACTGGCTCCATAGCTAAGGTTTTAATGGACGTCCATGAAATTTTTTGGTGAAAATGATGTCGGAATTCCGAATCACCAAAAATCCATGGACTATAACACACGAAAATTGGTAAAATAGGGGGTTTACCTGCTCTTGGGCTCGTTTGACGTTGAAAATGGAGCGATTTAGTCGTGGGGACCAACAACTCTATAACTAAGGTTTTAACGGACGTTTATGAAAAAATTNAAAATGACGTCGAAATTTTGGATCTCCAAAAATCCTTGGACTATAGCACACTAAAATCGGTAAAATGGGGGGTTTATCTTCTCTAGGGCTCGTTGGACCTTGAAAATGGACCGATTTGGCTGTGTGGACCAACTGGCTCCATAGAAAAGATTCTTTACAGACGTCCATGAATTTTTTTTGTAAAAATGATATCGGCATTCTAGATCACCAAAAATTGATGGACTATAACACACAAAAATCGGCAAAATAGACCTAGAAAATGTGCCGATTTGGTTGTGGGGACCAACTGGCTCCATAACAATGGTCTAACGGAAGTACATGAAAAAGTTTGGCAAAAATGATGTCGCAATTCTGGATCACCAAAAATTCATGGACTATAGCACACAAAAATCGGCAAAATGAAGGGTTTACTTATTCTATGGCTCGTTTGACCTTGAAAAATGGCCAGTTTGGCCGTGGGGACCAATTGGCTCCATAACTAGGGTCTTAACAGACGTCCATGAAATTTTTTGGTAAAAATGACGCTGAATTTCGAAAAACCAAAAATCCATGGATTATAGCATACGACAATCGGCAAAATGGGGGGTTTACCTGCTCTGGGCTCGTATGAACTTGAAAATGTCACCGATTTGGCCGTGGGAACCAATTGGCTCTATATCTAAGGTCTTAACGGACGTCCATGAAATTTTTTGGCAAAAATGACATCAGAATTCTGGATCACCCAAAATCCATGGACTATAGCATACGAAAATTGGCAAAATGGGGGTTTACTTGCTCTAGAGCTCGTTTGACCTTGAAAATGTGACGGTTTGGCCGTAGGGACCAACTGTTTCCATAGCTAGGGTCTTAACGGGCGTCCATGAAATTTTCTGGCAAAAATGACGTCGTAATTCTGGATCACCAAAAACTCATGGACTATAGCATACGAAAATCGACAAAATGGGGGGATTACCTTCTCTAGGGGCTCGTTTGACCTTGAAAATGGGCCGTTTGGCCGTGGTGACCAATTGGCTTCATACCTAAAGTCTTAACGGACGTCCATGAAAATTTTTGGAAAAAATGACATCAAATTCTTTATCACCAAAAATCCATGGATTATAGCACACGAAAATGGCAAAATAGGGGGTTTACTTGCTCTAGGGCTCGTTTGACCTTGAAAATGGGCCAGTTTGGCCGTGGGACCAACAGGCTCCATAGCTAAAGTATTAACGGACGTCTATAAAATTTTTTTGGAAAAAATGACATCGAAATTCTGGATCACCAAAAACCCATGGACTATAGGACAAGAAAATCGGCAAAATGGGGGGTTTACTTGCTCTGGTGCTTGTTTGACCTTGAAAATGGGCCGGTTTAGATGTGGGGATCAATTGGCTCTATAGTTAAGATTTTAATTGACGTCTATGAAATTTTTTAGCAAAAATGACATCGGAATTTCGGTTCATAAAAAATCCATGGACTATAGCACACGAAAATCGGCAAAATAAGGTATTAACGAACGTTCATGTAAATTTTTGGCAAAACTTACGTCGAAATTCTGGATCACCAAAAATCCATGGACTATATCACATGAAAATCGGCAATATAGGGGGGTTTATCAACTTTATGGCTCGTTTGACCGTGAAAATGGATCGGTTTTGCGTGGGGACCAACTGGCTCCATAGCTAAGGTCTTAATGGACGTCCATGAAAATTTTTGGTGAAAATAATGTCGAAATTCCGAATCACCAAAAATCCATGGACTATAGCACACGAAAATCGGTAAAATTGGGGGTTTACCTGCTCTTGGGCTCGTTTGACCTCGAAAATGGGCCGATTTAGTTGTGGGGACCAACAACTCTATAACTAAGGTTTTAACGGACGTTTATGAAAAAATTTGGAAAAAATGACGTTAGAATTCTGAATCACCAAAAATCAACGGACACTACTCTTGGCTCGTTTGACCTTGAAAATGAGTCGATTTGGCCGTAGGTAGCAACTGTCTCCATAACTAAGGTCTTAACGAATGTCCATAATAATCTTTTGCAAAAATGATGTTGGATTTCCGAATCACTAAAAATAGGTAAAATGGGGGGTCTACCTGCTCTGTGTTCGTTTAACCTTGAAAATAAGTCGTTTGGCCTTGGGGACCAACTAGCTCCAAAACTAAGGTCTTAACGGACGTCCATGAAAATTATTAGAAAAAATGACGCCGAAATTCCGGATCACCAAAAATCCATGGGCTATAGCACACGAAAATCGGTAAAATGGGGGGTTTACCTACTCTTAGGCTCGTTTGACTATGAAAATTGGTCGGTTTGGCCATGGGAACCAACTGGATCCATAGATGAAGTTTTAACGGACGTCCATGAAATTTTTTGGCTAAAATGACGTTGAAATTCCGGATCACCTAAAATCCATGGACTATAAAATACGAAAATCGGCAAAATGGGGGGTTTACCTGCTCTGGGACTCGTTTGATCTTGAAAATGGATCGATTTGGCCGTGAGGATGAACTGGCGCCATAGCTAAAGTCTTAACGAACGTTCATAAATTTTTCTTTCAAAAATGACGTTGGAATTACAGATCACCAAAAATCCATGGACTATATCATACGAAAATTTTAAAAATGAGAGGTTTACCTGCTCTGGGGCTCGTTTGACCTTTAAAATGGGCTGGTTTGGTCGGGGAGACCAACTGGCTCCATAGCTAAAGTTTTAACGAACGTCCATGAAATTTTTTGGCAAAATGACGTCGAAATTCCGGATCACCAAAAATCCATGGACTATAACACACGAAAATGGGCAAAATAAGGGTTTTACCTGCTCTGGGCTCGTTTGACCTTAAAAATGAGACAGTTTGGCCTTTGGGACCAACTGTCTCCATAGCTAAGGTCTTAATGGACGTCCATGAAAATCCTTTGCAAAAATGACGTTGAAATTTTGGATCACCAAAAATGCACACAAAAATCGGCAAAATGGGAGGTTTACCTGCTCTGGGGTGATGCTTATCGTGACCAACGACACTAACTTACGGTTCGAGTGTCTACGATCGTCGATAGTATAGTAACCCAACTAAAGGTTGGGGTCGTGTTCAAGGGAGTGGTTTTGAGAATTAATAGAAAAATAAAATTTAGCTCAAATTAGTCGTAGCTAAAGAGATTTACGCACAAAAACATAGTAAATTAAAGGGGTTGACACCAGAGTGTCAAATATCAAATGGGGTTTTTGTCACAAGTAGTAAAAATAACAAAAATTAACCAGAAAATCAAGTATGGGGAAATGTTCTTGGGGTGTGATCGCAATACAAGTTGAGATAAACCGTTGGGTACATGCTCTCAATAGGAAATTTGCAAGATAATAGTGACTAGGCTAAGCTTTAGATGGAAATAAGTTCCCTCTCGGGCAACTTACCCCATTTCAAATGGGTTCCTCTCGGCACCCATTTGCCGCATAAATACCAGCCTACGCCTTACCACACTCACTTTCTCGAGCTGAGTGTTAGGATATAGGACTAGGGCTTAGCCTCTCGGGCTGAACCTCATGTCGACCCACTCCTTAGGCCATCAGTCTAGTAGTCTTGGTTTCGCGACCTCCCTCTCGGGCAAGCCGAAAACACATGGGTGGTTTTGTATTTGCAACTACAAACCCATTAAATTAAACCACAACCACTAGGTGAAATCACCATTAAAATATATCTATTCTATCATCAAGCAAGACTCAACAACAATATCAACACCTATTTGCTAAATCACACCCCAAGAATGGGGGATTTTTAGCCACATCAAGAAATGACAAAATACACCTTAAATGATACTAAAATCAAATGGGTATAAGAAATTAAACCTTGATTTAAGCAAAGGAAGAAGAATGGAGAAGACCCACTTCCAACTTGGGGAAAATGAAATCCTTCTTTCTTCAGGTCTCCCACAAAACCCTCTCCGAACTTAAAAGAAAAATATCTAAAAAGTACTATTCTATTCTAAGAAAATAATAATGGTTCAGAACTCTCTAAAATTAATAAAAAGTTTAGTATTTATAGCCATAAAAAATTAGTGATGGCGAATAGTTCGGCGAGGTTAGTTGAGTTGAATGACTCGGCGACTCACCCTTCTTTTGTCTCATCACCGTTTAGTGCTTGCCTTCAGTAGCTTCACGTTCTGGATCATTGGGCGGTATAGTACTGCTTCACGGAACTATTCGGCGAAGCGCCGACTGCTCCTTTCATCGCTTTTTTGATCTTCTTTCTTTAGGGCTTCGTATACTAGAACAAATGGCGGAGTCTATCCTTTCGGCGAATCGCCAAAGGTGCTTGGCGATGCTCAGGCTTCAACTTTTTCGTTCTTTTCAGCCTTTTTGTTCCTCTTTGCACCTAAGTGTTCATGCTTCCACTAAAACTTCAAATACCTGAAACTTAAGAGTTTTCATCAGATATATAGACAAAATAAGCATTCGAGAATACTATATTATCAAAATAAAGCCCTAAATGAGTCCAATTTGTGGACTCATCATGGGGCTCGTTTGGCCTTGAAAATGGGTCGGTTTAGCCTTGGGGACCAGCTGGCTCCACAACTAAGGTCTTAACGGACGTCCATGAAAATTTTTGGCAAAAATAACGTCGAAATTTCGTACCACCAAAATTCCATGGACTATAGTATACAAAAATTAGCAAAATGGGGGGTTTACCTGCTCTGGGGATCGTTTGACCTTGAAAATGGGCCGATTTGGTCGATGGCACTAACTGGCTCGGTAGCTGAGGTCTTAACGGACATCCATGAAATTTTTTGACAAAAATGACGTCGAAATTCTGGATCACCAAAAATCCATGGACTATAGCACACAAAAATAAGCAAAATGAGGGGTTTACCTGCTTTGGGGTTCGTTTGACCTTGAATATAGTACGGTTTGGCAGTGGGGAACAACTGGCTCCATAGCTAAGGTCTTAATAGATATCCATGAATTTTTTTACCAAAAATGGCATCGAAATTCTAGATCACCAAAAATCCATGGACTATAGCACACAAAAATTTGCAAAATGGGGGGTTTACCAAATCTGGGGCTCGTTTGACTTTGAAAATGGGCCGATTTGGCCGTGGGGACCAACTGGATCCATAACTAAGGTCTTAATGAACGTTTATGAAAATTTTTGGCAAAAATGACGTTGGAATTTCGGATCACCAAAAATCAGAGGACTATAGCACACAAATTCGACAAAATGGGGGGTTTACCTGCTCTGGAGCTCGTTTGACCTTGAAAATGGCCCGATTTGGCCGTGGGGAACAACTGGCTCTCCATAACTAAGGTCTTAACGGACGTCCATGAAAAATTATGGTAAAAATGAAGTCGAAATTCTGGATCAACAAAAATTCATGGACTATACTGGGGATCGTTTGACCTTGAAAATGACCGATTTGGCCGTGGGGACCAAATGGTTCCATAGCTAAGGTCTTAACGGACATTCATGAAATTTTTTGGCAAAAATGACATCAAAATTCCGGATCACTAAAAATTCATGGACTATTTACAAAAATTGGTAAAATCTGGTTTTTCTTTCTTTGGGCTTGTTTGAACTTTAAAATGCACATGTTTGCCCCTCGGGATGAACTCACGCCATTAATAAGTTTGTAATGGACATCCATTAAAAATGTTCGTAAAAAACAAGCCGAAGTTCTGTATCACCAAAAATCCATGTACTATAGCACATGAAAATTGATAAAATTTAATTTTTCTTACTTTGAGGCTCATTTTAACTTGAAAATGCGTCCGTTTTCCCTTTCGGGATGAACTCACGCTATTAATATGGTCGTAAAGGACTTTCATAAAGAATTTTGGCAAAAAAATGGAATCATGTATCACCAAATATAACACACGAAAATCGATAAAATCTAATTTTCCTACTTTTGGGCTCGTTTGAACTTGAAAATCCACCTGTTTGCCATTAAGGACCAACTCTCCCCATTAATAAGGTCCTAATGGAATTCCATGAAAAATTCTAGCAAAAAACAAGCCGAAATCATGTATCACCAAAAATTCATGGATTAAACACACGAAAATCGGTAAAATTTGATTTTCTCGACTTTGGGACTTGTCTGAACTTTAAAATGCGTTTGTATACCCCAAGACCAACTCATGCCATTAATAAAGTCGTAATGAACGTATATGAAAAAATTTAGCTAAAAAAATCGAGATCACATATCATAAAAAATCCGTAGACTATAGCACATGAAAATCGATAAATTTGTTTTTACCATATGAGGATCTTTTAACTACAAAATGCATCTGTTTGCCCCACGGGACAAACTTACTCCATTAATAAGGTTATAACGAACATCCATGAATAATTTTGGCCAACAGGATCACGTATCATAAAAATCCTTGGACTATAGCCCACAAAAATTGATAAATTTTGTTTTTTCTGCATTGGGCTTGTTTGAACTTGAAAATGCGTTTGTTTTTCCTTTGGAAAAAACTAATGCCATTAATATGGTCGTAACGGATGTCCATAAAAAATTTGGCCAAAAACAAGCCGGGATCATGTATCATCAAAAATCCATGAACTATAGCACATAAAAATCAGTAAATTTGGTTTTTCCGCATTCGGGCTTGTTTGAATTTGAAAATGCGTCTGTTTGCCCCTCGGAACTAACTCATACCATTAATAAGGTCATCATGGACATCCATGAAACATTTCGGCCAAAAACAGGTCGGGATCATATATCACTAAAAATTCATGGACTATAGCACATGAAAATCAATAAACGTAGTTTTTTCCGCATTGGGGCTTGTTTGAACTAGAAATGTGTTTGTTTGCCCCTCAGGATCAACTCACGCCATTAATAAGGTCGTGATGGATGACCGTGAAATTTTTTTTGGCAAAAACAAGTTGGGACTACGTATCACCAAAAATCCATGGACTTTAGCACACAACTATAAAAGTTATTGGTTTTTTCCGCATTGGGGCTTGTTTAAACTTTAAAATGCATATGTTTACCCATCGGGACCTACTCACGCCACTAATAAGTTCGTAGCAGACATCCATAAAAAATTTAGGCCAAAAATAAGACGGGATCATGTATCACCAAAAATCCATGGACTATATAGCACACGAAAATTGGTAAATTTAGTTTTTTCCGCATTTTTTCCAAGTAAATAGAAAACAATAAAAAAACCAAGCAAAGCTGTACAGAAAACCCTTCTCCAAAAGGTCCAACCCAAACAAAAATAAAGACAATAAAAACAAAACCAAAAAGAAAGCAAATCAGAATAGGAAACAACAAGGATTCTCCTTCGAGGAAGATGCATCTGGAAGAGAACAAATCCATCACTCCTTGAGCACCGAAACTCTTCACCTCTGAGCACTATTTCACCATTACCGTGGATTCTTCAGCAACCAAGAAATGATGTTCAAGGCAACACATTTATTTCCCTCTCCCCAACAAGCTTCGATCAGGTAGGACGAGATCTATATTATTGCTTATTATACCACGAATAGTTACCTCAGCATCTCCCTCTCTTTAATAAGAACTCTTATCTTATTAGTTTTAGTTACTAAGGACCCGATATGCCTTGTTTGTTCACCAACTAAGCATTTTGTCCCCAACTTTCTTAATCACCCTTTGCTATCCCTTATCTAGAGCTCAATGGATTGAACCTCAATTGAGATTGATACCACCATCTGAGCTCCAAATTTTGGATGACAACAACAATTATTAACAGCTAAAAGATGAAATCTTTGCAAATAACTTTGCAACCTTTTTACAAAGCCAAAGAAAAGCACCATTTTTTCAATCCTATGTCATGATGTGGTATCCCCGGATACCCCAAAGCTCTCACCAGGTGCAAATACACACATCAATTGAACTTGCTTCAGACAATAGAAAATGAATGAAAAATGCTATATGTTCAACTTGTAACAGTTGTTTTTGTGATACTAATAATCTGCAAAAATGTTGTTAACAATTAGTAATGCTTCTTCTGATCTGTGGTGTGCCTATTTTGTCCATGTTTAGTATTGTTTTGCCTTCATTTGGGATTTCATGATATTAATTGAATTGGAAATCACCTGCATGAAAAACCAAATTCGCAAAATAATTCGCAAGAATATTTCCTTCCCTGAAGGAATGATGAACTCTTGCTGATAAACATCCCCTTAACTCATTAATCTTATTCACCTCCAAAGCAACACTCCACGAAGTATCCCACCTCCCTTCCAAAATTTGAACCATAGCCATATAGTCCAATTCTATAATGACATGCTCAGTCAATTTGTCCTTACAAAACAATAATCCTTCTGTGATAGCCCTAGCTTTAGCCACTATATTTGTAGTATCTTGTATTTTGAAACCTTTAGCGATAACCAAATCCCCTAGATGATCCCTTATGTAGAAAGTTGTTGAGCTGGGTCCAGGATTACCCTTAGATGCTCCATCCGTGTTACATTTCAACCAATTAATAGAGGGAGACAACCATCTCACAATTTTGAAACTATAGTTAGGACTATAGCCCTCCAACTCCTCAATAATATGCACCCAACTATTGCTATCTGACTCTATCTTGAATCTGGATTTCATCACCATTGAGATAGTGACATTAATTTCCCAAAAGAAAAAGACCCATCAGGACAGACTCACGATATTAATAAGATCGTAACAGACGTCCATGAAAATTTTGGCCAAAAATAAGTCGGGATCACATATCACCAAAAATCCATTGACTATAGTACATGAAAATCGGTAAATTTAGTTTTTACTATATAGGGATCGTTTTAACTTGAAAATGTGTATGTTTGCCCCACGAGGCAAACTCACGCCATTAATAAGGTCGTAACGAAATGTCCATGAATAATTTCGACCAAAAAAGTCGGGATCACGTATCATAAAAAATTCATGAATTATAGCACACGAAAATTGGTAAATTTGGTTTTTCCCTCATTGGGGCTCGTTTGAAAATGTGTATGTTTCCCCTCGGGACAAACTCACACCATTAGTAAGATCGTAATGGACGTCCATGAAAAATTTCGACCAAAAACATGTCGAGATCACGTACCACCAAAAATTCATGGACTATAGCACACAAAAATTGGCAAATTTAGTTTTTCCCACGTTAGGGCTCGTTTGAACTTGAAAATATGTTTGTTTACCTCTCAAGACCAACTCACACCATTAATAAGGTCGTAACAGACGTTCGTGAAATTTTTCAGCAAAGCAAGTTGGGATCACGTATCACCAAAAATTCATCGACTATAACACACGAAAATTGGTAAATTTGGTTTATCCCGCATTGAGGCTTGTTTGAACTTGAAAATGCGTCAGTTTTCCTTTCGGGACCAACTTAAGTCATTAATAAGGTCGTTAGGGACGTCCATAAAAAAATTGGCAAAAAACAAGTGGGGATCATGTATCACCAAAAATCCATGGATTATAACACATGAAAATCGGTAAAATTGATTTTTTCCCTATTGGGGCTCGTTTGAACTTGAAAATACGTCTCTTTGCCATTCAAAACCAACTCACGTCATTAATAAGGTCGTAATGAACGTCCATGAAAAATTTCATCCAAAAACAAGTCTAGATCACGTATTNCGTTTGAAAATGTGTATGTTTCCCCTCGGGACAAACTCACGCCATTAGTAAGGTCGTAACGGACGTCCATGAAAAATTTCGACCAAAAACATGTCGAGATCACGTACCACCAAAAATTCATGGACTATAGCACACAAAAATTGGCAAATTTAGTTTTTCCCACATTAGGGCTCGTTTGAACTTGAAAATATGTTTGTTTACCTCTCAAGACCAACTCACACCATTAATAAGGTCGTAACAGACGTTCGTGAAATTTTTCGGCAAAGCAAGTTAGGATCACGTATCACCAAAAATCCATCAACTATAACACACGAAAATTGGTAAATTTGGTTTTTCCTGCATTGAGGCTTGTTTGAACTTGAAAATGCGTCAGTTTTCCCTTTGGGACCAACTCACGTCATTAATAAGGTCGTTAGGGACGTCCATAAAAAAATTGGCAAAAGACAAGTGAGGATCATGTATAACCAAAAATCCATGGATTATAGCACATGAAAATCGGTAAAATTGATTTTTCCCTTATTGGGGCTCGTTTGAACTTGAAAATACGTCTTTTTGCCATTCAAAACCAACTCACGTCATTAATAAGGTCGTAACGGACGTCCATGAAAAATTTCATCCAAAAACAAGTCTAGATCACGTGTCACCAAAAATCAATGGACTATAACACACGAAAATTTGTAAATTTTATTTTTACCGCATTGGGGATTGTTTGAACTTGAAAATACGTTTGTTTGCACATCGGGGCAAACTCACGACATTAATAAGGTAGTAACGGACGTCCATGAAAAACTTCGGCCAAAAACAAGTTGGGATCACGTATCACCAAAAATCCATGGACTATAGCACACGAAAATCAGTAAATTTGGTTTTTTCCCGCATTAAGGCTCGTTTGAACTTGAAAATTCTATGTTTGCCCTTCGGTACCAACTCATGCCATTAATAAGGTCGTAACGGACGTCCATGAAAAATTTCGACCAAAAACAAGTCGGGAAATATAAAAATTTCATTTCAAAACATTTAAAGATTACATGCATTAGGTCAAATATAAACTGTTTAACTCTCGTAAAACGAAAAGTGCCACATAAATTGGATAAAGGGAGTAATATATGAAAATGACTTATATGATACACGATATTTCAATATTATTTTATATATATTGAATATCAAATATAAAAAAATATTTAAAATGTATACCATAATTCCCGAATCCCCATATCAAAATTTTTAATTCGATATAATAATTTGATATCTATTATATATATCACGGGCAATAAATAAAATATATTAATAACAAACTATTATCGTACAAGAAAGGAGAAAATCATTGTCATCAGTTTAAAAACAGAAAATCAAACATTATTATGAATTCTGTTTTTTTGTTTTTGTTTTTATGTGTTTTGTTTCAGAATCTATCTGAATATTCTTCACTTACAATAATTTAAACATATAACACCACTTGTTAAAATTATCCATTTTAGTCATATTTTTGGGTATCTTGTGTATAATTCTATAAGCAAATCAGTAAAATGACTACAAGAAGGAATTATTAATAAACATTCTCTTGAACATCACCTAATTGTATTTTAATAAACATTCTCTTGAACATCACTTAATTGTATTTTAATAAACATTCTCTTGAACACCACCTAATTTTATTTTATTGCAGAAAGAATATTACATGTACATTATTTCTTAGTGTAGGACTTATTTCTAAAAAAAAACCAAATGTTAGTTATCGGAATAATTTATGTTTATAGTAATAACTTATATTGTTCAGATTTTTTTTTAAAAAAATGTTGTTATACTCTTATTAATTCTTTAAAAAATGCATTACTTTTGAAGAGTTCTACATGTATTCATCGATATATTTAAAATGTCGAGGAATATAACTAATTATTTAAGCTCTGATCTACTACCTCCATAACTTATTGAAGCAATGGGTTATAAGCTTTTTTTATATATATATTATGTTATTCACTTATATGATGACAGTGTCAAATTCATTTAACAATTTTTATATTTTATGTTAACATCATATTATGTTATTCATGCTCTAATCGATAGATACCCATGCTTAGTAAATGTTAAGTTATCCAACATTAATCAACAAATATAAATTTGTATCATTAATCTAATCTAAACAAAGAAATGTAAAATATTTACTAACTTATGTGTTTTTTTTTTTTTTTTGGTTACGTCATAATGTTTTTCTGCTTTAAACTATACTCTATAATATATCTCCCTTTTTTTTTCTTGGAAATCTCAAGAATATTCATATGTCATGTTCTTGCTTACTTTACTTTCTGTCATCATCTTTGACTAAAAAAAATGTCTTTCCATAATATTCTTTTGCCAGACATTATATTATACTATTTAATAACGATCTACGTTTCTTCAGGACCAAAGCAAACACTACAAATTTAACCTTTTTTATTATTAAATTATATTAAAGAGAATTATACGAAATCAAAGTGGAAGTATAAATATATGATAATATGAACATAGTAATAGCCATATAGCTTCTTTTTTTAACCATATCAGTGATTATAAATTACAGTAAATCTCATTAAATTAATATTAGTGGGACTATAAAATATTGTTATTTTGTAAAGGTATTATTAAATCGATAAATTAATATTTATTAATTTAAAGAGTGTTTTGAGATCCAACGAAAGTTAATTTTGATTACATCAAAATCATTGTATTTTACTAACTCATGTATCATATTTGTTGAATTCACATAAAAATAAATTTATTATACATAAAGTACAATGAATACATCAAAATCATTGTATCTTACTAAATTATGTATCATATTTATTGAATTCACACCAGAATTCATTCATTATACATAAAGTAGTATATGATTCATTGTAATATATTTTTTTGAAAATGATATAATACATTTGGAACCAATTACCCGTAGGGAAGCACTTATCGCATCTAGAACTCTTCACAATTTTATGGTGCGTTTCGAAAAGTCAACACCGGAACTTTTGGATGCAAGAAGAAAAGTTAGAGGTGAACTTCAACTAGATTTAAATTTTAACAAAAAAAACACACAATAGAATCATTTCACTAAAAGGCCTTAAATATATTTGTACTTTTAAAGAATTATCAATTTATAATATTAATTGGACATATATTTATTATAGGATCTTCTGAAAATATTTTCTCTTATATCTTATCGAAATGAGTGATTTTTTCATTGATTCAAGTTGAGATCGAAGGAAAATATTATTGAGCTACCAATTACTTCCTAGTTTTATGTAACCTTTTTTCTTTATAAGTAATTCTAAAAAGAATATAAATACAATAAAGTTTTTCTTTATTTGAAAACTTTTAAACAATTATTTTATATCATCTACGATAACAATTTTTTTCAGTATAATTTCACAAGTGAAATTTGGGTAAAGTGATATGTATACAACCTTATTCTTATATTGTGAAGGTAGAAAGTCTGATTTGCAATAATTTTAGTCTCCGCCTATAGTACTTAAACAACACTAATAATTAAATGCAAATATCGTGGCTTAATATCTCTCTCTAAATATAAAATATTTCTTTAGCTATATATTTGTCTTCTTACTCTTTGTTTCAAACAAAATTCCTTCTTCATAGAGAATCAAGAAGCATTTAGAAGAAAAAACATGCTTGGAGAAAGTGATGAGAAGAATATGGTACACAATTTCTCTTGACCCCATTTTTTGTTTCTTAATTAGCTTTTAGAAGAGAGTATTCATTCATGATTTCATTCAACACTTTTTCTCTTGTTCTTTTTTGCAGAAAAGCAACTTCATGATCATGGAGAAACAAAATAACCAAGATCAACCAGAACAACAACCAGAACAACAACAAACCCTAAAATGCCCTCGTTGCGATTCATCGAACACCAAGTTTTGTTACTACAACAATTATAGTTTGTCTCAGCCAAGACATTTTTGCAAATCTTGTAAAAGGTATTGGACTAGAGGTGGAACCCTAAGAAATGTCCCTTTGGGTGGTTCCTCTAGGAAAAACAAAAAAATCCAGAAACCAAATTTTGTTACATCTTCTACAAATCTTGGTCCTAATTTTCATGAACCCCAAGTTGTTGTTGATCATACTAATCCTTTGTTTAATTATGGATTATCCACTAACCCTTTTGATCCAAACATCCAATTTCCAAGATTGTTTAATTTTTCTAGGGTTTCCAATAATGAAAACCTTGGATTAGGGTTTTCTAATGAATTCAAGAAGATCCAAGATATTGTAACTAGTACTAATAACTCTAGTTCTTCACTTCTTTCAAGTTACCCTACTTTTGGATCTTCTTTAATATCTAGTTCAAGTTCAAATTTGACCTCCCTTATAGCTCCTACACTTCATCAACAAAACTTCATTACCAACAATGACAAATTTCAAGATTCTAATTGCCATGAGCTTAATCAGATTGAAGATATGAATTATGTTGATAATCCTTTTCTTTCTTGGGCTAGTGATTATGTTGATCCTTCAAATTTAGGGTCTAATTCACTCCCTTCTCTGATCTAAGGTAAGAAAAATATTTTGTATATCTTTTTTACAATCTACCTTATTTTTAATAGTAATATTGGTCTTCCCTAGGTAGATAATTTTTTGTTTGGTTTTCTTTCTTCCTTTCTTCAGAGCCTTGGAGCAACAATAAATTTATCTTCGTATGACCGATAAGTTACGAGTTCGAATGATAGATCTTGCCTTAGGATAACTAAGCTACCTACAATATTACACCCTTGGAGTGCAGTCCCTTCTCAAACCCTACTTGAATGTGAGGTGTTTTATGCACCGTTCTTCTCCTTCTTTCTTTCAAGGCTGATGGAAAATATTTACCGAAAGTAAAAAGAGAAACGACATGACTTAACATGGATGAGCATGGTGCCTGAGTCAACTTGGCGTAACTTATTAGACTATTCTATCAAATATATTTGTTACTCTTCATCAATACAATCATCAGTTAATTCTATACATCAAATTTCCAATGGTTTGACAAAATATCATATAACGTGAGATTTGAATCTTGATCTCCCATGGTTCTAGAATCGGAGTTTAGATCATTGTTTATTATATGTATATATATAATATATATATCAGATAGGAATAGTTACCCTTGATTTATTTTTCGTACACATTTTTCTTTTAATTTCAGTTTCTAGTTTATATATGGGAAAAATATTGGGTATAAAATTGGTATACAAGAGAGGGAGATCTTGTTTTGTAAATTGACTATCAATTAATTATTAAGTTGGTCATGCTTATTTCTTGTATACTTTAATTTGTTAATTATTTATGCTAATATAGCTTCCTTACTATTTATGTTTTCCCTAAAAACCTTAAGTCCTTATGTAATGGACTGGGATTCGAGCTTTGAGATTGTAAAATTTCTATCAGAGACCCTTTTTTTTTATGGAACTTTCGCAAATAGCCACTATAATAAACTTAAATATGCTCCATAGCTATAGTTTGCATATTTATGGGCTGTAGCTACAATTTAAGCTATCTCGTTTGTATAATTCGCGGATTTGTATAATTATTCGCAGGTTTGTATATTTCGCGGGTACATTTGTATAATTCAGTTATTTTTGTATAAACTCGAAATAACGAATTTACACAATTACAAACATCAGAAGTGTAAACAGTTATACAAAATATATTAGACAAATTATGAATTATACAAAAGTTATACAAATTATATTATACAAAATCCGAATTATACAAACGTGCGAATTATACAAAACTAAAAAGCTGAGCTGCGTAATTATGACTAAAAGTAGGCCGCGAATTGTAATTAAGGTAAACTATAGCTAAGTTAAGTAATTAACTATTATATATTTGCTTATACACGTAATTTTCTTTTTTTTTTTTTAATTTAAAAAGTTTCGTGCAACATGTATTGAGCTAGTATGTGCAAAAATATTGGACGGTTAAGCAAAACAATTGATGGACAACGTTTGTTCCTCCAGACCAACGTAGGTCATTATTAAGGTTGTCACGGACGCACATAAAATATTTTAGTCAAAAATTCAAATATCACCCAAAATTTATGAAACACACGAAAAATGGAAAAATTGATATTTCCTGTTCTATGCCTAGTATGAACTTAAAAATACATACGTTTGCCCTTCCGAACCAAAGTGTGTCATTAATAAGGTCGTCACGGACACCCACAAAAAGTTTCATCCAAAAACCCTTCATGATCAAATATCACCTAATTATATCCATCGACTATAGCACAAGAAAACCGATATACCCTGTTTCGCGCCTCGTTTGAACTTGAAAATGTCAACCAATGTGTGTAATTCATAAGGTCATCACGGATTCCCACAAACAATTTCGTCTCAAAACTCGTCCGGATCAAATATCACCCAAAATTCATGGCCTATAGCACACGAAAAATGAAAAAAATCAGTATTTCCTATAAAGGGCCTCGTTTGAACTTAAAAAGGCCTAAGTTTGCCCCTCCTGACCAACGCGCGTCATTAATTAGGTCGTCACAGACGCCCACAAAAAAATTCAACAAAAAACCCGTTGGGATTAAATATCACCCAAAACCCATGGATTATAGCACACGAAAAATGGAAAAATCGGTATTTCCTATTCCGGGGCTCTTTTGAACATGAAAATGACTATGTTTGCCCCTAAGGACCAACACATATCATTATTAAGGTTGTCACAGACGTCCACAAAGAAATTCAGCTAAAAACCCATCGGGATCAAATATCACCCAAAATTCATGGACTATAACACACAAAAAATGGAAAAATTGGTATTTCATGTTCCGGTCCTCGTTTGAACTTTTAAAATTCCTATGTTTGCCCCTCTAGACCAACACACATCTCTAATAAGGTCGTCACAGACGCCCAAAAATAATTTCGGCAAAAAACCCGCTGGAATTAAACATCACCCAAAATCCATGGACTATTATAGCACACAAAAAATGGAAAATCGGTATTTACTCTTCCAGACCTCCTCTTAACTTTAAAATTCCTATGTTTTCTTAATAAAGTCGTCATGGACGCCTAAAAAAATTTCAGCCAAAAACCTATCGGGATCAAATATCAGCCAATAGCACATGAAAAATGAAAAAAAATCACTATTTCCTATTCCGCGCTTTCTTTGACTTTGAAATGCCTATGTTTGCCTCTCCAGACCAACGTGCGTCATTAATAAGGTTGGTATGGATGCATAGAAAAATTTCAGCCAAAAACCCGTTAGGATCAGATATCACCCAAAATTCATGGATTGTAGCACACGAAAAATGAAAAAAATTATATTTATTATTCTGGGTCTTGTTTAAACTTGAAAATGCCTACGTTTTACACTCCAAACCACGCACGTCATTAATAAGGTCGTCACGGATGCTTATAAAATGTTTTGGCTAAAAACCCATGAGGATCAAATATCACCCAAAATCTATGGACTATAGCACACGAACAATGGAAAAATCCGTATTTCCTATTCCGAGATTCTTTTGAACATTAAAATGTCTATGTTTGCCAATACGGACCAACACACATCATCAATAAGGTCGTCTCAGACTATTTCGACCAAAAATCAGTCGAGATCAAATATCACCCAAAATTCATGCACTATAGTGCATAAAAATGGAAAAATTGTTATTTTCCGTTTCGAGCCTCGTTTAAACTTGAAAATTTCTACATTTGTCCCTCTGGACCGATGCAGTCATTAATAAGGTCATCACAGACGCCCACAAAAAATTTGAGCAAACAACCCACCAAGATTAAATATCATCCAAAATCCATTGACTATAGCACACAAAAAATGAAAAATCAATATTTACTGTTCCAGACCTTGTTTGAACTTGAAAATGTTTACGTTTGCCCCTACAAACCAACAGGCGTCATTAATAAGGTCTGCACGGACGTACATAAAAAAATTCGGCCAAAAACCTATCGGGATAAAATATCACCCAAAATTCATAAACAATAGCACATGAAAAATGAAAAAATCGGTATTTCGTGTTCCACGCCTTGTTTAAACTTGAAAATGCCTATGTTTTCCCCTCCAGACCAACGCGCATCATTAATAAGGTTGGTATGGATCCACAAAAAAAAATTCAGTCGAAAACCCATCAGGATCAAATATCACTCAAAATCCATGGACTACAACACACGAAAAATTGAAATATTGATATTTACTGTTATGAGCCTCGTTTGAACTTGAAAATGCCTACATTTTCCACTCCAAACCAACGTGCGTCATTAATAAGGTTGTCATAGACGCTTATAGAAAGTTTCAGCCAAAAATCCATCTGGACAAATATCAGCCAAAATCCATGACTATAAACCACGACAAATGAAACAAATCGCTATCTTAGTAATAAACCCTTCAAGATAATATATAGCACACAAAAATGAAAAAATCGATACGTCCTATTCTGGGCCTCATTTGGACTTGAAAATGTCTAAGTTTGCCCCCTCCGAACCAATTCACATCATTAATAATGTCGTCAGAGATGCCCACAAAAAATTTTGGCCAAAAACCCATTGGGATCAAATATGACCCAAAATTCATGAACTATAGCATACGAAAAATAGAGAAATCAATATTTGGTATTTTGGGCCTCATTTGAACTTGAAAATTCCTACGTTTGCCCCTCCAGACCAACGCGCATTATTATTAAGGTCGTTATGTACGCCCACAAAAAACTTCAGCCAAAAATCTGTCGGGATCAAATAATACTCAAAATTCATGGACTATCACACAAAGCTAGAAAAAACAATGTTTCCTATTTCAGGCCTTGTTTGAACTTGAAAATGCCTACGTTTGTCACCACCAGACCAATGCGCTTCATAAATAAGGTCATCATGGACGCCCACTAAAACTTTTAGCCAAAAACATGTCAAGATCAAATATCACCCAAAATTCATGAATATAACACACGAAAAATGAAAAAAATGGTATTTCCTATTTCAGGCCTCGTTTGAACTTGAAAATGCATATGGTTGCCCCTCTGGACAATGCACATCATTTATAAGGTTGTCAGCGATGCTCACAAAAATTTTTGGCCAAAAACTCGTCGGAATCAAATATCACCCAAAATACATGAACTATAGTACACGAAAAATGAAAAAAATTGGTATTTCTTGTTCCGAACCTAGTTTAAATTTGAAAATGTCTACATTTGCGCATACGCGCGTCATTAATAAGCTCATCATGAACACCCATTAAATGTTTCTGCCAAAACTCCATTAGGATAAAATATCACCCAAAATGCATGAACGATAACACACGAAAAATGAAAAAAATTGATATTTCTTGTTCTGAGCCTCGTTTGAAATTGAGAATGCCTACGTTTTGGACCAACACACATCATTAAAAAGGTCAGCACGAACACTTGCAAAGAAAATTGGCCAAAAGCTCGTCGAGATCAAATAGCACCCAAAATATATGGACTATAGCACACGAAAAATGGAAAAATTGGTATTTCCTATTTCGAGCCTCATTTGAACTTGAAAATGCCTACTTTTTCCCCTTCTGACCAACACGCTTCATTAATAAGATCGTCACAGACGCCCAAAAAAAATCCAGCCAACAAATATGAGAAAGTAATCACCGAAAAGGGGCACGGTGCTACAACAAATAAGATATGAGAAGTTAGTCATTGGAATGATGCACGATGCTACACAAATCAAATATGAGAAAGTAGTCTGAAAAAATTGTACGGTACGCAAATGAAATATGAGAAAGTAGTCACAATTAAATATACAGGTGATCCAACTTTTTCTAACATAATTGTTGGATAGACGAGCGACATATGGATAATAGCCGACCGCCAACAACGGAAGCTCTTTGGTTCTCTACCAAAGAACATAGAAGCTCAGACATCATGTGAGAAATATCAGAGAAGAATATTATTGAACTATGTATCTACAATATGACATTATTTCTCTACATAAGACTCTTTTTCCAACTTGGACACTACAATACAATCCTTTTCTAAGTGATTCTATATACTATTTATATTCTTATTCCTATTCTAAGTAAGATTGTATATATTATTTCTATGCCTATTCTAACACCAACTAATATTGGAATGGGATGAGGCAAACAACAGTAAATCAAAATATTAGACTCATTAACTCTTGTTACTGGAATCAGCACTTGTGTAATCCGAGCCAAACATAGGTGTATATCCCTTAGATGAAATAATATGAGAATGATAATTTGGTGGACATAATTACTTGGTATTTATGCTGGTGGGAGGTGGCAGGTATCCCGTGAAATTAATTGAGGTGCGCGCAAGCTGGCTGAGGCACCACGGGTATCAAAAACAAAATGATACTTATTATGCAAGTAATTAATGGAGTCCTTCGGTGGATAAGAAAAGGATGAACTTTGAGCTTCAAGTTATATTGTGATCTTTAAGAAAATTATATAGCATTGTTTACCAAATCCATACAAAGAACAACTGGAATGTCCATTTTATCAAACTTACAAAAATATTGACAAACACCAAACCGATGTAAGTGTAACAAAAAAAACTAATCCTTAATCGTAACTGGTTGATATCACCTATACAAAAAGCAACTTCAAGAAAGCAGAAGAGCTCCCAGACAGCACAGTTACAAGAGAACCTAATGAAGTCTCTATTTGTGTCACTCTTATACGAACGACATGCATCAGGAAAATGGTAGCCAAAGGAGTTGAGAAAAAGTTCATTGACTTTCAATCTTTATAGTGCATGAAAGAAAATCAAACTAAAAATGTTCAATTAGAATAATTTACTCGCTATAGCTTGTCTGAACTTGGACTTACCTTATTTTAAGACAGATGCTTCAGCTGCTCCGAGCTTCCAACACAGGGGTCTGATTTTTTGCAGATTTCTCTTTTCAAACTGCTTCACCATTTGTTCCTCTTGAATTTTGTTGCAAGTATCACTAAGTTGATGCTCAATCATCTAGGAAGAGAAAAACAGAAGAGATCCTGAGATATTTCTCTTCAATGTATAAGTCTTTTATGAAGGATTTCCAATACAAATCAACAAACTTACTTATTTTCCAGTTATTTTCTTTCGCTAATAGGAAAGTAAGAAACTTCTATTAGCGTAAGAGTTGAGTTGAGTTGATTGTGTGATGTGCAGCGTCAATATATGATGGCTCCTTGTTGTCCAATGATTTATACTTTTCTAGGAGTCAATATTGGCTTGCCCCTTTCCTCTTATTAGTCAATAGGTTTGGAACCCTATACAATTGGCATCTTATCACTCTGTCAATAAAATTATCAAAATTCCAATTTGCTTCTCCATTCTTTGAACTAAAAAGAAGGAAGGACCAAGTGTTGCAGGTCTGCTGCTTCAAATCCAACGACCTTAAGCCCTCTTGGGGAGTTCTTTAAAGGGGTACCTCATATAAATAAAAGGCATAAGGTTTGATCCTACTCATGTAGATTCCGCTATTTTTCCAAAAAGGTAAGTTCTTGATACATGTTATCTACATCATGTTGTGGATGCTCATGTGACTCGTCTTATCCATCTCTAGAAATAGTAAATTGGATGCCACTTCATCAGCAAGTATCATAAGGTAGCCTTACAATATGATTCAGTCTGCCCTTGCATCATTTGAACATCAGATCCAATAGAAAACTGAGTAAACGTCAGTTGAGTATCTCATAGCTTTAGCATGGGTAAATAGATACTTTTCAGGATGTTTACCCCTAATTGGCATAGAGTTAGATCTAAAGTAATACATCATAGGAGATATATTAGGTAATCACAAAAAAGATTGGTTCTATAAAATTAGGACCAAACAATAGCATCACAGGAAAAATATTTGTTCTTGCAGAGTTGGGAGTAAAGTTTGGTAGTACAAAAAGGATATAAGGTAGCACATTCACTTTAGTGTAGCCTTAGAATATAATGAATCATGCATCAGATTTATAATTGCCTCAAAAATAAATTTGACGTAGAAAAGTTTATGTAACACATCATAGGTCTCTTGGCATGCTCAGAGTGATTAAAGATGAATATATTCCACCATTCTGCTAGAAATCCCTTTGAAGAATTGATAAGAGGAAACAAATTGCAAACAGACCCATGAATTTCAAGTTCATTCTGGGAGATGCTTTATATATATCAATTCTCCACAGAAACTTCTAATGGAGCGATGGGATGTATTTTGTGACATATTCATCGTTAACCACCCGAGCATGCCCAAGAATCCTATGATGAGGTGTTACCTAAACTTTTCAAGTTAAAATCACTTTTCTAAGGAAATTGTAATTTGAAAGAATGATTCTTTAATTTCGCAAGCTACACAAACCAGGGAAAATGTGGTACCTTATATCCCTTTTGTAATGCAATCCTTTGCTGTTAATTTTGCAAGATTAACAAATATCACATGATGCAATCATTTGGCCTAATTTTACAGAATCTAATTAAAATCTTCCTTGTGATGCCAAATTTTTGTCCTATATTCCATTCGATGCCATCCTCTAGTCTTGACTTTATGTCAATAGGAGTTGACATCCAACAAAATATCTATTTCAAAGCCAGGAGATGATCAAACCATGTTTATTTAGTTTCCTATTAGATCAAGTGTTTATGTGATATAAGGGAAACCTGAATCAAATTTTTTGGCCGAGAATGCTCTTGAGAAATGCCAACTTATGACACCTGAGGCTGAAATGACATCAAATCAACAACCCTTTGACATGAATAAGTTGAGTCACATAGTGCCATAGTGCCATCAGCCAACACATGCCCAATATCAACCAACACTTTCCTTGTGATAAAAGTGGAAAACATTATCTTGCTTCTAGTAGAATGAAGCCTAGAAATAAAAGAGACGTCTGCAAAAGAATCAGAATTGAAGCATCAACTATTGTGATATTAAGCAAAATATATGATGGAGTATCATACTTGAACTTAGAAACTTACTATCTGCATCTATTTCTTAACAAAGCACTAAGTGATATACTTAGTCAATGGTTTTAACAAAGATAGAACATGAGCTCCTTTTTCAAGTGGAGAAGGGTAGAGGGGCGGGCCCATTATCCACCGAGTTTAGATGACTGTGATTGGTCCAAAAAGGGCGGGTCATAGACGGATTTCTCGGTTATCAAAAAAAAAAAAAAAGAACATGAGCTCCTTTTTGCTAACTTTTCATAATTCTTTTACAGTCTGTAACAAAGCTCTTGAATTATGAGAGACTATACAAAAAGGCTATAATCACATTGTACTACACTATACTTGCATAAAATTCTAATTTTACGAGTGTGACCAAGTATTTTTTTTTTTTTTTTTTGAAACTGGTACTGTTGTATTCCTCAGCATTAAGGATATGCTGGAGACCTTCAAAAGGGGAACAAAACAAACAAAAAAAAGAGAGAAAGGGAGAAACTACTTACAGAGAACCTAACAGATCTACAAGCTCTAATTCCTCAATAAGCATACTCCTTATTAGATATCATCTATGCTTCAAAGCACCATACAAATTGCTTGCACTTATTAGATATCATCTCTTTGAGATATGTAGCTTTCCTTTTCTTTTTCTTTTCAGTATCATCTATTGTAGCTTTCTGCAAGTCAGCATCTTTCCCAATCTGAAGATTTTAAGAATAAGTTGCAGCACTGCTATTCCATACTTTGTTCGAAGTAATTATACAGGTGCGAGAAAAAAAAAAGAGACTAAACAAAGAACAGGATAGTCCAATTCCAAAAGAGAGGATATGTCAGCATCAGTTTTTTTTTACAGAATTTCTTTGTCATAAAGAATCATAAGTAGATATAGAAAAACCAATAGTATCAATCCCAAACTAGTTCGGGTTGATTCTATGAGTCTCTACCAACTATGTTGACGACTGTTTAACAAATGCAAGTAGCAACCTAGGCAGGTCTTTGGTGAATGAATACGTTTTTACCATACATTTACACATTTATCACAGTGAAATGACTAACCACCTTATCAGATAACACTACAACATAACACTTCAAATAACTATAGGGTTGTTAAAGGCTCACTTAAAGCACTCTTAAGCCATGACTCTCAGTGAAGCCCAGCTTGTGCGCTTCACCTCGCTTAATTGGTGCTTTAGTGTAGGCATCAAGGTGTTAAGGTGTGTGAACATTCAGTAATAGGCTCTGCCTTAAAGGGGCACAACATCATATGTATAGCTTAATTATACAATTTTCCATTCTTTTGTCCACCGATTTATAGTTTGTATTTGTAATTACATTCTCTTGGCATTTTTCTTTGCTATATCCAATGCTTTAGTTTTTTTTTTATAAACGAGAAATCCGTCTGTGACCCGCCCTTTGGACCCTCCCTAGGGTGTAGAAATTATGAAAGCACATCATTGCTTGATTTTCATATTATAGATCTAAACTCGACTATTAATTAATATTATTTCTTCTTGCAAATATTATAATTTAGCAACTCAGAACTTCATGTCTTTTACCCTTAAGAAGCAGTAGTAGCTTTATTTATTTTAGATGTCATAAAGTATCAATAGACACACTTAGTAAGAGCACTTTGTATTCCCAAATTTCTACCATTGTGGTCTCAATCGCACTACTCATAACTACCGTCCTTATCAAAACCTAATCACAACTAAAGTCATCTAAATATTTTTCTTTTCTTGTACTCCAAACTAGTACTAATGTTAATGTTTAAATGTATATTATTTCTTATAGGATTCTGTAAAAAAATAATCAAGAAAGCATGATTAGGAAACTATGAAGACAAAACCTTGGCAAATCCAAAATTTAAACTCTATAGGTGCCTTACACGGGGACAGGAGAAAGAGTGGACATGGAAGATGATATGAAAACCTAAGGTGCCTTACAAAGTGAATTGTTTCACTTGGCTTTTGGCAAAAGAAGGTGTCCTAACACATGAGAACCTGACAAGAGAGGTCATCAGTTGGCTTCTAGGTGGTATATGTGTGGAAAAAGCTGAGACAGTCAACCATCTTTTCTTACATTGTAAATGGACAGAACAACTATGGAGAATGTTCACTAGCGTGAAGGGGATCAGATGGGTGAAATCAGGATGCATTAGAGTTGTACTTAGTAGCTGGAAAGGGATGGAAATGTTACAAAAAAGGAGAGATGGAAGATTGTCCCAGCATGCATTTGGTGGTCAATCTGGAAAGAGAGAAACAATAGGAGCTTTGAAAATGTGCAGAACAGTCTACATGATGTCAAAATGAAGTGTTTAGCTCTATTTTACTTTTGGTGTAAACATAGTTAATTAGCTCAAACTGAAGACATCTTTGATGTTCAAGATTTTTTATAGGTAACAAAAATAAACTTGAGCTTTTGATAGATTGTAATACTTTTAAAGGGGAACTACACTTATACCTGTGGATATATAGAGTAATGTTACCCGTTTCAAAAAAAAAACTTTACAGGTTCAATATTTAAGGTTGGTAGTATCGAGCCCATTCTATTTTTTAAATTACTGATTCAGACATACTATTCATTCCAATTTTACTAGATTTTTACGCATAAATTTATATTTTGTGTCGGAAGTACTGAGTGCAGATGAAACTGGAACCGCAACATTGTATGTGCCTCTTATGGAAAGCCAAACTTGCTATTAACACCAAATCTTAAAACAACCTTGTGCAACAACATCCCATTCATTAGAAAATAGAATGAGATTTGAACCTTTTGTTGGTCAAGCATTTATGACTAGTGGAATTGAGAAATGAGAAAAGGTTTCTACTTTAATATATATCTCTTTACTTTTACACTCTATCTTGTGACACTTATTAGGGAAAGAGAAAGGTAGTACAAATAGTATATTCTATTTAGTTTATAACGTCCTATAACACTACTTGTACCAAGTCGGACCACTCTAGTAATAACTTGTTGAAACTGGAATGACCTTAGGTAGAAGGGTTTTAGACTACTTGCAAAGACAGAGTAGTTTAAAATATGTTTTCTTTATAGGGAGCTACTTGAAGAATATGGAAATCTATCAAGGTAAAGAGAAACGACTTTCACACATGTTATGATCACAAAATCCAGTATTATGGTGTTATTAAAAGTCATTGCTTCGTGCTTAAAGCGATAAAGCAATCCAAGCGAGGAGTTATTGCTTCATGAGCGAAATCATGCACATAAAAATCTATGTTGCTAGGACTCTTCGCACATGTTATGATCGCAAAATCCAATTTTATGGTGTTATTAAAAGTCATTGCTTCGTGCTTAAAGCGATAAAGCAATCCAAGCGAGGAGTTATTGCTTCATGAGCGAAATCATGCACTTAAAAATCTATGTTGCTAGGAGCCTAGGACTCTTTCCAAAAATGTTGACGGGTGCGTGTCGGATCCTCCAAATAGTGTATTTTTGAAGGATCCGACGCGGGTGCGACATCATTTTTGGAGAATCCGAGCAATTTAGCTTCAAATGATGACATGCAATATACTCCTAACCTTAAGCGGACAATTTTTGGCTCAAGTATGAGAAGTTGGAGTAATACCAACTTTATTATAGCATTAAATCATATGTTTAGTCTTTTTAGTGTTCCATAATTTGCGCTTTATTTCATTATGTATATCTACTTATATATTCTATTTTATGTATGATGATTATTAGAGAAAGTGAAAGGAAGCCAGCCACAAATGGAATATTTCTGTTTAGTTTATAACATCCTATGCCACTTCTTGTACCAGGTCAGGCCCCTCTAGCTATGTTGCTCGAACTCTTCAAAAATGTTCGAACCCGTGTTGGATCCTCCAAGAACAAACTACTTTTGGAGGATCCAACACGCACACGTCAACATAGCCTTTTAGTAATGACTTGTTGAAATTAGAATGACCTTAGGTAGAAGGGTTTTAGACTACTTGCAAAAACACAGTTGTTTAAACTTTAAAGTATGTTCACTTTATAGGAACCTACTTTGAAGAATATAGAAGTCAATCAAGGTAAAGAGAAATGACTTACACACATGTTATGATGCCAAAATCCGGTCATGGTGTAATTAGAAGTCATTGCTTCATTGCTTAAAGCGTTAAAGCAATCCAAACAAGGAGACCATACGCTTAAAATGATGATGCGCAAAATAACCCGAACCTTAAGCGGACAATTTTTGGCTCAATTATGAGGCTTTCGATCAATAACAACTTTATTATAACATTAAGAGGGTGTTTGGATTGACTTATTTTTAGGTATTTTTGACTTTTAAACACTTTTTATTATTAGAGGTGTTTGGCAAAGACACAAAGTGCTTACGCACTTTACCTTATGCTTAAAATGTACAAAAACAAAAGAGCCAAAAGTTAAAAGTAGGTCGCTCCCTAATTTTGGCTTTTGGCTTTTAATTCACTCAAAAAAAGTTCATCCAAACACCCCCCTAAATCATGTGGTATTTCTTAGCGTTCCACAACTTGTGCACTTTACTTATCTCTTTACTTTTATGTTCTACCTTATGATGATTATTAGGGGAAGATAAGGAAGTCACAAATGGTATATTTCTACTTAGTTAATAACATCCTCTAACACTACTCGCACCAAGTCCAACCCCTTATAAATAACTTGTTGAAATTGGAATGGCCTTAGGTAGAAGGGTTAGACTACTTGCAATGACGAAGAGTAGTTTAAAATATGTTGAATTTATCAAAAGCTACTCGAAGAATATAGAAGTCTATCAAAAAGGGCACAGTCCCTTTTTGTTTTTTATCATTTTGACGGTAAGAAGGGAAGTCTTGGAGCAACTGTAAAGTTGTCTCCATGGAATCAGCCATTGATTTTTGCATCAAGATAGGCTGCCTAACTACATTGATGGAGTATGGCCCTTGCTCGGATCCAGCGTAAACACAAGATACTTCATGCACCTGGATGCCCTTATCATTTTGACATTAAATCTGTAGATTTGATTGACTAGACTCCTCGCTAATACAAGAACAGCTTATTCACGACCAAGGAAGAATACTATCTTTTATGCAAGTCTAATAACGGACTTGAATACAAGTACCATCAACATAATGCTTCTTCAAACATCGACGATCAATATCTTTAATACTATTTGGAGTCTAATTCGCAAAAGCTTAACTACTATCAGTATAATGTTTACTTCAAGCATCCTTGATCAAGCCCACTTATATAAATATCAAATGTTGCCTGTGACCTTAACTCAAATCGCTCATGCCTGAAGCCATCAACGTTATGGTTTCTCACTACCTAAACCCTCTATGCCTCATTTAAATGTATTAGCAGTTTAACATTTACATCAAGACATTGCACTTTAAGGCTGCATACACATCACCCTACCTAGATCACATTTATGGGGTTACACTGGATATGTTGTTGTTGTTGTGCACTGCACTTTAACTTGTGCACTATAATGATACTGTCATTCTTCCCTTGTAGGAAAAGTTGATGCTTCTTGAAGAACTATTACTCCCAAATCTCCAAGTTGATTAAAAAATATGCAACAGCCATTTTACAATTGGGAGAAAGCAACAACATCGAATGTTATTCCATTCATAATCAAGTACTCATGATAAAGCTTGGGTTACAAAAAAATTAAATGCTTAAAACAATCAAGAAGTAACAAAATGCAGCTTGTCTTTCCTCATGGCTATAGCCTACATGTACTGTATAATAGCTAATGAATTGTAAGCTTTCTCAAGTTATCACCTTCTTAATTCCATGCCAAGAGGAAGATCAGGAAATCAAGAGATCTTGATTTGATTAGGGAGTCTGCTGCATCCCAGAGCAGGAGGCGGTGGAAGAGCCTGATAGGAAGATTAGCAGAGAATATGATATGAGTTTCCGTTATAATAGAGAACTGTTTAATTGTCCTTGAATAAGTAAAAACAGACATTCTTATTTTGGGTCAAAAAGCATTCTCACATAAGCAATTCTTTCATTCACTTCTGCAATTACCAAATAATTTAGGCTATAGGTACATTCAGTCACGTATCGAGAGATCTTGTATACACAAAATATAACCTCATCTTAGGGGAAATATTTCATATCCTTAAAGCTGGACATGAACGAGGCTGTAACCTAATCCATAAAAATACTTGATGTTCATGATCGAACAAACAAAGTTAAACCAATATTAATTTTGTGTTGGTAATTGCAATACAAATACAACAATGAGCATGTTCTGCACAAGGCACTGAGAACTCTGAAAAAGTATGCAACTAATTCCTCGAATGAAGGAGCTTTTCTAGCAGATTCTAGTTACTATCTTAATGCATGTTAAGTCAACATATAAGAGTGGAAACTACTTAGGTGAGCTCACATGTATTATCAAGACCAAAATCAAGAAATTCTGAAACATAAACGAACCTGCTTCAGAAGGATCTGGCATTGTAGGAGAGCTAACTGGTGTAACAGAATGAGAAGAAGGTGCTGGAACAGCATAAGGGACTTGAGGTACCACATTGTCCATAGTACGTGCAGCCTGATAATTTAAAAAAAGCATTCATTTAGATTATCATAGTTTCAAAAGGAAGATAAATTTAACTTAGAAAAGTTTAGGGAATACCTCAGCAAAAGGATCTTGGGAGGAATGATTAGAGATGAGCTTATCATATAACATATTCCACCAATTCGTGAGAAATGCCCCTGAAGATTTTGAAGCTGAAACAAATAGCAGAATTGAATAATTGTACATTAGCACATCACCACAAATAAAATGATCAGTCACTATGTTGTGTACATCCCTCCAAAATAAAAAAAGAGCAATTAATACAATTTTATAAACACAAAAAGCATTTTCGAGAAAAAATTACCCTAGATATGTGCACCACAACATTCAAAGAATGACATTATCTATCATTCTCTTCATTCTATTCGTATGAATACTTTTGGTATGTTACACTCCTTTAACCCATTTTATATGGCATACTTTACTTTTTCATTTGTCCCCAAAAAATGCCACCTTTATATATTTAAAAATACTTTAAAATTCTCACGTTACTATGATGATTTTATAGTCACACATGTTTAAAGCTTATTTTAGACCACATGTATCAAAGGTATTTCATAATTTTTGTGGCCCAATGACACATAAATTTGAATATAGAGAGAATAAATTTAATTTGTGCCACAAGACTTTCTTTTTTTCTTAAACTATGTGTCTAGTCAAACACCATACAAAAATTAAAATGAAATCAAAGGAATAACATAGTTCTTAAAAAACCATGATCATCACTAAAAGGGTAGCCCGATGCTCAAAGAATCCTGCATTCACCCAACGTCCGGAAAAGCCCCGCAGCCCAAGGGGATGTGACCTAGGCAGTCTACCCTGAGTTATAGATCATGCGGATACAACTTTTAAAGAAGATAATCACAATTAAAGCACAGTAATGAGTTCAAATCTGCCATAAATTTAAAGAAAGACTTACCATCATCTGTGGGATTTTCAATAGCAACTCCACGCGCAAATGCATCGGCAGTCTCACGCAACCCCTTCTTAACCAAGTAATCATAGATGCACTTTTCAAGCCTGAAGAATTGCCAAAAGAATCTCATTAATTTGATGTAAATTGTTTTCCCCTAAAACATCTTCTCAATGAAGATGCCTTCCAACATTAATTTAAAGGGGAAAAAAATCAAACTTGACCCTATACTATCTAAAATTCAAGCCTGAAGGACAGCCCCGTGCACTAAAGCTTCCGCTGCACGGGATTCAGGGAAGGACCGAACTACAACGGTCTATTGTATACAATCTTACTCTGCATTTTTGCAAGAGATTGGACCAGACCACAAAGGTTTATTGTACACAATCTTATTTTGCATACTTGCAAGAGATTGGTCCCATGGCTTAAACCCGTGACCTTCTGGTTGCTTTGAAACAACTTTACCAGTTACTCCAAGGCTCTCCTTCTGCCTAGTGAAAAACTATTTTCTTATTTCTTACACTTGTCTCCTATCACTTGCTTCAACAAATAATCATACCTTTCCTTTCAACTTCTATAACTTAAAAATGTCATCAAAACCCTACTGAAAAATCTCTCCAAAAAATTGTTTCTCAAGATAAAGCACGTTTTACATAAATTTCTCTGATTGAAAAAAACATTCAAGCATAAATTAAGAGGGCATAAAAGGAGAAAAGAACATATATCATAAAAAGTTATAAACTTGTACTCACATCTTTTCAGAATTCCCTGAGGCCATGATCCAAAAGAGAATGGAGAAAGAGGAGAAAATGAGAGTGAAGATAGATTAGGTAACAAGATTTGTCTGCTGAAAACTAAATGGAAGAAAAGATACAAACAAACAATATATACTATTGACTTGAAAATACTGAGTGATAAAAGAGACAAGAATATGGATGCCAAATAAAGGCAAAAAAAAGAAAAATGATATCTATATTTTCACTATTAAAATGGAAGGTTATTTAATATAAAGTGTGTAATAAAAAATATGGAAATCAAATAAATGATGGGTGAAAATTTGTAAAACAAAAATTGTATTGACTTGAAGTGAGTGAGAAAGAAAAGAGACGAGAAAAGGATGCAAAAAGAAAATCTACAATTTCATTGTTAAAATGGAAACAAATTCATTATAAAGTGTGTACAATAGAAAATATGGCATGTGCAATCAAATGAATGAAAATTTACATACCAACAATTGTATTGACTTAAAGAGATTGAGAAAGAAAAGATATTGAGAAAAAGAAATCTACATTTTCATTGTTAAAATGGAAAAAAAATTCATTATAAAGGGTGTACAGAAAAAAAGTATCGCAGGTAAACAATGCAGTAAATTGAAGGATGAGTGATAATTTGGTTAATAAATAGAATAAAAACCATATGCCCAAAAGAATTCATAGCAATAAAAGTATTCTTGTTTCGTCTCCACAACTAAGATTTTCTTTAAGATTTAAAGCTTTTTCTTTTTTAATCAATTAATTCTTATTACACTTTTTTTTCCTTTTAAGAATTTTCCTTTTATACGTTTGGTACAATGCAGAAATAATTTATTTGCTTCTTATGCCTTTGACTCTTAAAGTCATCGGACAATTTTAGAAGTTCTCCTGAAAAAGAATATTGAGAGAAGTTTAAAAGAAAAAACTTTAAGGTGTCAGGTAGTTATCTATTTAAGAAATTGATTTGTTTGCCAAATTTTAAAAAAAAATTGAATTTAAATTCTTAACTATTTGAGAACATTTCTTAAAGTGTTTTCAATGAACATTTTTAAAGAAGTTTATGAAGATAATCTTAGGACCTTCTATGCTTGGACACTTCAATTTTATTCCTAGAAATTTCCTTTGTTTATTAACTCCGGAGTGGAGAATTAATACTTTTTAAAAGAGGATCATGGAATAGTGAAAAGAAGAAGAAAACCCAATTTGTATGTGTTCAAAAGAATGAGGTAGGCATAAAATCACATGAAATGAAGTTGTTTTCAAATACATACGATCTCTTTAAAAACACATAGACTTACCAAAAAATAAGATGCAATAAGAATAAATAATCTATGTAAGCGATACCAATTAGCTGTGGTTAAAGTTTTAATAATGATGATACATTTACATTAGGTCCACTACTCGGTACTAGTCTTTTGGTCTAGTTAGAAACTATATGATCATTTAGAAAATGCGGAGAATTTCTAACACTAAGAAAAAACTACATAATAATTTAAAAATACTGGCAAGACACTATTTTTTATAAATTGACGAGTAAAAGGGGATGATGTATGTAAAAGAGAGGGTTCTTTTTTTGTGAGAATTTATATTTACAGTTAAAAAATATTTAAGAAGTGATCATGACTAGTTTGTGATCTTAGCGTGGAATCAAGTGTAAAAAATAAATGGTGAAATTTTTCGGTAATTGTTAGAGAATTTGTACAAATTGATTAGGTAATTGTGCAACTGTGCAAAAGTCGCATACTTAGTAGAATTCACTTTTTTGGGGGGTTTGAGTAAGGTGTTTCAATGAATTTTTCTTTACCTTTATCAACTAAAATTCATGTTTGCACAAGAATTTATTTGTTGCGTTGTTCCATTTTAATTGTAAGAATTGGGTTCTGTTCTCTTATTTGACTTTGCTCTACAAAACAAAACTATTTTGCATCATTCCCAAGCAAAAGTTACACTACAAAAAAAAAAAAATTAGCTACAAACTCGTCACTTGAGTGTAGCTATTTTTTATTTTTTGAATGTAATTTCTTGCTTAGAATTGATGCATGATAGTTTTGTTTTGTAAATCAAAGTCAAATAAGAGAAGGAAGCTCAATTCTTAGAACAAAGCAATGAACGAATGCTTGTCCAAACATAAATTAAGTTGACAGAAGACAACAAATTTTAATTGAAACACCTCACTCAAACCAAAAAAAATTAATAAAATTCTACCAAGTATGTGACTTTTGCACAATTGGACATTTACCTAATTAATTTGTACAAACCCCTTATCAGTTACCAACAAATTTCACCAATTATATTTTACACTTGATTCCATGCTAAGATCATCAACTAGTCATAATCACTTTTTTAATCTTTTTGACTATAAATATAAATCCTCACAAAAAACTCCTCTTTTTTACTTCAACCCCTTTTACTTGTCAATTTAGAAAAATTAACTTTTTCTTTTACTTGTTCAATTAAGCAATTTAAAAGGGAATTACAAACAAACAAAAAAACAATTTCACCACTACCATTAAGGAATCATTTTTCAAACTAATTGAAGTACTAATAGTCAATTCCTTCTTTTTTAAAGCTCGTGCCCACATAAATCAGAACAGAGGGAACGATATAACCTAACCTCTATAGAATCCATCGTGTCTTTAGTCATTGTCTTCACATCATGAGCTTTCTTTTGTACTTTATCTGCAGTACTAGTCTCTGATTTCTTCTTCAATCTAGAGAAGACAAACTTACAAGTTCTAATAAACAATTTATAAATGTTAAGTAAATTTTTAAACACAAATTCAGGATGCGGGCAAGGCTAAAGCTACTGGGTTCGGTGATTCTGTGAAGTAGTAGTATACAGGCTTGTAACTTCGCCCCTATTTAAACGCATACACAAGCCCATGTTATAGATACACACATACATGTTTGAGTCAAAGCTAACTGGATTTGAACAGACAAATATTATGTCATGCTTAATACTACCAATGTTAAATAAATTTCATAACTAATCAAACTATGTCATACAAATAATTGGAAAAAATATCATAATCATCTACCAAAAACAATAAACAGGTGGGAAAAGGTACCTCAGAATAAGTAGGGGATGAGGAGAAACAAACACGGGAGACATTGCCGTGGAGAAACAGGCATTACATGCAAACACTTCATTCCTGAAGTTGTTCTTAAGAAATTTCCATGCATTGCCTCATTTTCTGAACAACTACAAGATGGTGGCAGAACCAGGATTTTCAGTAAAAGGGTTTAATATATATAAAAGTAAGGACACGAAGAAGACAAGGGAATTCAATATCTATCTCTATAAACATAAAAAAAGAAGTATATTTTTCCGGAAAAGGGGGTTTGGATGAACCCCGTTGTGCCCCCTATCTAGTATGATAAAAGTAAAAATCCTTAATTTCTCCTTTAGCCTGCGTATCACCAAACTTTTAAGATGTTTCTGCTGAAAACTTGTGTAAATCTTCACCTTGAAGAGTTTCACTTTCTTCGTAATCCTGCATAAAGCTCTCACATTTCACATTAGAATTTTAAGTTGCATTTCTCCCTTGAATACTGATAAAATCATGCACAAAGTTGCAGAAAGATATCTCAATGACCAAAAATATTCTGGAAACAAATTCACACTGGATATCGTAACCAAAACAACTACTAAATGTTACGATCATGGGATCACTTATGAGTATTCAGCTTATTCTGGCATGTTCTTCCCTTAAGCCAACATGTGTAAGCATATTATCGTTGAAATCACTAAAACTTGCAAGGGCAGAAATTGTGCGCTGAAAAGCTTTAGCTGCCAGGCCAATTTAGGTAAAACATCCTGTCACGGACAGGATGAAGTCTTTGAAAATTGTTTCTTTTGATTTGTACTCATAAACTGGGACTTGACAATTGATAGTCAATAGCAGGGGCAGCAGTGCAAGCTCCCTGAGAACAAACGAACTTAAAGATGAACCTGAACGGAATACTATAATGAACAATGCAGATAAAGTCAACTTTCAGATGCTATAAAAATTCAGGGGACTGACAGTTAAGCTCCATTCTTGATTACATACTTGTTGGCGGGCCTTATTTTCCTCTACAGGTACAATAAAAGGAAAAAATCAATCAGAACAAAGAATTAGAAACCTCAAATTAGCACGAATCTACTGTACCACTAGCTCAAATTCATCATTTGTACAATCTAAGTTTTAGGCATTTCCGATATCCTCTGTATGGTCAAAGCAATAAATTTTCTTGGCAACTCTTCTGGAAAAGACATGCAAAGAGCAAAGCACTCATCATATCCATGGAACAAAACATGTAAACTTGTGTGCTACTTCCCTACTTCTTTCCGTGTATGTTTTCTTAATATCATGTTTATCTTAAACGCTATTTCAAGGAAAGTAATCTTTGTTAAATAGCTAAGGAGAGGAAGATAAAGAAAAGAACACCATTGGTGAGATTGAAACTTTGCACCTTCGTAATGTAGGATGGAAACACAACCACTAAGCAGCATCTATTTACTTTTAAAAATGCATAATACCGTCTCTTTCCGTTGACGCTCAATTTTGCAGGACAAAGATACATATTCGTTCTGTTAACATTGGCAACACTAAGAAATGGATGTTTTTGCCTCTGCAAATCCTAGGCTCAATTCTCTATTTATCTGTTCTTTAATTCTAAGTCATTCAAAATTAATAAAATTACATGCAGATATTGCTTCCCAAATCACAACATTTGCAACAGCATGAAGACTATGGACACAATACAGATCTGCAGTAAAGCTGATACGAATCATCGCATTCATCATTCATCGATAAAGGCAGGGGCGGAGCTACAGTGTCTTGAGGGTATCCAAATTGGACACCCTTCATCGGAAAATTATACCGTACACTTAAGTAAAATGCTGTTCAAAATACTTAAATTTAATACTTTGGACAGCCTTGACTCAATAAGCCACTGCGGCCCAGCGGATGGAGGCTCACTTGTGAAGCCCATGTGCGCAGGTTCGAATCCCCAGTAGCTACTCATTTTTATAATCATTTTTAAGAGCTCCTATTTATTATTTTTATAATCATTTTTAAGAGCTCCTATTTTATTATTCCTTTAATTATCTAAGGCAATTAAAGGACTTTCTAAAAAATAGTTAGTAAATTTGTTAGAAATCTATAACTTAAAAATCTAATAAAGCTTATTGAATTTTCAATGAATTTGACTTTTTATTTCTTTTCATCAAAGTTTGAAATAAAACTTAAACGTAATTATTAAAATGATTTCATTTTAAGTTGAACCACCCCCTTTCTTTTCTTTTTTTCCTTTGTTCATTTACTTCATATTAAATTAAACACAAATAATTAAAGCTACATATCATGCAATTTGATTTTTAAAATTTTGGAACATTTATACATAAAAAAATATATTAAGATTACGTAATTCGATTTTAAATTTTTCACTGCACCCATTCATCAACTTTTTTTTGCTTATGTAATGTTTGGACACCCTTCGTGAAATTTCTAGCTCCGCCACTGGATAAGGAAACCTGAAGAGGCCATGTTCTTATTGCAACAAACATTCATTCTAATTCAATAATGCAATCAAATTACTTTTACCTTCATTGTCATCGAGCTCTTGCAAGTAATGATCAGCATCCAAGGCTTCCACACACCCTACACAAATATGAAGTTGAAAAGCAGAAGCAACTTAGAACCGTAATTCTGCTAACATTACGCTATCTCGTTATCTTGAGAGAACAGTGAAAATCAAAGCTTCAAACGAATCCACATTGAAGATATAAATGACAAACATAGATGGAAAATGCAAGCACAGAAGCGCACAGGCGCAATCCTTTGCAGTGTTACATGAGAAACTTTGCAATTTACAAAAGTTTCTTTTACTCTAGCACATAGTGGCTGCCAGAACAATAAGATATTATTGATACAATTCTAAATCAAGGCTTTACAAATTAGAAAAGAAAAAAACACATATTCATGGACCATATTTTGATCTCACCAGCACAGGGACTGTCATAGTAGAAGTATGTGAGATACACCTAATAGACATGCAGTAGACATGGCCAACCAAGCAAACCAACTTCATTTCTGGACCAAGCAAACCAATAATGAACAAAGATTAAACCAAATTCGGATCACTAACCTGTGCCAGTATGTGTGACGGTTTTGCCCATACACTTCTTATCTTGAATATAACCAGTAACAAAAAACGCCGCTGATGCTAGTCTATATTGTCCTCAGCATAGTTACCACATATCAGTCAAAACCGAACTGCAAAAGAAGAACAATCTGAAACCTACAGCAATCACTTTTCAACTTTAAGTCATCCTGACAGCCTATTCTCCCCAGAGGGCTCCACTACCTTGAGTTCCAACGCACCTCTATCATAGGGTTGCTCAACCATCTATTTTGCAGTATTTAAACTCAAATCTACTATAAATTATATATACTTTGGATAGAGAGAAAGTTTGTCAGCTGATGGCACCATGCTACGCGACTTAGTCATCTCAAGAAATAGTGAATTGGATGTAACTTCTTTTGCACGTACATGAGGTAACCTGTCTCTTGCAGAACTTCACCAAAATATTTTATTCAGGTTTCCCTTGCATCATTTGAACATTTAATTTCAATAGGAAATATTTTGCTAGATGTTCAACCATACTGACATCGACTCATGACTAAAGTATAGCATCACAATGAACATATTGGGTGTCATAGAATCTATCTATACTACCTCAAAAGCATGAACTCCCTAACTTGAATGTTAAATTACTATAATACTCCCAACTTAAAACACCAAATTTAGTATTTATTCTATATTTTATATTGTATTTATTTATTTGTTCTATATTATATTAAAAGTTGGCACCTATACAAAACAAATAATGTCTATAAGATAATATTAGTGAGATAAGACTAATTACATGATTGAACCTCATCAAATTGAAATAAATATATACATTATTGCATTTAACTAATAAAAATTTTCATTGACCATCTTCATAGGTTTGCGTGAAAAAGAGAACGATCCACATTGAACATTCACAAAAAAATCTGCAATATTATTTTTTGCTAAGCTTATTATTCAAATCTTCACTATAATAAGCAATACTATATTTACTATAACATATATTTTTGGAATTGGTAATCACGTGCAACGCACGTGTCAAAAAACTAGTTGCAACAAAAGGATGAAATACTAAGGAAAATCATTAGATTTTATAAAACTAAGACCAAATGATTACATCGCAAAAGAGATATTTGGTCTCACAAAATAAAAAGGGAAGGATGACACTACAAAAGGTATATATAATATAGAAGTATTTCCAATGACTGTAGCCTGAGAGTTTCACGATTCATGCATTCAAATTATAATTGCTTCAAAGAAATGAATTTAACTTTGAAAAGTTTAGGTGACACCTTAGCATATGATTCTTGAACATGCTCTGGAGACTAAAGATGAATATATCTGGAACACATCCCCCAATTCGCCAAAAATCCCTCTCAAGAACTGATGGCTAAAAAAGTTCCAAGTATGCCCAAGAATTCTAAGTTACTTTTGGAATTTGTTTTAACAATCAATTCTCCAGGGGATCTCTAGCAGAGTGGTGGGATGGGTTCTATGATATATTCACCTCTGAGCAGGCCCAAGAATCCGTTCTAAATCACAAGTTGAGAGTTATATTTTCGGATTTTCCCCATTTTCTTTGTTAAAATCACCAAACTTGGATAGAAAGAAAATATTAGCTTATCCAATCTGCTATTTGACGTGAGTTTTCCTGTGAGAACAGGATACAGTTTTCGACAGTTGTTCTTTCTACTTGGAAGTACTAAGCTATGGCGAAAAAAATTGACAGTTAATGACAGCAGAAACAAACTACCGAAAAGTTGAACTAAACATGCACGTGATGTTAACTTTTTCTGTTGATGTGAAAAATCAATAGGAACACATACATTCGACCCGCGGTATTTAACTAAACAACGTAGCATGAATCTACTGGGTGTGTGACTCTTCTGAACCAAATATGCAAAAGTAAAGAAACTCACCTGACCAAACATTTGGCAAGATCCAACTCATAAAGGTTGCGTGTTATTTTCCTGCTTCTTTCCACGTATGTTCGCTTGGTTTCCCATTTTATCCTAAATGCTTAAAGGAATCTTCAAAATGAAATTGGAGGTAAAATACAGAGATGATAGGTAACTCGCAACTCAATAAGTAAGCCAATGGCAAAAAAGAGCATATTCTAAGCATCAGCTTCAGAATCAATTACAGCTCCTAATAACCACAGTTCTTCACTTACTTGTAGGAGAAAGAAGTGAGTGGCATTCTATTGGTTAGAGATCATACCTTGCTCTCTTTTTCTTCTTTCGGTGCAAGGAAACTTACCTGAAAAGTGGTTGGTTTTGGTGGATTTCTATGATGCAATCCCACATTGTATAGGTTTTTGCACAGGATGGCACTGGTATAATAATTTGATAAAGCTGATTTAGTCTGATAGCACCTGTCAAAAATGAAAAACAGCACATTAAAATTTTCTGATAGCATAAAACAGTTCATTTCCAGTTTGATCATTCAAGACGTTATACGTAATTTAAATTTAATTAATAACAAATATGGAAGAATTTTTTTTTTCGCCCGGTAGAATGCATTAGGATTTTAAATTAAATCCACCTTGTGTTGGCGAGGGATGAGGTAGACCACGAGATACGCATGTAAACAGTATGACACAATTCCAAGAGCCTTCAATTGAATAAGTTTGACTAAATCACGCCAACTGAAAAGTTTTAAGTCACCCGAAATTCGTGGACTTACAGAGTAAACTCTTACCATTACTTAAATCTGCGACCAATTCTTGTTTTCACTTGATTTCATTTGGTCCCATGTGAACTTATAATCCTAATTGCCTGCCAAGTGATCCTAAATAGTGACAATTGAAAAGCTGATTTGAGAACTTCACTTGTTTGAAGAATGGTTGTAAAATCTTGTACAATTTCAGGAATTACGTGGTGCACAAGTGATATATAGAACTTCTTAGAGAACCAAAGCCCACATAATATTTTCCGTTCAGGGCCTATAGTCTCTACCAACTACTCCTTCCATTAACTTTACTTGTCCCCTATTCCAAAAATAAATCTTCACTATTACTAGTCACTTTTAACATATCAATAAAAGACAATTATTGTTTTTCTATTTTACCGTCGACACTAATTACTTACTCCCCAAATCATTTCCAAGACCTAAGACTATACATCAATTGATATGGGTGTTGCAGTAAATAACTCATACTAATCATTGTTTCTTAAGGGGCATGTAAAGTCCAAAGTGGACAAGAAAAAGTGAACAGAGGGAGTATGTTGACGATTGTTAAAGAAATTCAGTTTACCAACTTAGAACGATCTTAGAACCAAAGGTGACTTCCTTTATCTTTCCCTAATAGATGGCTAGGGGAAGTGCATTTACCAGGGGAAGCAGCGGTGGAATTTTGATTACGTGGGACAAGAGAGAATGGCTAGGAGAACTGATTAACTCTGGAAACCAATCGATTCTATGCAAATTTATTGGCATAAACCAGGAGATGACATGGTACCTTAGTGCAGTTTATGCTGACTACAATAGGGTCACCAAAAGAAACCTTTGGAATGAGCTAATTACTAGCAAAACTTTTTGTGAGGGGCCTTGGGTGGTTTGTGGTGACTTCAATGTGACTAGGTATGTGTGTGAAAGGACAAACTGTAATAGGATCAATGGGGCAATGGCTGAATTTTCTGATTGCATCAACGACTTAAAATTGGTAGACCCTCCTTTATTTGGAGGGTCTTACACTTGGAGAAGAGGGGAAAGCCAGAATAGTGCATCCAGAATCGACAGATTCCTATACTCTCCTGAATGGGAAGACCGATTCTCTCAGGTTAAGCAGACACTGCTCCCAAGACTGGGTTCTGATCACAACCCAATTCTACTATCTTGTGGTGACTGGGAGTTCAAAAAATCCTACTTCAAATTCGAAAATTGGTGGCTAGAAATTGAGGGATTCAGAGACAAGGTGAAGGAATGGTGGAACTCTTTTCCAAATACAGGAAGACCATCTTACAATTTGGCAAACAAGCTCAAGCTCCTTAAAAAAGAGCTGACACAATGGAGCAAAAGCCACAGATTGAACTGGAAGAAAAAGAAAGAGGAGATCCTTTTACAAATCAGCTACTGGGAAACTCTTCAAGACCAAAGGGCCCTATCTGATGATGAGCTTTTGCAAAAATCACATCTAGCTATGGAGTTTGAGGAGGTTGCCAAGAGAGAGGAGATAGCTTGGAGACAAAGATCAAGAGTTAAATGGCTGAAACAAGGTGATAAAAATACCAATTTTTTTCATAGAATGGCCAATGCCCACAAGAGATGCAACTCCATAGAATCCTTACAAGTAAGGGGTCTCACTATCACTGACCCAGAAGTCATCAAGGATAATGCTCAAACTTTCTACCAGAAAATGTCCAAAGAGACTGAGCACTGGAGACCTGATTTCAATCTCCAAGTTGCACCAGTCATCTCCACAGAAGATCAGACATGGCTGCAAAGGAATTTTGAAGAAGAGGAAATCCTAGAGACCATCAAGTCATGTGCTATTGAAAAGGCCCCTGGGCCTGATGGTTTCCCAATCAACTTCTACCTAACCTTTTGGGAGTTTGCAGTAGTTTTATGACCACCAAGTTTTTGAAAGAAGTCTTGAATGCTACTTATGTGTCCCTCATTCCGAAGAAAGCAGGAGGAGCAGAATTAAGAGATTTCAGACCAATCAATTTGATCTCTGGGGTGTACAAAATATTGGCCAAAGCATTAGCTGAGAGAATGAAAAAGATCATAGGGAATTTGGTCAACAGACATCAAATGGCATTCATCAAGGGAAGACAAATAATGGATGCAGCATTGATAGCAAACGAATGAGTAGACACAAGAACCAGAGGAGATGTGGCTGGTCTAATGTGCAAACTAGACATTGAAAAAGCTTTTGATCATGTCAACTGGAACTATCTCCTAAATCTCCTCAAACAAATGGGTTTTGGAAATAGATGGCTAAACTGGATAAGTTTCTACATTAAAACTGTTAGGTTCTCCATTTACGTTTTTTTCCCTCCGAAAGGGCACTTAGACAAGGAGACCCCCTCTCCCCTTTTCTCTTTATCCTAGCCATGGAAGGACTCAGCAGTATGGTTAGAACAACTCTCCAATAGAATTGGATAAGGGGTTTCAAGCTTAATAGCCATGGTGTGGGTGATCTGGAGGTCAGTTGTCACCTGGTTTATGCAGATGACACTATAATTTTTTGTGAACCTATAGAAGAGCAGGTCTGGCATATCAGACTGATATTAACTGTTTATGAAGCTGTATCTGGTTTGAAGGTAAACTGGAGGAAAATCAATTTATTTCCCATCAAAGAGGTAAACCACATGCAGACTCCGGCTGGCATCTTAGGTTGTGGGGTGGACAAACTCCCAACTGTTTACCTTGGCATGCCCCTTGGTAACAAACATGATGATCTGGAGATTTGGGATAACATCATAGAGAAGACAGAGAAAAAATTATCTCAATGGAAGGCTCAGTACATATCACTTGGAGGAAGAGTCACTCTTATAAACTCAGTCCTAGACTCCCTTCCCACCTACGTGATGTCATTGTTTCCTATCCCTTCCAGTGTATCTAAGAAATTATACAGGCTCAGAAGGAATTTTCTATGGAAAAGAAACAAGAAGGGTGGGGATACAATTCAGTGAAGTGGAAGGAAACTCAATTGAGCAAAAACCAGGGAGGACTAGCCATCAGAAACCTAAACTTACAAAATCAGTGTCTTCTCATGAAGTGGTTATGGAGGTTTAGTGAGGAAGAAGCTTCACTCTGGAAACAGGTCATCTCTCACAAGTATGGTCAAGAAAGTCAATGGGTCACCAATGAGGTCAACAGTACTTATGATGTTGGTGTGTGGAGAGCTATCAGATCAACATGGACAAAAATGCAAGGAAATACCAGAATCAGAGTTGGAAATGGGCTCAGAACTCTCTTCCGGAAAGATCTCTCGATAGGTCAGTCCACTCTGCAGGAATCCTTCCCTGATTTAATGTTATTAAGCTACAATCCTGAAGCTACAGTGGGGGAATGTTGGTCTCCCCAAGGTTGGAACCTAACATTTAGAAGACACCTTAACGACTGGGAAGTGGAGAAGGTGGCAAACATGCTGAATGTACAAGGGGTCTTCACTGGCACAACTTCTAATCCAGATTCTTTAAGATGGAAATACACACAAGATGGCATCCTCTTGGTGAACAGACTTTACAAGAAGGAAAACAGCTGCTCAACACATGGGGAAGTCTCAAAGCTCTGGAAGTCCTTATGGAAGATTAAGGCCCCTACTAAAATCAAATGTTTCGCTTGGTTGGTGGTCAGAAGGGCTTGTCTCACTCAAGAAGTTCTCCAAAAGAAGGGAAGGACACTTGTACCTAGATGTTTTTTGTGCAACGAAATTGGGGAAACAAATAACCATTTGTTCCTGCATTGCAAATTTACTGCTCAACTATGGCATCCATTCTTTACTCTCACTAACGAAGAGTGAACAATGCCTGAGCACACAGCTGACCTGTTGAGTTGTTGGATCAGAAGAGGTGGCAGCAAAAGCCAGAAGAAGTGGTGGCGGATGATACCTTCCTACAGTTGGTGGACAGTGTGGGAAGAAAGAAATGGGAGATGCTTTGAAGACAAAGTTAAGTCTATTCATGATGTAAAATGGAGCTGTCTAGTCACATTATTTTTTTGGTGTAAGGAGAACTGTATAGAGGAAATGGATGAATTTGTCGATTTCTTAGGAGCTTTGTAAATCTAGACTCTATTTTCTCTTCTTGTGAAAAGTTTCTGAAGATGACCAGCGTCCCTTAATGCTGAGGAATACAACACTACTTTTGTCCAAAAAAAAAAAAGATAAAGGAAGTCACAAATGGTATATTTCTACCTAGTTTATAACATCCTCTAACACTATTTGTACCAAGTCGGACCCCTTAGTAATAACTTGTTGAAATTGGAATGACCTTAGGTAGAAGGGTTTTAGACTACTTGCAAAGACAGAGTAGTTTAAAATATGTTGAATTTATCATAAGCTACACGAAGAATATAGAAATCTATCAAGGTAAAGAGAAACAACTTCTACACATGTTATGATGGCAAAATCCAATCTCATGGTGTTATTAAAAGTAATTGCTTCACCGCTTAAAGTGATATAGAAATCCAAGCGATGAGTTATTGCTTCGTGAGCAAAACCAAGCGTTTCGAATGATGATGAGCAAAATAATCCTAACCTTAAGCGGACAATTTTTGGCTCAACTATGAGGAGTTGGATTAATACCAACTTTATTATAGCATTAAATCATACATGTTTGGCATTTTTAGTTTTCCATAATTTGCGCTTTACTTCATTGTGTATCTCTTAAATTTTATGTTCTATTTAGGATGATTATTAGCGAAAATGAAAGGAAGTCACTGTTAGAATAGAATAGGTAAACACAATCCTACACCAAATAGGAATAGTTTATAGTCTCCTATTTGGTAAGGAATAGTATTATACAGTGTCTATAAATAGGGTTCTCTATGTAATAATTAGAACTACAATTCAATAATATATATTTCTCACATGGTATCAGAGCATTGGTGAGAAACTTACCCAAAAATATTTTTAAAAAAAAAGAAAAAAAAAAGGTCAGAATCCGGTGACTGTAACGGCTGGTTTGCATTGTTGTCTTGTTTTACAAGTGTTGTGCCAAAACCCACACCACCACGAGGTACGGAACACTCAAGCGAGCAAACCCCAGTGGGCTCCTCTGAGTTTCACCTTGTCACGCGCCCCCACGCGCCTTCGGCAGTTCTAGGCTTGCGTCACCACGCACCAGCGCGACACTTTCCGGCCAATGTTTTCGACCAATTTTTTTTTCATTGAGGTCGCCTCTCCATTCCAAGGCAGACTGTATATTTATTTTCTTTTTCCGACTAGTTTCAGGCAGTCAGACCTAATTTCCGGCGACTGCACCCTTTTTTTTCCAGATTCCGACCATCCTTGTCTGTTTTTTTTTTTCTCTCTAAATTCATAATATGTCTTTAGGGATTGATATTTTTGGCTCCAAGAATATAGGTAGTTCAAGTGCTATGATCACTTCAGAACCATTAATGGGAAGCTCAAACTATTTAGCTTGGGCTTCCTCGATTGAATTATGGTGCAAGGGGCAAGGCGTTCAAGATCACTTAACCAACAATACTTGTGTGGTAGATGAAAAGGCAAAGGCTAGTGAGACAGATAATAAAGTCAGAGCACAATGGGAGAAGGTTGATGCTCAATTATGTAGTCTCCTATGGCGATCTATCGATTCCAAGTTGATGCCCTTGTTTCGCTCATCCCAAACATGTTATTCAGTTTGGGAAAAGGCTCGTGCTGTATATACTAATGATATATCTCGATTCTATGATGTGATATCTAGAATGACTAGCTTAAAGAAACAAGAATCCGATATGTCTACTTACTTGGGACAGGTACAAACAGTCATGGAGGAATTTGACATGTTGATGCCAATCACTACAAATGTGGACAAACAACAAGAACACAGACAGACGTTGTTTCTAGTTCTTACACTTGCTGGACTTTCTACTGACCATGATTCAGTGCGTGATCAGATTTTAGCTAGTCCTACCATTCCTACAGTTGATGAATTATTCTCTCGTCTACTTCGTCTTGCCGCGCCTCCCAGCCACAAAGTAGTTTCATCACCGACCATTGACTCATCTGCTCTCGCATCTCAAACCATAGAAAAACGAGCATATCAATCTATGGAGAATCGATGAGGAGGAGGTCGTTTTGGAAAACCTCGATCCAAGTGTAGTTATTGTCATAAATCTGGACAAACTCGTGACATATGTCATAATTTGCATGGTCCACCACCCAGTTATGATCCTGCTACTCTAAAGGAATATAACGAGTTCCTTCGTAATCGTGCAAGTAAGCATACATCTTCACAAGAAGCAGTTGTTGTTCCACGTGATCGACCATCCCATAATGCTCATATTGCTCAATCAGAATATGATGAGTTCCTTCAATATCGAGCAAGTAAGCAAACGTCTCCACAAGTAGCTTTGGTTGTTCAACATAATGTTGCTATTGCGGGTAATTCTTTTGCTTGTGTTGCACAGTCTAATACTCATGGATCATGGGTCATGGACTCGGGCGCTTCTGATCATGTTTCTGGTAACAAATCACTTCTGTCAGATATTGTTTATTCACAAACTCTTCCTACTACTACTTTGGCAAATGGGATACAAACAAAACCAAAAGGGGTTGGAAAAGCCACACCCTTATCTTCTGTCACTCTAGACTCTGTTCTTTATGTCCCTGGTTCTCTTTTTAATTTGGCATCTGTTAGTCATTTGACACGTGCCCTACATTGCGGTATAACCTTTTTTGATGATTTTTTTCTCATGCAGGACCGCAGTACGGGACAGACGATTGGCACAGGAAATGAATCACAAGGCCTTTACTATCTTACCTCTTCAAATTCCTTCACAGCATGCTCTGTTACAGATCCTCCGGACCTCATTCACAAACGATTGGGACATCCGAGTCTATCTAAACTGCTACAGATGGTGCCTAGTTTATCTAGTTTATCCAAATTAGATTGTGAGTCGTGTCAACTTGGGAAACACACTCGTGCCACATTTCCACGTGGTATTGAGGGTCGTTCAGAGTCTATTTTTCATTAGTTCATTCTGATGTTTGGGGTCCTAGTAGAGTTAGTTCCACCTTAGGATTTCGTTATTTTGTTGGTTTTATTGACGATTATTCAAGATGTACTTGGGTTTTCTTAATGAAAGATCGTTCTGAGTTATTTTCTATATTCAAAAGTTTCTTTGCTGAAATAAAAAATCAGTTTGGTGTTTCTATTCGTACTTTTCGTAGTGATGATGCCTTAGAATACTTATCATCCCAGTTTCAGGAGTTTATGTCTGACCAAGGAATTATTCACCAAACATCTTGTCCATACACTCCTCAGCAAAATGGTGTAGCGGAAAGAAAGAATAGGCATCTCATTGAGACTGCTCGCACTCTCCTCATTGAATCCCATGTTCCGCTGCGTTTTTGGGGTGATGCAGTCCTTTCAACTTGTTATTTAATTAATAGAATGCCTTCATCTTCTATTCAGAATCAGGTTCCACATTCCATACTATATCCTCAGTCACATCTTTATTCTATCCCTCCTCATGTATTTGGGAGCACGTGTTTTGTTCATAACTTAGCCCCAGGAAAAGATAAATTAGCCCCTCGTGCTCTTAAATGTGTCTTTCTTGGTTACTCTCGAGTTCAAAAAGGGTATCGTTGCTATTCACATGATCTCCGCCGATATATTATGCCTGTCGATGTAACATTCTTTGAATCTCAACCTTACTACACATTTTCTGATCATCCTGATATCTCTGAGGTATTGCCCATCCCTCAGGTCTTGCCTGTACCGACTTTTGAGGGACCTACGGTATCTTCTCTATCTCCAGTTATAGTGCCACCACTCCTAACTTACCATTGGCATCCCCGTCCAGCAATAGTCTCCAATGATTCATGCATGCACCGAACCCTGCTCCCACTGCGGCCTTGCCTCCTGCTAGTCAATTGATTGCACTTCAAAAAGGTATACGATCTAATCGAAATACTAATCCACATTATACTTTCTTGAGCTATCATCGTTTATCTTCACCCCATGATGCCTTTGTATCATCTTTGTCCTCTATTTCCATCCCTAAGACTACAGGAGAAGCACTTTCTCATTCTGGATGGAGGCAGGCTATGATTGATGAGATGTCAGCTTTACATTCGAGTGGTACTTGGGAGCTTGTCTCCCTTCCTACTGGTAAGTCTACTGTTGGTTGTCGTTGGGTTTATACGGTCAAAATTGGTCCAGATGGTCAAGTCGATCGGCTTAAGGCTCGCCTTGTTGCTAAAGAGTATACTCAGATATTTGGGCTAGATTATAGTGACACTTTCGCTCCTGTAGCCAAAATAGCATCAGTTCGTCTTTTTCTATCTATGGCTGCCGTTCGTCATTGGCCTCTTCATCAGTTGGACATTAAGAATGCTTTTCTGCATGGCGATCTAGAGGAAGAAGTATATATGGAGCAACCACCTGGTTTTGTTGCTCAGGGGGAGTCTAGTAGCCTTGTATGTCGATTGCGTCGGTCACTCTATGGTCTGAAACAGTCTCCTCGAGCTTGGTTTGGAAAGTTCAGCACAGTAATTCAGGAGTTTGGCATGACTCGTAGTGGCGCTGATCACTCTGTGTTTTATCGGCATTCAAAACCAAATTTGTGTATTTATTTGGTTGTTTACGTTGATGATATCGTTATCACCGGCAATGATCAAGTTGGTATCGCTAATTTGAAGCAGTATCTTTTTCAGCATTTCCAAACTAAAGACCTCGGCAGACTAAAGTATTTTCTTGGTATTGAGGTTGCTCAGTCTAGATCAGGTATTGTTATTTCTCAACGCAAGTATGCTTTAGACATTCTTGAGGAGACAGGAATGATGGGATGTAAACCCATTGACACTCCTATGGATCCAAATGTTAAACTCCTTCCAGGACAGGGGGAGCAACTCAGTAATCCTGAAAGGTATAGACGGTTAGTTGGAAAGTTGAATTATCTCACGGTGACTAGACCGGACATCTCTTTTCCTGTGAGTGTTGTAAGTCAGTTTATGACTTCTCCTTGTGATAGTCATTAGGATGCAGTTGTTCGTATTTTGCGATATATAAAGTCAGCTCCTAGTAAAGGACTACTCTTTGAGGATCAAGGCCATGAGCATATCACCGGATATATAGACGTTGATTGGGCAAGATCACCCTTTGATAGATGTTCTACATCCGGATATTGTGTTTTAGTTGGAGGTAATTTGGTGTCATGGAAGAGTAAGAAACAAAGTGTGGTTGCTCGATCCAGTGCAGAAGCAGAATATCGAGCAATGGCTGTAGCAACTTGTGAGCTAGTTTGGATCAAACAGTTGCTTGGAGAACTGATGTTTGGAGAAATTGATCATATGGAGCTTGTGTGTGATAATCAAGCGGCCCTTCATATTGCATCAAATCCAGTGTTTCATGAGAGGACTAAGCACATTGAGATTGATTGTCACTTTGTAAGAGAAAAGATACTCTCAGGTGATATTGTTACCAAATTTGTGAAGTCAAATGATCAACTTGCAGATATCTTCACCAAGTCCCTCACCAGTCCTCGTATTAATTACATTTGTAACAAGCTAGGTACATATAATTTGTATGCACCAGCTTGAGGGGGAGTGTTAGAATAGAATAGGTAAACACAATCCTACACCAAATAGAAATAGTTTATAGTCTCCTATTTGGTAAGGAATAGTATTATATAGTGTCGATAAATAGGGTTCTCTATGTAATAATTAGAACTACAATTCAATAATATTTTCCCCATATATTTCTCACAGTCACAAATGGAATATTTCTATTTAGTTTATAACATCCTCTGCCACTTTTTGTACCGAGTCGGGCCCATCTAGTAATAACTTGTTGAAATTGGAATGACCTAGATAAAAGGGTTTTAGACTAGTTGCAAAGACAAAGGGTAGTTAGAAATATTTTGGCATTATCGAAAGCTACTAGAAGAATATAGAAGGGAACAAAGTAAAAAAAACAACTACCACACATGTTATGATGGCAATATGATGATAAGATCCATTGAGTCTCAAAGTGTCATTATGGGTCAATGTTTTTCCTCTTAATGATAAAACAAGATAAACGAGGAGTTATCACTTCATAAGCGAAGCCGTGCGCTCTAAATAATGACGTGCAAAATAATCCCAACGATAAGCGGTCAATTTTTGGTTAAACTATAAGGAGTTGGATTACTATCAGCTTTTATTATAGCATTACATTCATACATGTTGGTATTTTTTTCAATAACTTGTGCGCTATACATCAACTAAATGTGAGCTTCAGTTCTCACTATACTACAAGCCCAAAGATCTTGTTGTTTTTTGTACTTAGTGCACTTCACCCCAAGGAAAGTCAGTTCTCGTTTTTGCTTCAACCCCATAGATGATCTTGTTGCTTTTTTGTATTTCTTGCTTTTGAAAACATTGTAACGTCATGGTCTAGTCTTGCTTGATGGTGTGATCACTACATCAACAATGATGAAAGTGGGCCAAAAAGACTAATGTTTTCATATGGAAGGCATGGTGCTCAAAGCTTAAGGAGCTAGGTAATAGTTAAGGTTTTCCTCTTTCAGTAGAGTTCATCCTTTTCCCTTTGTGAGAAAGAATTCCTAGTCTTATCCGATGGAAAGGCAGTGAGGCAAATTTCTAATACTTAACAACACAAATCTTTATGTGTTAGTCATTGTTTTCCGAGTTTAAATAGGGACGGGCAAGTAGGTGTTCAGGAACTCAATGCTAATTGAGCTAACATTCTTTTCCCCTTAACCAATCAGTGTTCCCCTTCTTCTTTTACTCTCCCTCCTGTCTTATCCACCAAATGATGCACAGATAGGATGTCCCCATTCATTATGTCATTATGTCATTATGTGAATTAAATATTATATCGCAATGCAGAAACTTTCGTCAATCTATGCACTCTACTCTTGAGGTGGTCTCTACCTCAAGAGACCACAGCCACAAATCACTTGTTCGAGAAAATATCTGCAGCAAAGCAGGCACAGTCCCTTTATGTTGTTTTATCATTTTGACAGTAAGAAGGGGAATCATGGAGCAACTGTAAAGTTGTCTCCATGAAATCAGCCACTGATGTTAGCATCAAGATAGGCTGCCTACCTACATTAATGGAGTATGGCCCTTGCCCGGATCCAGCGTAAACGCAAGATGCTTCATGCACTGGGATGCCGTTATCATTTTGACACTAAACTTGTAGATTTGATCAACTAGACTCTCTGCTAATATAAGAACATCTTATTCACGACCAAGGAAGAATGCTATCTTTTATATAAGCCTAATAATGGACTTGAATACAAGTACCATCAACATAATGTTTCTTCAAACATCGATCATCAATATCTTTAATAGTATTTGGAGTCTAATTCACAAAAGCTTAACTACCATCAGTATAATGTTACTTCAAGTATAGTTGATCAAGACCACTTATATAAATACCAAATGTTGCCTGTGACCTTAACCTAAATCGCTCTTGCCTGAAGCCATCAATGTTATGTTTTCTCACTATTAATACCTAACCTCTATGCCTCATTTAAATGTATAAGCAGTTTAGCATTTACATCAAGACACTGCAGTTTAAGGCTGCATACACATCACCCTACCTAGATCCCACTTGTGGGGTTAGTCTGGGTATGTTGTTTTGTTGTGCACTGCACTTTAAGGCTGCATACACATCACCCTACCTAGATACATCATTCTTACCACTTGAAGGAAAAGTTGATGCTTCTTGAAGAACTATTACTCCCAAATCTCCAAGTTGATTAAAAAATATGAAACAGCCATTTTACAATTAGGAGAAAGCAACAACATCGAATGTTATTCCACTCACAATCAAGTACCCATGATAAAGCTTGGATTACAAAAAAAATAAATCCTTAAAACAATCAAGAAGTAACAAAATGCATCTGTCTTTCCTCATGGCTGTAGCCTACATGTACTGTATAATAGCTAATGATTTGCAAGCTTTCTCGAGGTATCACCTTCTTAATTCCATGCCAAGAGAAAGATCAGGAAATCAAGAGATCTTGATTTGATTAGGGAGTTTGCTGCATTCCAGAGCAGGAGCCGGTGGAAGAGCCTGATAGGAAGATTAGCAGCGAATCCGATATGAGTTTCCGCTATAATAGAGAACTGTTTAATTGTCCTTGAATAACTAAAAACAGACCAACATTTTCATACACTCACAAAAATTGGCATTCTTATTTTGGGTCAAAAAGCATTCTCACATAGTCACATAAGCAATTCTTTTATTCACATCTGCAATTACCAAATAATTTAGGCTATAGATACATTCAGTCATGTATCCAGAGTTCTTGTATACACCAAATAAAACCTCTTCTTAGGGGAAATATTTCATATCCTTAAAGCTGGACATGAACGAGGCTTTAACCTAATCCATAAAAATACTTGATGTTCATGATCGAACATACAAAGTTAAAAACGATATTAATTTTGTGTTGGTAATTGCTACATGCATACAACAACGAGCACGTTCTGCACAAGGCACTGAGAATTCTGAAAAAGTATGCAACTGATTCCTCCAATGAAGGAGGCTTTTCTTGCAGATTTTAGTTATGACCTTAATGCATGTTAAGTCAACATATAAGAGTGGAAACTACCTTAGGTGAGCTCACATGTATTATCAAGACCAAAGTCAGGATATTCTGAAACATTAATGCAAGGTATTTGAAAACAATAAAACGAACCTGCTTCACAAGGATCTGGCACCGGAAGCACAAAATTTTTAGGGGTATCGCCATTTGGTTCCATCTGCATAGTTTGGTCAAAGTAAATGCCTTGTCCCTCTCCCTCATCCTGGAAGAAATAAAACCTTGACAGTTATGTCACAACATTAAAAAAAATTGTTGTTGTATCAGAAATGTAAACATACTTTGGCCTCCCACTGTTGAGGCATATTTGGAATCTGCTCCATCAGGCGGCTGCATGACACAAGAAAATCTAAAAGAGTTAGAAATCTTCTGATTCACCAACTTCAACAACCAAATTGATGCTTGCACTATGCAATATCATAGCAATAACTAGTTATCTAGGAAGATTAACACAGAGAATTAGATAAATTCAATTTTACGGTCATAATTACATTGCGCAAGACCCAATGGACACATGATTTTTTCAAGAACAAAGCAGCACAGATATAACATGAAGTTACATGAACAAGACAAACACTAAAAAAAAATACATCAAGTGCAGAAACGTTGGTTCGGATTAGCAATAAACATAACAAGTTATTACCTAGAATCAGTTACAAACGCCGCCCCCTGACTCGGACGATCCACGTCAAGAAATCTTAACTTAGGTGTCACTTCGTCCTCAGGCATCCTCAGATGGCATGGCTCTTGTGATCTCTCAGGACTAAATGCCGGCACCACAAGAGATATATTATGTGCCTATAGTTCGGACAAAAGAGTGACATCACAAGGGAGACATTATAATCTATAAAATTAAGACCAAACGATGCATCGTAGGAGAGCTAACTGGTGTAACAGAATGAGAAGAAGATGTTGGCACAGCATAAGGGACTTGAGGTACCACATTGTCCATAGTACGTGCAGCCTGATAATTTTAGAAAAAAACATTCATTTAGATTATAATAGTCTCAAAAAGAAGATAAATTTAAGAGAAAATGGTCAAATGGATTTGAAGTAAAGGAACTATTAGTAAAAAAATAATTTTACTAATTTTTGAGATTAACGAGATTAATAGCTACAATTTTTGAGATATAGTTGATTGATTGAGATTTGAGATTAATAATTAAAGGAACTATTAGTAAAAAAATAAAATTTTTTTGGTGGGTCAATTGGATTTGAAGTAAACCCATACTAACTTTTCTCAAATCAGATCCAAAGTATTTTGGGGTGATATAAATATATGTAAACTTATCTACAATTGATTTAGGTTGATTGATTTTGCAAGAGATTTACTTGAGTTAGAAAATTTGTTTAGATTCAACAATAGTGAATCCGGTGAAGATGGTGGTGGCAGCACGACTTAGAGTTGGTGAAAGATGGGAGATTTGTTTATATTGCTCGAGAAGAAAGAAAACAAATAAGAAAAAAAAAATTAAAAATGCATATATTTATTGAAAAGAGATATTAAAAATAAAGTTTTAATAATAGTTTTTGATGCTCACTCTCCCAAAGAGAGTGAAACACACTCACTATGCCAGCTAAGCATTTAGCGAGGTAATAATTTCAGTTTTAAACAGTACAGGGTGTGATAGGACCTTGATAAAATTAAAGTGTGTAGTTGAGAATCCGGATATACATTGAGGGGGCATTTGACCATTTTCTCTAAATTTAACTAGAAAAGTTTAGGGAATACCTCAGCATAAGGATCTTGGGCGGACTGATTAGAGATGAGCATATCATAGAACACATTCCACCAGTCCGTGAGAAATGACCCTGGAGATTTTGTAGCTGAAACAAATCGCAGAATTAAATAATTGTACATTAGCACATAACCACAAATCAAATGATCAGTCACAATGTTGTGCACGTCCCTCCAAAATAAAGAAGAGCAACTAATACAATTTCATAAACACGGAAAGCATTTTCAAGAAAAAATTGACCCTAGAATAAGTGCACCACAACATTCAAAGAACGGCATTATCTATCATTCCCTCCATTCAATTTGTAAGGATACTTTTGGTATGTTACACTCTCTTTAACCCAATTTATATGGCATACTTTACTTTTTCATTTGTCCCCAAAAAATGTCACATTTGTATATTTAAAAATACTTTAACATTCTCACGTTACTATGATGATTTATAGTCACACATGTTTAAAGCTTATTTTAGACCACATCTATCAAAGGTCTTTCATAAATTTTGTGGGCCAATGAAACATTAATACAAACATAGAGAGAATAAATTTAATTTGTGTCACAAGACTTTCTTTTTTTCTCAAACTATGTGTCTAGTCAAACACCATATAAAAACTAAAATGAAATCAAAGGAATAACAAGGTTCTTAGAAATAACATGATCATCAATAAAAGAGTAGACCGATGCACGAAGCATCCTGCATTCACCCAAAGTCCAGAAAAGGCCCACACCCCAAGGGGATGTGACTAAGGAAGTCTACCCAAACCCAAGCAGCAGTGGCTAATTTAGCGTCTCACCCTGAGTTATAGGTCATGCGGAGACAACTTTTAATGAATGATAATCACGATTAAAGAGTTCAAATCTGCCATAGATTTAAAGAAAGACTTACCATCATCTGTGGGATTTTCAACATCAACTTCACTCGCGAATTCCTTGGCAGACTCACGCATCCCCTTCTTAACAAAGTAATCATAGATGCACTTGTCAAGCCTGGAGAATTTCCAAAAGAATCTCATTAATTTGATGTAAATTGTTTTCCCCTAAAACATTTTCTCGATGAAGACGCCTTCCAATATTAATTAAAAGGAAAAAGAATCAAATTTGACCATATACTATCTAAAATTAAAGGCAAAGTTCCTCCTATGCACGGGGTTCAGGGAAGGACCGGACTATAAAGGTCTATTGTACACAATCTTACCCTGCTTTATTGCAACAGATTGGACCAGAACATAAAGGTCAATTTTTCGCAGTCTTACCCTGCATTTTTGCAAGAGATTGTTCCCACGACTTGAACCCGTGACTTTCTGGTTGCAATGCAACAATTTTACCACTTACTCCAAGGCTCCCCTTCCACTTGGTGAAATATTATTTTCTTATATGTTACGCTTGTTTTGTATCACTTGCCTTAACAAATAATCATACCTTTCCTTTCAACTTCTAAAACTTAAAAATGTCATCAAAACCCTATTGAAAAAATTTCTCCAAAAAAATATTTTCCAAGATAAAGCACGTTTTACATAAATTTCTCTGATTGAAAAAAACATTCAAGCCTAAAATTAAGAGAACATAAAAGGAGAAAAGAACGTATATTATAAAAATTTATAAACTTGTACTCACATCTTTTGAGAATTCCCCGAGTCCATGATCCAAAGAAAATGGAGAAAGAGGATAAAATGAGAGTGAAGATAGATTAGTTAACAGGATTTTTCTACAAAAAATTAAATGGAAGAAAAGACACAAACAGACAATATATACTATTGACTATAAAATATTGAGTGATAAAAGAGACAAGAAAATGGATGCCAAATAAAGAAAAAGAAAAGAAAAATGATATCTATATTTTCACTATTAAAATGGGAAAAAATTTATTACAAAGTGTGTAATAAAAAATATGGAAATCAAATGAATGATAATTTACATACCAACAATTGTATTGACTTAAAGAGATTGAGAAAGAAAAGAGATGGAGAAAAAGAAATCAAAATTTTCATTGTTAAAATGGAAAAAAATTCATTATAAAGTGTGTACAGAAAAAAAGTATGGCAGGTAAACAATGCAGTAAATTGAAGGATGAGCAATAATTTGGTTAATAAATAAAATAAAAACCATATGCACAAAAGAATTCATGGTAATAAAAAGTATTCCTGTTTCGTCTCCACAACTAAGATTTTCTTTAAGATTTAAAGCTTTTTCTTTTTCAATCAATTAATTCATATTACACTTTTTTTTCCTTTAAGAATTTTCCTTTTATACCTTTTGTACGAGGCAGAAATAATTTATTTGTTTCTTATCCATGTGACTCTTAAAGTCATTGGACAATTTTAGAAGTTTTCCTGAAAAGAATATTGAGAGAAGTTTAATAGAAAAAATTTTAAGGTGTCAGGTAATTGTATATTTAAGAAAATTGATTTGTTTGCCAAATTTTAAAAAGGATCTGAATTTAAATTCTTAACTATTTGAGAACATTTCTAAAAGTGTTTTCAATGAATATTTTCAAAATGTTTATGAAGATAATCTTAGGACCTTGTATGGTCAGAGACTTCAAATTTATTCCTAGAAATTTCCTTTGTTTATTAACTCCAAAGTGAAGAATTAAATTTTTTTAAAAGAGATCATATAGAAAATGCGGAGAATTTCTAACACTAAGAAAAAATTACATAATAATTTAAAATTACTGGAAAGACGCCTTTTTTTTATAAATTAACGAGTAAAAGGGGATGAAAAAAGTAAAAGAGAGGGTTCTTTTTTGTGAGGATTTATATTTACAGTCAAAAAGATTTACGAAGTAAACATGACTAGTTTGTGATCTTAGCATGGAATCAATCAAGTGTAAGAAATAAAGGTGAAATTTGTCAGTAATTGTTAGAGAATTTGTACAAATTAATTAGGTAATTGTTCAACTGTGCAAAAGTTACATAGTAGAATTCACTTTTTATAGGGTATGAATGAGATATTTCAATTAAATTTTGTTGTCTTTTATCAACTAAAATTCATGTTTGCACAAGAATCAATTCATTGTCTTTTTCCCTTTTACTTGTAAGAATTGGGTTCTCTTCTCCTATTTGACTTTGCTCTACAACCAAAACTATTTTGCATCAATCCCAAGCAAAAGTTATACTAAAAAAATAAAATTAGCTACAAACTCGTCACTTGAGTGTAGCTAATTTTAATTTTTTAATGTAGTTTTTGTTTAGAATTCATGCTAAATAGTTTTGTTTGGTAAATCAAAGTCAAATAAGAGAAGGGAGCTCAATTCTTACAAGTAAAAGGAAAACAAGGCAATGAATGAATTTTTGTCCAAACATGAATTTTAGTTGATAGAAGATAACAAATTTTAATTGAAACACCTCATTCAAACCAAAAAAAAAGTAAATTCTACAAGGTATGTGACTCTTGCACAATTGGACATTTACCTAATTAATTTGTACAAACCCCTTAACAGTTGCATACAAATTTCACCATTTATATTTTGCACTTGATTTGCTAAGATCATCAACTAGTCATGATCACTTCTTTAATCTTTTTGACTATAAATATAAATCCTCACAAAAAAACTTTTTATGTTTACATACTCCATCCCTTTTTACTTGTCAATTTATAAAAAAAATATACTTTTTCTTTTACTTGTTCACTTAAGCAATTCACCATTAACATTAAGTAATCATTTTAACTAATTAAAGTACTAATAGTCAATTCGTTCTTTTTTTAAAGCTCGTGCCCACATAAATCAGAAAAGAGGGAATGATATAACCTAACCTCTACAGAATCCATCGTGTCTTTAGTCATTGTCTTCACATCATGGACTTTCTTTTGTACTTCATCTGCAGTACTGGTCTCTGATTTCTTCTTCGATTTTCTTTGCATTTTTTGCCATGGATCTTCCATGCTTGTTTTAGATTTCTCGGTCATCTCGACAATCCTATCCCCTGCATCTTCCACAGTCCAATCGTCATTGAAACCTTTATCATAGTCCAATTTTCTTTTATATTTGTCTGATGCATGGTACTCCTTCAACATACACATGAACAAGAACAAAACGTTAGAAAAAGCTTCCGTTAGCTGCAAAAACTATACTGTACTCTTTCTCAGAAAATTAAAAGAAGAGGATGACACTACAAAAGGTATATAATATATAAGTATTCCAATGACTGTGTAGCCTGAGAGTTTCACGATTCATGCATTCAAATTATAATTGCTTCAAAGAAATGAATTTAACTTTGAAAAGCTTAGGTGACACCTTAACACATGATTCTTGAACATGCTCTGGAGATTAAAGATGAATATATATGGAACACATCCCCCAATTTGCCAAAAATCCCTCTCAAGAACTGATAGCTAAAGAAATCTCAAGAATTTTAGTTACTTATGGGATTTGTTTTTACAATCAATTCTCCAGGGGATCTCTAGCAGAGTGGTGGGATGGGTTCTATGATATATTCACCTTTGAGCAGGCCCAAGAATCCTATGTTGAGGTTTCACCCGGTTTTCTCAATTAAATATCTCCTTAGTTAAAGCAATTATAATTGTGTGAGTTTCTGAATTCTCAGGCTGAACAGTCTTAAATAGAGTGTGCTAACCTATATCCCTTCTTAAATGGCATCTTTTGCTCTTAATTTTACAAGATCAAATATCAGAATCTAATGTCTACCTCGTGATACAACCATTTTGTCCTAACACTGACACCTAAATACCACCACTTTTTAAACAAGTGGTATATCCGCTCTAAATCACAAGTTGAGAAGTATATTTTCCCCCTTTCCCTTGTTAAAATCACCAAACTTGGATAGACAGAAAATATTAGCTTATCCAATCTGCCACTTGATGTGAGTTTTCCTGTGAGAACAGGATTCAGTTTTCGACAGTTGTTTTTTTACTTGGAAGTACTAAGCTATGGTTAAAAAAATTGACAATTAATGACAGCAGAAACGAACTACAACTAAACATGCACGCAATATTTACTTTTTCTGTTGATGTGAAAAATCAATAGGAAGTACAACAAGAAATAAATAAGAAACCTTAAAGAACACATAAATTCCACCTGCAGTATTTAACTAAACAACATAGCATGAATCTACTGAATGTATGGCTCTTCTGAACCAAATATGCAGAAGTAAAGAAACTCACCTGACCGAACATTTGGCAAGATCCAAGTCATAAAGGTTGTGGGTTAATTTCCTGCTTCTTTCCATGTATGTTCTCGCTTGGTTTCCCATTTTATCCTAAATGCTTAAAGGAATCTGAAAATGAAACTGGAGGTAAAATACAAGAGGGTAGGTAACTCGCAATTCAATGAGTAAGCCAGTGGCAAAAAAGTAAATATTCTAAGCATCAGCTTCATAATCAATTTCAGCTCCTAATAACCACAGTTCTCCACTTACTTGTAGGAGAAAGAACTAAGTGGTATTTTAAGTCACTCGAGATTCGTGGACTTACAGAGTAAACTCTTATCATTACTTAAATCTGCAATAAATTCTTGTTTGATTTCATTTTGGTCCCATGTGAACCTATAACCCTAATTGCCTGCCAAGTGATCCTAAATAGTGACAATTGAAAAGCTGTTTTTACAACTTAACTTGTTTGAAGAATGGTTCCAGGAAGTACATGGTGCACAAGTGATGTAGCACTTCCTAGAGAAAGCCAACATCATGCTAGCCATTTAGGGCCTATAGTTTCGACCAACTACTCCCTCCTTAACTTTACATGTCCCCTATTCCAGAAAAAGAATTTCACTTTCACATGTCACTTTTAACATTCAAGAAAAGATAATTATTTTTTCCTATTTTACCCTCAACATTAATTACTTATTTCTCAAATCATTTCTCAAGACCTACAACTATACTTCAATTAATATGGGTGTTGTGGTAAAATACTCATGCTAATCATTGTTTCTGAAGGGGCGTGCAAAGTCCAAAGTGACAAGTAAAGTTGTGAACGGAGGGAGTATGTCGACGACTGTTTAAGAAATTTAATTTACAAACTTAGGGAGGTCTTAGAACAAAAGGTGAATGAGTAAGTTTTTACCATACTAACTGTGAGAAACATAGGAGAAAAATATTATTGAATTGTATATCTACATTATTACATTAAGACCTTATTTATAGACACTACATTAGACTTATTTTCCAATTAGGACATTACATTACAATCATTTTCAAAGTAGGATTCTATATACTATTCATATTCCTATTTCTATTCCTATTCTAAGTAGGATTGTATATACTATTCTTGTTCATATTCATATTCTAACACTTCCCCTCAAGCTAGTACATACAAGTCATATGTACCTAGTTTGTTACAGATATAATTAATACGAGGACTGACGAGGGGCTTGATGAAGATATCTGCAAGTTGATCACTCGACTTTACAAAATTGACAGTCAATCTTAATGTGCTTAGTCTTCTCATGAAATGCTGGATTTGATGCATAATGTCGATAAAACACAAAGTGATAAGTTCTTAAATCACAGTGTTGAACTTCCCAAACCAAGCTGGAGAAGACTGTTTTGAACCATAGAGTGACCTACGTAATCGACATACAAGGCTACTAAACTCTCCATGAGCAACAAAATTAGGTGGTTGCTCCATATAGACTTCTTCATAATGCAACGGTCACCGAAAAGTGCTCAAAATCTTGTATAAAACATATGGATCATCTTGGTATCAATAGATGTGTCGATATTTAACAAGAAAGTCATTGAAAAATTGATTGAAACATGCTCATACATTGGAATATTAGATTTGATGGCTCAAAGTAGTCACAATCTGAGAAATAAAATTATATGAATAGGGTCGGAATGATGGCACAACCCTACTGAGAAAGAGAATTATAGGTAGGGTCGGAATGATGGCAAAAAATTGGCACGGAACTATGCAAATTAAATATGAGAAAGTAGTCACCGAAAGGATGGGAAGGTGCTATACAAATGAGATATGAGAATGTAGTCACTGAAACACCCTGTTGTGCAAATTGGATATGAAAAGGTAGTCACCGGAAAGATGACACGGTGCTACACAAACACCGGTGGATATGGGGTTGACACAAAACAGTCATACAATGTCGTCTGAAACTGATGCACGGTCACATGTCTAACTGAGCTTTCTTCCCCTGGATATGGTGTTCATGCATATATCATTGGTCCTACTTTTGTTACATAACCATTAGCCAAACGAGTGGCATATATGGGTCATAGCCATCCCGGTAGCGGAAGCTCTTTGTTTCTCTACCAGGATAGTAGAAATTCTGATACCATGTGAGAAATATAAGAGAAAATATTACTCCCTTTGTCCTAATTTATGTGACATATTCCGTTTTTAGAAAGTCAAACAGTTTAAGTTTGATCAAGAATTTGCTCGTGAAATCTTCAAATTTTTTTAAATGAAATTTATATATTTGCAAACTATGTAAAAATGCTATAAGTCACAATAATTGACAATTCAAAATATTTAAAAGATATATGAAAAATTTATGGTCAAAGATAGACTTATTTGAATCTCAAAATCTAAAATGTGTCACATAAATTGGGACAGAGGGAGTATTGAATTGTGTATCTATATTATTACATTGAAACCCTATTTATAGACACTACATTACAGTCCTTTTCAAAGTAGGATTCTATATACTATTTCTACTCCTATTTCTATTCATATTCTACGTAGGATTGTATATACTTTTCTTGTTCCTATTCCCATTGTAATACTAACCATTCAGCTTATCAGATAAAACTACAACATAACACTTCATATACCTATTAGTAATGTTAGAATAAGAATAGGTCTACACAAACTTACTTAGAATAGAAATAGAAATAGTATATAGTATCCTACTTGATAAAGGATTGTATGATAGTGCGTTCTCTGTGTAATAATGTTGATACACAATCAATAATATTTTTCTCTCATGTTTCTCACATGGTATTAGAGCATTGGTGAGAAACTTACCAAAAAAGATTGAAAACCAGTCAGCTTCCGATGACTGTCGAAGGCTGGTTTGCATTGTTTTTTGTTTGGTAAGTGTTGTGCGAAAACAAACATCACCACAAGGTGCGGAACACTTGGGAGAGCAAACCTCAGTAACCTCCTATGAGTTTTTCCGTGTCACGCGCCGACGGAAGATCAAGATTTGCGTCACCACACACATCGGCATGTGCAGTAGTTTTCAGCCAATATTTCAAAAAAATTTCCCAGTGAGGTCGCCTCTTCATTCCGGGGATGACCATATATTTATTTTTTTATTCCAATCAGTTTCCAGCAGTTAGATCTAATTTCCCGTAACATGGTTTGGAGCTTTTTTGTGCTTTTCACTAACTACTCTAATAACGATTATGAGATTATTATCTTTTTTTGGCACCAATGTTCGCATAAAGCTTAAGCACACCTCAATTGTTTTGGAATGTACCTACTACCTCCCACCAACATAGGTACTAGCCTACTAGGTAAATTTGTTCACTAAGACTCGATCACATAGGAAGAAATTACCTAGCATTTTTTGTCTCTACTTGAACTTGAATCCTAGTATATGATTTTCACCCATTTTATTGATTGCTAGCCTACAACCTTGGGTGCAGAAATTATGCAAGTATGACATTGCTTAAATTCATATCATAGATCTAAACTCGACTATTTAATACCTTTTCTTCTTGAAAATATTATAATGTAGTAACTCAAAACTTCATGCGCTTTACCCTTAAGGAAGTGTAACATTGCTTTATTTCTTTTAGATGTCATGAAGTATCAATAAACACGCCCAGTAAGATCACTTGACTAATAAAAAAGAATCCTCTTAGTCCCAAATTTCTACCATTGTGGTTGCAAATGCAGTAATCAAAACTACCATCCTTATTAAAAACTAGTTCCAACTAACGTCATTTGAATACCTTCTTTTCTTCTACTGTAAATTAATATTGTTAGAATAGTATTAGGTATACACAATCCTACTTAGAATAGTAATAGGAATAATATATAGCGTCCTTAGAAAAGGATTGTATTGCAGTGTCCTAGTTGGAAAAGGTGCCTATTGTAGTGTCTATAAATAGGGTCTCTCGGTAATAATGTAGACAACAACAATTCAATAATATTCTTCCCTAAAATTTCTCACATGGTATCAGAGTGATCAACTTGCAGATATCTCACCAAGCTCCTCATCGATCCTTGTATTAATTACATTTGTAACAAGCTAGATATTTATGATTTGTATGCACTAGCTTGAGAGGGAGTGTTAGAATAGTAATAGGTATATACAATCCTACTTAGAATAGAAATAAGAATAGTAATAGCAATAGGAATAATATATAGTGTCCTACTTTGAAAAGGATTGTATTACAGTGTCCTAGTTGGAAAAGGTGTCTATTGTAGTGTCTATAAATAGGGTCCCTATATAATAATGTAGACAACAACAATTCAATAATATTCTTCTCTTATATTTCTCACAAATACTAATGTTATGCTTAAATGTATACTATTTCTTATAGGATTTTGTAAAAAACAATCAAAAAAGCATGATAGGAAACTAAAAGACGTTAATGAAAAGCATAAAAGAATCCAGAATTTAAACCCTATAGGTTCAACCTTTAAGGTTCGTCATATTGAACCCATTGTATTTTTAGAATTATGGATCCAGAAATTCTAGTCAATCATGAGGTTCTAGTAGACTTTTAGGCATAAATTCATATTGTGCGTCGAAAGTACTGGGAGCGGACCCAACGCCGGAACACTACATCCGCCTCTTATGGAAAGTCACACTTGCTATTAACACCAAGTCTTCAAACAACCATGCTCAACAACCACCCATTCATTAGAAAATAGAATGAGATTTGAGACTTAATTGGTTATGCATTTATGACGACTTGTGGAATTGAAAAATGGAAAAAGGTTTCTATCTCATTATATATTTATATCTTTAATTTTATGCTCTATCTTATTACGATTATTAGGGAAAGAAAAAGGAAGCCACGGAAGTTTATAACAGCTTGTACCAAATCAAACCCCTCTAGTAATAACTTGATAAAATTGTAATGACCTAGGTAGAAGAGTTTGAGACTACTTGCAAAGACAAAGTAGTTTAAAATATGTTCACTTTATAGGCAGCTACTTGAAGAATATAGAAGTCGATCAAGGTAAAGAGAAAAGATCAATTTCAAAAAAAAAAAAGAGAAAAGACTTTGACATGTTATGATGGCAAGATTTGGTATGTGTGTTATTAAAAGTCATTGTTTTCACCGCTAAAAGTGATAAAGCAATCCAACAGAAGAGTTATTGCTTTATATGTGAAACCATGCGCTTCAAATGATGAAGCACAAAGTTATCCTAACCATAAGAGGACACTTTTTGCCTCAACTAGGAAGAGTCGGATTTGTACCAACTTAATTATAGCATTAAATTCATACATGATTTATATTTTTTAATTTTCCATGATTTACTTCATTATGTACTTTAGTGTTCTATCTTATAACAATTATTAGGGAAAGAGAAAGGAAGTCACAAATGGAATATTTATATTTAGTTTATAACATTCTCCTACACTCCTTATACCAGGTCGGACCCCTCTAGTAACATCTTCCTGAAATTGGAAGGACCTAGATAAAAGGGTTTTAGACTACTTGCAAAGACAAGAGTAGTTTAAATATGTTTTCTTTATAGCAAGTTACTTGCGGAAGGGATCAAAGTAAGGAAAAACAACTTTCATACATGTTATGATGGCACGATTAGTTGTGTTTCATAGTGTTATTAAGGGACATTGTTTTGTCGCTTAAAGCAATAAAGCAAGCCAAGCAAGGAGTTATCACTTCAAGCAAAGCGAGGAAGCTTCAGAGAAGTGTGTGCTTCAAATGACGACACACAAAAATAATCCTAATGATAAGTTGGACTAATATTAGCTTTATTATGGCATTAAATTCAGACATGTTTGGTATTTTTTTTATTTCCATAACTTGTGAGCTTTACTTCAAAGAAGCATGCGCTTTAGTTCTCGCTTTTTGCTTCAAGCCCATAATTCTTATTGCTTTTTATGGGCTTTACTTCAAATAAAGGTGCACTTCAATTCTCGCTTTTTGCTTCAAGCTCATAGATCTTGTCGTGTTTTTCGTCTTTGAAAATATTGGAGCATCATGGTCTAAGCTTGCCTAACAATGTGATCATTACATCAGCAATTATGAAAGTGATCCAATCAAGCTGTGTTTTCATATGGAAGGCTTCGTGCTCAAAGCGCATGGAGCTAGAAAACTACCAAAGTTCTCCTCTTTAAGTGGAGTTCATCATTTTCTCTTTGCGAGAAAGAATTTTTGGTTTTCTCCAATGAGGAAAGGTGATGAGGTCAATTTCCAATACTTAACAACACAAATCTTAAGGAATTCAAAAGTAATTGAACTAACATTTAACATTTGTTTCCCCCTTTATCAACTTAGTGATCCTCTTCCTCTTTTACTTCCCCTCTCCCTCATCCTGGAAGGAATAGAACCTTGTAAGTTATGTCATAACTTCAAAAAAATAAAAGTTATTGTCTTGGAAATGCAAACTTACTTTGGCCTCTCACTGTTGAGGCATTATTTGGAATCTGCTCCATCAGGTGGCTGAATGACACATGAACATCCAAAAAAGTTAGAAATCTTCTGATTCACGACCTTCAACAACCAAATTGATGCTTTCGCTATGCAATATCTAAGCAATAACTAATTATCCAGAAAGATAACACAGAGAATTGGATAAATTCAATTTTACAGTCATAATTGCATTGCACAAAACCCAATGGAAGAACAAAGCAGCATTGATATAACATGAAGTTAAGTGAATAAGGGAAACACTATAAAATACATCAAGCGCAGAAATATTGGTCCGCATTAGCAATAAATATAACATGTTACCTAGAATCAGTTACAATTGGCACCCTCTGACTTTGACTCGGACTCGGACAATCCATCTCAGGAAACCTTAAATCAAGTAGTGCTTCATCCTCAGGTGTCCTCAGGTGGAAGGCCGGCACCAGAGGAGATATATTATGCGCCTATAGTTAGAAAAAAAGAGTGACATCACTAATGAGATATTGTAATCTATAAAATTAAGTTGAAACGACTGCATGGTAGGAGAGCTAACTGGTCTAGCAGAATGAGGACAAGATGTTGGCGCAGCAAATGGGATATGATACTCCACGTTGTCAATAGTCTGTGCAGCCTGAGAATTAAAAAAGAATCATGCATTTAGATTATAATAGTCCCAAAAAAAAGATAAATTGAATCTCATATTGAAATGACTGATATTTTCACAAGAACCTCATGCGTGCTAGAGTAAGGTTATCAAATACGGTGAGGAGGATAGAAGGATGGCAAAGGAAGTAATTACTCCATATGGGGTTAGTGTGTGAAGATCAATTAGAGTACTCTGGCCTTTTATGAAGAACCACACCAATATTAAAGTAGGAAATGGTTGCAAGATCTCCTTTTGGGAGGATAAGTGGTTGAGATCACATAGTTTAAAGGGTTTGTTCCCTGAATTAGCTGGTATTGCAGTACAACAGAATGTGAGTGTGGCTGACATATGGACACAACAAGGATGGGACACTCAATTCAGGAAGAACTTCAATGACTGGGATTCTGTCATTGAGTTCTTCAGAATGTTGGAGGAGTTTACAGCTACAAGTGAAGAAGCAGACTTTGGCGGAAATTAGATAGCAATGGCATATTTAAGGTGAACTCTGCTTACAAGTTATTGAACCAAGGAAACCAACAGACACAATATTGGCCATGGAAGCATATATGGAAGACCAAAATCTCCTTCAAAGTTGTCTGTTTTACTTGGTTATTGGCAAGAGAGGCTGTTTTGACACAAGAGAACCTCAAGAAGAGGAAATTCTCTTTATGTTCCAGATGTTTCCTTTGTGATGAAGAGGTTGAGACAGTTGGTCATCTATTTCTGCAATGCAGGATAACTACACAGCTGTGGAGGATTTCTGTTAGCCTTAGGAGCATTAGTTGTGTCATGCCTAACAAAATAACTCACTTGTTATATAGTTGGGAGGAAGCAGGAGTAGGAGCTGCAACCAGAGACAGATGGAGAATTTGTCTCAGCTTGCATTTGGTGGACAATATGGAAGAAAAGGAATTCAAGATGTTTTGAGAGCAAAAACCATAATCTACAGATGATGAAACTAAATTGCATTAGACTTTTTTGTTTCTAGTGCAAACAAATATACTTAGAGGATACTGACTCGATTAAATATATCCTAGGATATCAGCTTTTTCGATTTTGCTGTAAATATGGTTTCAGTGCAACTCATGTACTGACTTGTCAATATACACAAATGTTACCTTCTCAAAAAAAAACGACAAATTTAATTTAGAAAAGTTAACGGAATACCTCAGAATATGGCTCTTGGGCACGCTTGGCCTGATTAGAGCTGAACTTTTCATAGAACACATCCCACCATTCCATTAGCAATCCCTCCGGGGATTCAATAGCTAAAACAAATCACATAATTAAATAATACTACATTAGCACATCACCACAAATAAAATGATCAATCAATAAATTTGTCACATCCCTCCAATCTATTTTATGAGGGCAGACTTCTCTTTATAAACCGTTTTTAAAAAGAATTAACAAAATTCTATATCTACGTCCAGTCAATCAAACAACATATAAGAATTTTGAGTAATGAAAAACACACTTAAAAACTGTTACCTTTGTCAAAAAAAAAAAAAAACACACTTAAACTACAGCTTTTGCACGAGCTTCAGGTCCTAACTATCATTATTCCTTTTTTTCTATCTAAATTATCATCATTTATAAATTAAAACACATATCAACTATTCTCTTTCCCTATCTAAACCATGATAATAGTTCAGGTAGAAAAAGAAAATGATGCATAATTTGGGTATAAAACCCCAAAAAGGTGATAGACAAATTCTTTTATCCCAAGCACGAAGCATCCTGCATTCACGCGAGCCAACGAGATATGACCTAGACAATCTACCCTAACACAAACATCAATAAGCACCGATAGCTAATTTCACGGCTACCCATGAGTTATAAATCACACGAAAACAACTTTTAACAATTATAATCGTGATTAAAGCAAATAATCAGTTCAAATTAACCATAAATTTAAGAAAAAAACTTACCAACAGTATCGGGATTCACAACATTAGCTTCGATGGCGAATAACTCAGCAGTCAGATGCAACCCCTTTTTAACCAAGTAGTTGTAGAGGTATTTGTCCAGCCTGAATTTTTTTCAAAATTGAATCATAAACTGTTTAATTACAACTTTGGTCTTAATTTACTGACACAATTTGAAATATGTGATTTAAATTTTTAAATTTCGACATGAATATGAGAAGACATTAGAATTTGCCCCTCCACTATTTAAATTGGTTAAATGTATCCTTAATTAGACTTTTGTGTTTATTCAAGGTTTTAGAATTAATGAATTGTGTTTTATTATCAATATGGATTGTGGTGCACTGGTAGTAGTGTTTCACCCTTAACCAGAGGTCTCAGGTTCAAGACCTGCAGAACGTGATCCATATATAGTCGGAGCTCCAATTTGGACATCGGACACCGGATGAAAACCAAAAAAAAGAATTGTGTTTTATTTACTCCAAATATTAATTGGGGTCTTGTGTGAATAAATGGACTTTTAAGTGTTAAAATTATTTGAGAAAAAAGAGTTACTTATATTTACTTATTTAAATTTTTGACTAAAATTTAGTATTTAATATAATTTCACAAGTAGATAGTTTTTTTTCTATCTTATAAAGGTGGAGGAATTAGTTTTAATAATAGATCATCGTCTCAAATAAAGTAAACTAATTTTAATAATACCTTAAATTGAATTAAATTTAAATTTTAATAAGAGGCAAAGTTTTGAGGATTATATAAGGGAAAATAATTTTTTTTTTCACTTTATTAATATCGAAATTCATCTAATTTGTCTAGATTTGAATTAGGTTTGTAAGCCAAATTAACTTATAAAAATTATATCTAAAAAAAAAACACATTAATTTGATTAGTCGTGATAAATAAAAAGAAAAAGTATTTAATAGCTTGATTTCGTAATAAACAAAATAAACTAACAAATAAAGAGGCGAATAATAATTATGAGTTCGACCGCTTGATTTATGACCTATTATTTGAGCCTAGGCAAAAATTGAGAAATTGAAATTCCTTGATCACTAACAACGAAATAAAATAAAATAAAATAATCTTTTAAACCTTTTAAGTGTAAAAAGCTTGTAAAAAGAACATCAAATTTTTAAAAATAAAAACGTAAGTGACCTAAAAAATCTATTTATCTGCCAAAATTGAACATGTTTTGATCCAATCCAGAAAAGCTTGTAAAAAAAAATCAAATTTTTAAAAATAAAAACGTAAGTGACCTAAAAAATCAATACATCTACCAAAATTGCACATGTTTTGATCCAATCTAGTTATTAATCTGATCTGATTTAATCCGTTCAAATATAGCCAAAAAAAATTCTTAAAACTCCTAGTGAAAATCATTTTATTTTGTTCTACGTTTATTCTATATCACTTGTTTCAATCAAAACTTACGTTTTTTCTCCTATTTTTACAACATTAAAAAGTTATCAAAACACCATCGAAAGATTCTCTAATAAATATTTTTCAAGATAAAACATGTTTTTACATAAATTTCTTTGATTAGAAAAATCACTCAAACCTAAAATAATGGCAATGAAAAAAGAGAAAACAACATTAAAAAAATAATTAGAAAACAACTTTTACTTAGAAACTCACATTATTTGGGGATTCCATGACTCCATGATCCTTAAAGACTAATTTTTTTTTTAAGAGAATAGAGAAGAAAAAGAGAGGAAAATGAAATAACAATGAAGAAAGAGGAAAAATAAAAAGTGAAAATAATTTGTAAAGAAGTTAATAGCATGTAAAACTCAAATGGGTGTGAAAACACACAAACAAAAAATTAAGTTGACTTGAAAATAGTGATTAAAAAAAAAGTCAAGATTAAAACTAGATTTTCTTTAAAATTAAAGAACTTATTTATTAATCAACCAATTCAAATTACACCCTTTTTTTTTTCTCTTTAAGAATTTTCATTTTATACTTTTTTTTTTACAATGTGGAAATAATTTATATTATTCTTATGCCTCTAATTCGTAAATCCATTTGAGAATTTTAATCAATTATAGAGTTTTGCTTGTGAGATACAATTTTATTTCTAGATTTTTTAAAAAATTTCTTGACTTGAAATGGGGGGAAAATAATTTTTTAAGAGGGGGATCCAAGCGAAATCGATAATTTGAAAATGCTAATACAGATAAAGTAAACCGTAAATATATAATTACATAAAATACTGAAAGACCAATAACTTCTTTAAATTTACGAAAATTTAAAGATTAATAGAATATGATTGATAAAAAGGTGTATGTAGGCTATGTATCAATTAATTATGTCAATACGTTTACTTGTGGTTCATTGAGAGTCTTTTAATCTAGTTAGACTTATATGATCATTTAGGAAATATGAAGAATTTATAATGTAAGAGAAATTAATAATTTAAAATATTGTAAAGAGACTAAATTTTTTACCGGAATTAACAATACATATTTTTTGTTAAAACAACAAATATTCATCATTGATCTTATTTAACGAGGAATTAGTGATAATCATATTATCTATATGCGACTTAACAAAAATTAGTGACAAAACGTGTTAAGTCTTTTTTTTCTCAACGTAAGTTTGCTTGAATTGATGCAAAGTAGATTTATTTTTGCAGACAAAATTAAATAAAAGAACAGTCAATTCGTACAACTAAAGAGGAATATTGCAATGAATGAGTTCTTGTCTAATCATAAATTTAGTTGACAAAAGACAATATATTTTTGCACCTAAAAAAGAAGAAGCAATTTTCATTAAATGACCTCACTTAAACCAAAAAATATATAAAATCAATTCTAGTGATATTACCAAATTAATTTGTACAAATCCTTAACATCTATATATCTATATAAAGGAGGACCATAGACAAGGTGACGTGATACCTCTCTATGGCCTCCTGCCTCCATTTGCATTTAGCTTTTTTCTTTTCTTTTTTTTGGCTTTTTTTTAAAAAAAAAAATATTATATTATAAAAATAAATTACTTAAATTTATTACAAATAAATATTTTATTAATGGAGGAACATTTATAACAAAAACTCTTCATATTCTTTTTTTATTATTGTCTCACTTATAATAAAAGGAGAAACATAATTTATCTTATGACTTGCCCCCTTTAATTTTTACTTTTAATAATATTCATAACTCTCATAATTTTTATGTCCATAACCTTCAAACTTAAATTTGTAAGCTTATGATGTCTTATGGTATTCTTTTATTTTGCCTATAAATTCATTTTAGTTTCACAAAGATTCACATTCACAATTATCCTTTCTCTTTTCATCATATTGGTTTGATTTGTAACAAAAAGGAAGTACATGAAGATAAGAAATAAATATTTCATTGAAAAATTTATTTTTTATTTCCTTTATTTTTGTCTATATAAATTCGTAGTTGGTTTGTGAATGAAACTAACATGTAACAAAAAAAGTACATGAAGTTAATAAATATATCAGTCATATTTATTTTCAAGAAGATTCACATACAAAGTTATAATTTCTCTTTTTCATCATAGTTGTTTGTGAATTAACTAACATGTAACAAAAACAAAGTATATGAAGGTAAAATATATTTCATTCTCAAGTCTTTCTTTTTATTTTTATGTACTTAGACATGCTTTCTTAATATTTTTTTATGTTTGTATTATCATTCATCAAGCAAGTATGATTTTAAAAAATCTATCTAATTCTTAACAATGTGTTGTCTGTTTGCATTGCTCTTTCTAATAGTTAGTTTTCTGGATATAATATAGTTTGATTATAATATTTGTTAAAATCAAGAAATAATTATTATTTTGTATCGTTGGCACTATTGAAAAGATAATATATAAAGATATTACATATAGTTTAAATTTTGTTCTTTCTTTTGACATAATTACTTTTAATTGGTATATGATATTTTTTTTTATTCAGTTGGTTGAATATAATGAAGTGTTTGACATATGGATCAAAACATGATGACGGATCTACTTGCAAAGGAAGATGGTAAAAGGAAAAAAAAATGAAGCATAATTAGAGATTATTTTTTCACTTTGAATTGTATTAGCAACTTAGTTACTTTTGTTAGAATTTTTTAAATTTTGATTTGTATAAATAATATAGCTAAATGTATTATATTGTCAATGCTAATCATTTGATCCTTTATTATTCTACTTTTTCTTTGTTATGAAGCAAAATTAATATAATTATCTCATTTTAACAACAAAAAAAATTATGATGATTAGGAGTTTCATTTTTATTATAATTATTAAAAAAGTAATTGAAAAATAAAATATTATTTTCATGATGCCATTTTTTGCGTATGTAACAATCTGTTTTTGTCACCGTTCTTTTTGCTTTGAAATGTATTTATAATTTTTATGTAGTCACCAATTATTATATTTTGTCTGTTCATTTTTTGTATTTTCACCCCTTATTTTTATTTATTTATTTTACTAATAAAATCAATGCATAATTAGTAATGCATTTAATGTCTAATAAAATTATACATTTGAATTATTTATAACTCATGTCTCTTCATCTTACTTGTAACTTTTAATATTAAATATTATTCATAACTTTTGTATGTTTCATTTTTCATAAATCTTATAAATATTTATTTAATGTTTAAAAAATTATAATAAGCAAATATAATAATAAGGACATAATAAAAAAATCAATTTTATTTTGACGAAATCAGAGTTTGAATAGAAAATTAGTACTCCTACAAAAGATAGAAAAAATTAAAACATATAAAATATTTTCAACGTAATACAATATATTGTTATTTCAACATATTATCTCTTATTCTATTTACTTCACCACAGTGAATATTTTTCTATACTATATACATATACAAATAATAATTATATTTTATATATTTAAAAAAAATGAAAAACCCTATGATATCGCAGATGAAGAGAAATATTAATATTATCTATATATTCGATACTAACCTAAACATTACATATTTCATACTATTATCTTATAAATATTTCATATAGCCGCGCGATGCGCATATAATTTCACTAGTTTTTAAATGTGCAAATTTCTAATATGACATATATTATACTAATATTTTTGAGTTATAGCAGTAGATTTAGACTTTCAAGTTATAACATTAAAAATTTCAGGTTGTAACATATTATTAAAATAAAAAAGTATTTCTAATAATTAAAAACATTTGATTTGAAAATAATAAATTGATAAAAAGAAATTAAAATAAAACGTTTAAGAATGAAAAAATGAAAAAAAGGGAAATAGGGATGGCTTTTAAATTTGAATTAAATTAAGATAACTATTAATTAGCACGAATTAAGGAATTTCAAACTAATTAAGAATATTCAGTTTCCTTAATTCACTCCAATTTGTTAAAATTAATTTAAAAATCAGATTTTATCCATTTTTCTTTTATGTTTCTCTCTCTTCGTCTTTTCTTCCAGAAATTGAGACTGTCGACAATTTTATTTTATTTTTTTGTTGAAAAAACGTGTTTTTTTTTGTGATGGACAACTACGTATCAATATTAATTAAACATGGCGGAAGATGGATTGCTTCAGGTTAGTATTTTTAATTGTTTACTGTTTTTATTTGGATTTCAATGAAATAGAAAAAAATGAAACTGTAAAGCGTAACTATATTGAATGTGATATTTTTTTTTTGTATAAACAATACGTTTTGTTCATAATACTTATTATTTGTTGTGAAATTGTAATATTAGTGATTTTTTTGGTAAATTTCTGTTTTTTGGTAGTGGTTTAGTGAAATTATAATTAATTTGGTACGAAAGTGTATTCAGTAAGGTGAAAAAAAGGTTGTTTAGACTTTTGAAGAATTAGATGACAGTTGTTTTAAGTTAATATGAAAGTGTGTTAACTAGTTAGAAAAAAAAGTTATTTTAAAGTTTGAATATGTGTATTAAAAATGTTTTAAGTTGGTATGAAATTCAAAATGCTGTTATTTATATAAGTTTTATCAATTATGTATAAATTTGTGCGAAAGGAATGAACAATTTGGTATGAGAAATGTATAAATTTTGGTATAAATGATGATTGGATATATGAATGTTGTATTAAGTATGTATGAAATCTGTTGTATTTTTTTTAAAATGAAATATGTTTGTAGTTTACTGTATGAATGATTCGTGAATGAAAAAATAATGACAAGTATGTGTAATTTTTTATTTATTTATTATGTAAGACTAATTTTAGTTTTTTTAATGAAACAGGGAAATATGTTGATTTTCAGATGGAGGGGATTATATATGAGTATTCTAGTCTTTATAGTGGTCTAATAAGTGTGATAACATCGCAACTAATGATAGATGCTAATATTCACAATATAGAGATAAAATATATAATTAGTGATAGATGTCCCCCTGTTAGTATCCACAATGATATAGGTGTGCAGGTTTTTTTAGATCAAAAGAAATCTAATGTAGATTTCTTTACGAAATATCCATTGTGCATAACTTTGAAGAATATAGCAATAGATAATCAGGATTTTGTAGTTGTTGTGGATAGGAGACATTCTGATGTTAGTAGAACACTAACTAACTTTGATTTATACTCTAGCAACTCCATCCGCTTGATAGGAGTGAATTTAGATGGAGTTGTTGATGAGAATATTGATGAAGGAAATAGAGTAATCAGTGACCTTTCTAATTTATTTATAGCTGAAAACCAGATTTACAATGATAAAGAAACACTTATGCAGCAAATTCCTTGATTCCAAAACGTAATTCTGTACCATTTATTTTCACAACAAACATGTCGTCTCTGACATTTTCAGATTCAAGAATCATCAAATGTCGCAATAGTTGACATTGAATCTTTATGTGGTGTTTGTCATAAAATACACCAAAAGGTGTTTGTTCGAGAAATTGTTGAAACCTCTCTTGCCCAAGGAAATCCAATAGATCAGCAAAAACATTCATGTTTGTACATGAAGACCAGTGTGTGTATATCTTCCTTGCCTATAAAATAAAAATTGTTTATACTAAATTAAAACACACTTCATACAAATGTTATTCAAGTTTCATTCCATCAGTAACTATAGTTTTAAAATGTTTATAATTAAATTATATCATATAAATAAAAAATAAATCAAAATCATATAAACATTGATAAAAAATAATATAAAAGTATGTGGATACAAATATTATTCATGTTTCATACACATGCATATACATAATTTTAGTACTGCCTTATGCAATATTTATAAAAAAATTCACACCAAACTTATTCAAACATCATACCAGCTTCATTTGCATTGTTGCATTCATCAATCTATTTTCATAAATTTATCGAAATACGCTAACAATAATTTAACAATTTTAATACATTAATGGATAAATTGAATAAAAAACCTTCTTAATAGGAAAAATCCCAATTTCATATTAATATTATTCTAAATTTATACAAAACAGAGTAATTAAATAATTCATATCATATACAAAATTAATAGACCACCCCACCAATGTTAACACACAATTCATACCATTTCCCATACCAATATTGTATCAAAGTACATACAAAATTCAACAATCAAACATTAACCTCATATCCATACACATTTTATTCATATTTCGAACTATTTTCACACATACAAATGTTTCGAAAAAAACAATAAGCATAATGTGATATAAAAAATCACTATTTTGGCTAATGTTGAATAAAATTAAATAAAGTACTTACCCTAACAACTTTTTTGTGTTTTTTGGATGTTGGTTCTTCTGATTCCTTCTTTTTTGTTGTACTTCTTGTTGATGGTTTTGAAGATTGAGCAACTTCTACATTTGTTGTTTTTTTTCTTTTTTTCTTTTTTGTTTCACTAACAAAATCAGATTCGGAAGGGGTTTCACAAATTTTCCCCTTCCTCTTCTTCCTCTTTTGATTTGTCGAAATCGGCCTTTTCTTTGCTTCATTTTTTTTCTCTTTTTTATCTTTCAACCGAGATGAACCACACACCGCCGGAATTTCAGCCCTTTTAGGCGGGGGGGTTTGAGTTAATATATTGAAAGTTGGAACATGATCTTCATGAATATAAGTTCCTTCAACAGATCTGGCGCTCTTTCGAGGAGTTTCAGTGTGTTTCTTAGACATGTTGATGATGAGAAACGTAACGAGAGTGACGATTGTGGTTGTGAGAAGGATTGGATGGACGATTGTGAATGTGATGGTGGAGTGGCGAGGAAGATGAGAGTGAAAATTGTGAATATGGGGATAGTGGGGTGGTGGCGTGTAATTGTGAATATGGGGGTAGTGGGGTGGTGGCGTATAAACTGATAGACTTGGGTGGGCGGAAATTGTGATTGGTGTATGAAGTAATTGGAGTGTAACGGTATAAAAGGAAGTCTAATCAATGTAAATCCCTAAATTCTTGTAACTAATAATTACGATTTTAAAAAAGAACTGAAATTATATTAGCTAGCTATTAATAATTAATAATATAAAAATATAAAGAGATTAATTATTTTTAAATAAACCTGTAATTAATTTTTAAATAAAGTTAAATTTAATTAATATGTTATAATCCGTAAATAAACTGTTATAAGTAAGGATTTTTTAAGAATATGTTTAAAACTTGTAATATTGACCCTTAAATGTGTATATGGTGTGATTATGATTTTTTAAATAATACTGATAAATTGCACCATTTATTTTTTGCACTTACTTTATACTAGCATCACCAAGATATCTGTTAGATTGTAAATTATAAAATCCTCAGACACAACAAAAAGATCTCTTTTTTACTCATTGGTCCTTTTTTTAAACATTAAGATTTAATTTATTAAAAGGAAAAAAGGACAAATATATCTTCAAACTATCGTAAATGGTATGCAGATATCCTCTGTCATACTTTTGGGACATTGATGCCCCTGATGTTCAAAAACTAGAGCATATGTGCCCTTTACTCTAACGGAAGACTAAATAGGGACACGTGGCACAATCTTTTCCGTCGACCCAATATACAATAAATGTCGGGTCGGTAGATAAGATTATGACACGAGTATTTTCGTTAGTATAAAAAGGTATAAATGCTCTAGATTTTAGACAGCAGGGGCACCAGTGTCCCAATAGTATGACGAAAGGTATATTTCAAAATCGTGTAATACATTTTGAGAATACAATAAAGTGGAAGACTAGAGAAAACTTTAGCTACAATGCTCAATTGTTGTTGACTTAAGAGAAACAAAATACAAACACAGCTAAAAATTTCAACAAACAGTAACTGAAAAAACAGAAAACACATGAAAACATATCCTACAACAGATCAACAGTACAGAATCTTCAGTAGAGAAAATCAGAGAGCACAAATAAATATTAAAAGCTGAAGAAGAAGCATGAATGCAGCAAAGAAAGAATAGGAGAAGAAGAGAGAAAAAAACCGCAGCAGCAACAATGATAGCACAGTAGGAAAACAAAGAAGAAACATACCCGGAGATTAAAGAAGAGAACCAGAAAGTAACAAACCTTAGAGCTTCTTTTGGTTCACCGCTTTGCCCCCCTACTGTTGAAGAAGAAGTCATTTCTTCCACCTCAAGTCACCTCAACCATGTGAAGATTTCATTATATAGGGGGATGGTTTAAGTATTTGACTTTGAAATGCATGAATGTATTTGTAGCTGAACCATAGTATAGGCGTGTTAGGAGTAACTTATTCTAGCATAGACAATTAGGGATGTAACCTACTTTCAGAGAAGGAAAAACTAAGACAGGAAGAAGAAAGAGAACAAACCAGTGTGGAAGGGTTGTCGCTTATCAAAAGTATGTTGGGGAAGTGTATGATTCCCAAAAGCCCTTCTTGACCAAGTTATTTGCCATCTCGATGTCAACACGTCACATTCTGGGGTTAAAGATAGCCCAAAAGTACCACATACCACCAGAGGTGGAGGGGAAAAAAATAATTTTTAAGAGAAGTTAGTAATACAAAGTAAACCACTCTATCTTTATCAGCGAGAGTATGAAGTTAATCAGAAATGTGCTGCTGATGGCATCATTGAAATAGAACGTCAACAATACTAACACTATTTCGCTGATCACATCAGAATTCAAAAGCTAATTTTTCAAAGGAAAGAAAACATTGAAACAAGACATAAATACAATATTAATAATGGGTAAAGAGGGCTTTATTCCAGTCACGTTACTCCTAGCCATAGATAGGCAATTTGCAATCACACTCAAAATATGGTGATCATGTTCCATGTTATCTATCATGTAAAATTACAGAAGCATTTCACCTCAACACACACCTACAACCTAATCACGCATTAGTATAATGGTGAGGAGGCAGAAAAAACATAGCAGAACGGAACATAAACCTCTTTAATTACAGCGGGATTTGGTAAAGCTATCAAAGCTAGATAATCGAGGAACTCATGAGAAAGCCTTAGACTTTGATGAAGCATTTTGATGTGCAGATCCAAGTTTTTGGATCCAATGAAGAAATCCCTTCTTGTGATGAAACATTGAATTTTGTACTAGATTCAGAGTCCCATCATGTGCAACTGAAGATTCAAACTGCTCCAGTACCTTCACGATCTGCCAAAACTCAGGCCTCTTTTCTGGTTGCAAAGACCAACATTGTTCGATCAAAGTTCTCATGGCAAGAGGGCAGTCCCCAGGAATAGGTGGTCTCATATTCTGAAAGGTTCCAGAGACATTCTTTCAGAATTACACATAATCCCCTCCTTAAACTTATAGAGGGGGGGGGGGGAATCCTCTTTTTAAGATATGATGAAGCTATTGACAGAAACAATCCTTTGTGAGGGGGGGATGGGGTTTAGGGGCATGATTTTGTCTCTTGGCTAGTCATAGGGACAAAAAGGGTCATCCATGGCAAGGTCACAATTGTGTGCATCATCTTCCAGATGCATCAGCGGTCATAAATTATTTGGAAAAAGATAACATATGAACCAATGATACTTTTGTGCACCATGATAACTAAACATAAAGTTCGTAATACTAACTTCAATACCTAGAATAGATGAATAAGAAAAAAATTCAATACCTTGTTCACAACAGCAAAAGCAGCCTGTACTGGTGTCATATCTTCATAAGGAACAGTTCCGGCCACCAATTCCCATAAAATGAGTCCAAAACTATACACATCCACCTTCCGTCCATATGATTTTCGTTTAATCATCTCAGGTGCCATCCATCGGTAAGTACCTGGATCATCAGCCAAAAGATCACAATATGCTTCCTCACAAGCAATTCCAAAATCTGCAATTTTAAGGTGGAAGTTCTCATCGATAAGTATATTTTCTGGTTTGAGATCCCTATGAATAATGCCTTGTGAGTGAATATATTGCATCCCATGAGCAATATCCAAGGCCAGTGCAATTAGTTTTTGCAAGGTTAGGGACTTGTCCTCAAGCTTGTGAAGGTGTGCTCTCAAAGAACCCTCAGATAGATACTCAGTGACAACACAAAAAACGGGTGTCTTTCTGCATGCTCCTACAAACTGCATTAAGAGGTCATTAAAAACTAGATCAGAGATGATTTTGAAAACAAAAATAAGTTGCCAAAGTTGTGTTTTACCAATTTAAAACATAAAAATGGCAGCTGCCGAGATATTAAAAGAAAAACAAAACAAACTGATGCCATGGAAGAACTTCCATTTAAAAATTCTTTGTCAAGACCATCAAATACAGTAAGGAATGTATATGCAGAATGCAATATGCTCAAATTGAATGCATCAAACAAGAAAATTGATCATTGTTAACTACCTTTACGACATTTTGATGGTGGAGTTGAGACAAGAGAGTAACTTCTCTGGTAAACTGATTCTCCAACCGAGTTGCTAAAGCTCCATTTTCGTCATCATCAGGTAGTTTTATCATTTTCACAGCAACAGGTTCATCCCTGTATATTCCATGGTAAAGCTGACTATGCGCACCATGAGCAAATCTAAGCCCAAGAAATAGCTTGGAAAGATCAACAGTATACTCATCAGCTGTTTCTACAGCCGTAACCCTGCGCCCATTGTGATCAAAGTACTTTGTCCATGCAGAATCTTTCCGGTTCCGGCTCTTTGATTTGTCATTGAACTTCGCTGCTGACTTTGAAATAGCAGAACCGGAACTAGCTATTTTCTTTTCATGAGAATCTTTGAGGAACAACTTACCCACAATGCCCTTCTCATGTCCCTTCCTTTGAGGATGTGGAGTCGAAAATCTCCTCTGATCAGATCGAGCTTCCTTAAAGGTATCGGGAAGTTTGGTTTTCGGAAGAGGGGATAAAGCCCTCTGCTTATTTGTACTCGGGTTTTGCTGAATTTGCTTAACAGTTGGATCAGGTCTTGAATTAAGAGAAGTTGTTCCAGGTCTAGTTTTGGCACCTGTAATACTTCTAGGCTGAAAACTGACAGGGCTACTGGACAATCTAGCTGCATCCAACCTATGACAAATGGTATGAGAAAATTTCGTTCTCCTAATCCAAGAATTAGCTTCCTCGTCCATTGTTTTTCCGAAATCAGACTAAAAAACCTGGTAACTAGTACCAAATTTCTTCTCCTTTTCCTTCTTCAGTTCAGGAGGAGGTTCCAATTCGACAATCCCCTCAAATTGTCCTATCAGCTTCGCTATGTTTTCAAAAAACAATTTGTTCATACCCATCAATCAATAATCAACTCAACCTTCAATCCTATGTGCAAACACACACCATAAATGATCAATGACAGCCACAATAGACACCCTTCAAAAATGCCTCCTTCAAGAACAAATTGAACCAGATTAAACGAAATCTTTTTCTTTTTCTTTCTTCTTCAAAAAGAGTAAGCAGGTATAGGAAAAAACAAATATTTATCACCTTTTCATATTCATTCAAATCAGATAGGAAAAGACTATTACCTTAAACAGCAGAAGAAACCCTCTTCAGCTACAAAATCAAACAACCTTCCTTCAAGTCCTAGAAAATCCTAAAACAAAAAATCAACAAAAAAAGAAGAAGCAAAAAGTTAATAATACAAGAAACCTAAACAATATCAACAAACAACGAAGGGATGAAAACATGCTAATCTGAATATCAATATTAACAAACCCCCAACACAAATCACAATCATGAATCCAAACAAAAAAGAGAGACACACATTATCTTAAATCCAAAAAACAAACATACCCTTTCCGCAAAATCAGATTCTAAGTACCAAAAGGGTAAATCTTTCACAATATTTTTAAAAAAAGGATTTTCTATAAAAGATTCCATTTTTGTTTAACTAAGAAAGCTAAACAATCTTAACAAACAACAAAAGGATGAAAAGCACACTAATTTAGCTATTAAAACAAAGAAACATCAATATTAACCAACCCCATTAAACCCCCAACACAAATCATAATCATAAACCCAAACAAAAAAGAGAGACACACATTATCTCAAATCAAAAAACTAAACACACACTTTCTGCACAATCAAATTCAAGTACTAAAATGATAAAATTTTATCACAACATAAAAAAGGATTTTCTATAAAGATTCCACCTTTGATAAACAATAAAACAAACAACAAAGGGATAAAAGCACACTAATTTAGCTATCAAACCAAAAAAAAATAATCAATCTTTATCAAACCAAAAAAAAATAATCAATCTTTACAAACCCCATTAAACCCCAAATACAAAATCACAATCATAAATCCAAACAAAAAAGAGAGACAACCATTATCTTAAATTGAAAAAATAAACATACCCTTTTTACAGAATTAGATTCAAGTACCAAAACGAAAAGTCTTTCACATTAAAGAAAAGGATTTTCTACAAAGATTTCATTTTTATTAAACTAAGAAAGCTAAACAATCTTAACAAACAACAAAAGGATGAAAAGCACACTAACTTGGATATTAAAACAAAGAAATATCAATATTAACAAACCCCATGAAACCCCAAATACAAAATCATATTCATAAATCAAAAAAAAAAAAAAAAGACACCCATTAGCTTAAATTGAAAAAATAAACATACCTTTTTTGCAAAATGAGACTCAAGAACCAAAAGAACAAATCTTTCACAATATGAAAAAAGAATTTGCTATAAAGAATCCATTTTTGATAAGAATTCCAATTCTCCTCTCTTTAATGTTATGTAATATTCTTTGAGTCATTGAGATAATTTAATGAGAGAGGAGAATAATTCAAATCAAAATCCATTTATGACTAAAATTCCATATTCTAATAGGTCTTTGTTTTCACACATATATAAAAAACAAACAAAAAAAGTACGTTTAAGTACGTTTGAAGTTTTCGATATGGACCCGGTTTTGTTGCATGACTGAAGGAGAGGTGGGGTGGTGGGGGTAGGGTGGTAGGAATCGGGGTTGGGTGAATTTTATCTTATATCCGATGTTCGATACATATTATAGTCCGATTAAATTCAAATCTATGCAAATAATTTCTAATAAAAGCGACTTCATACCTGAGAAATTCAAACCCGAACCCTGATTATTAATGATGAAATACTTACCACTCTGTCATAGTCCAAATTAGTTAAATGAAGTTAATAAATTAGGAGTAAAAGATAAACTAAAATAAAATTGCATATTAGTTACCTTGAATTATGCCGTTTTGTCTTAATTTATGGATAGACTTTACGTTTAAATTTATCCAAAAAAAGAGAAGAAGATATATTTATGTATTTAGAAATAAATTTGAAAATTATTTATTTTACACTTATGAAATTATTTTATAGTCAGGTAATATTTATGATTTATTTAAAAACTCTCATTTTCTACTTATGAAATTATTTATAATCATATTAATATTTATGACTTTTTAAACCACGAATTTTAGAAGTTTAATTCTTCTTTTATTAATTACGTGCATATAATCAAACAATGCTACATAAAATGGAAAAAAGGCAAGGGCAGAGTTTGAGGAGTTTATTCAAACTCTATTATCAAAAAATTATGTTATAGATATAAAGTTAAAATATTTTTTTATAGATATAGTGATGTTGAATTCCATTAATCTATATGTTTCGTTTTATATATTTTGATTTTTTAATTAAAAATTCTGAATTTGCCATTAGATACCAGGAATAATCATCACGTAGGCATCATCTGGTCACTGGTTAAAAAGAATTGTTCATATATTGATTAATAATTAAGATTTGTATAATTTTAACCAACAGTGACTATGGTATATCTATTTATTTTTTTTAAAAGATAACGTCAAAAATACGGCATTATTCCCTTACTGGATTTTTGTTGAAAAGATTATTCAAAAAGTTGAAACGAAATTTTAAATATTTAATTGATCAACAAAATTTTCCAAGAATCCTGTGAATAAGTTGAAATAAAGACAAAAAAGTGGAAAAAAGGAAAAATAAAATTAGGTAGGAAGCATATAGCTGTCACAATCTGAGAATTATTAAATTACGTATGATTTTAAGGAAGATTGAGATATTTTTTAATATTATTTTTAACTTTGTTTTTATGTAGAAATATGATTAAAGGTACGATTAACTAGTACGGATAAGGAATATTAATATATCGTCGATGGATATGGTACACTGAATGATGTTAACTTTTTTTAATCGAAGATCTTGATTTTGAGTTCACGATATGAAAAAAGATATTGGTATGGAGTTAATTTAAATTAATCAAGCTCTAATACAGATAGATATCAGACATCAAATACAAAAAGAGAAAATAATTATATAGTTATTATTTACTTTGTATTTTTTCTTTATGAATTATCTCACTATTTTTTTAGCAATTTTCCTGATGTGTTGATTTTAGTCTAAATGTAAAGCGTACAAGATGGATAGATGAGATCAATCGCCGTTTTTATGAAAATAAATTAGTGTTTAAAATAAAAAAAATATTAGGAGTGGTTCCTCTTATAATGGATCTTATGTGATTTAGATTCAAACTTAACGAGCAAATAATACATTATACATTAAACTAAATAAAATTGCACAAAAAAAGAAATCAAAATAGCAATAAAAGTAATTTATATATACATATTTATAAGTTGAGCCGTAATATTAGAATGTGAAAACTTTATGAGTTCAGATTTGATATTCTACCACATATCTACATCTCATTTAATTGATTAATGTTGAATTATTTGTACTTATTTGGCGGATCTTTTAATTCATATATAAAATTTAAATTAAATTTATTAGGTTCAATAAATCTAGAACTTATTCATCGTATACATTCTTAATTTATGAGTTTAAATTTTATTGACATAGATTTGTTCTCGACTTATCCAAATGAATTTTCCCTCTTTGTTAAATATAAAGAGAAAATACATAATTACCCCATTAAACTTATACCTATTTTTCAAGTAGACACTTAAAGTTTGAGAGAGTCTTATTAACCCACAAAACCATTTTCAACTAATATAAATATACCATTTTGACAACAATGTTAATCTCAAACCCTGCGCGTGTGTTCACTCTCAAATGAAATAATATTATTTTATTTTATTGCTTTCCATTAATAAAGAATCGGGTAATACCCGAACCATTCACATATTAACCCTCAAATCTAATCGGACCACCCATTTCACTCTCCTCTCTCTCCTTCTTTTCACTCAAACTACTGTGAAACGTCTTCTTCTTTTACGAATCCCACCATGACAAGAAACAATCAATTGCAAATTAATGAAAAGCAATGAATAAAATTGATGTTTGGATATCAATTGGTCATGGGTGTTGATTCAAAAAGCTTATTCAACACATTTTGTATTTATTTTTGGATTACCAAATTCAACTTGAGCATCTAAATCTGGGTCAATACCAGCAAAAACATCTCTGAACAAAGTTCTAGCACCATGCCAAATGTGTCCGAAGAAGAAGAGCAAAGCAACCTTCTTCTGCCAACATCTCCATACTAAATAGATTTGGAAATTCTGCCACAAGTGGTTGAAGAGTGGTTTGGGTCTCGGGCAATGTATAGCTTAAGTTGAGCTCGTACCAAACAAAAAAGGAATAAGTTTCTAATTTCCGAAATCGTCTTAGCTAAACCTATATAATTCCACTTTTTTTTTTCATTTTTCCTTGCAATTTATAATGCATTAAGGGGACAAAAACCAAAAACTCTTCGCTGAATGTGGCTCATAACCGGTACCTTCCTTTGTTATAGAATTCCACAGACAAGATTCTATAATAACTTCCAAACCAAAGAAATGCAAGATGAGAAGGAGCTTTTTACATTACGCTTCAATAGAATGAATTCGGTAAGGGTAGAATAGGCCCTATGATCGATCGAAGGTGCTGTGCCACTTGAACTCAAATCTATCTGACCTTCAATCCATTTTTGTCCAGCCATCAATTGTTCATGGGTGTTGATTCAAAAATTTATTCAACACATTTTTCATCAAATCATATACTGCAAAAAATGGTCATTCTCTAATGGCTTCAATTTTGTTTAGATCTTTAGAAATGTTGACATCTAAGTTGCAAATTCATCAAATTTTGCTATTTAAATTATGGGTAGCTTTTGTTGTTGTTTCAAATTGGATTTTGGCTAAGAGACTCAATTGTAACTGGATAACAAAGTCTAACTCCATCAAAAAATCATCTTTTTGGTTCGTTACCGGGGAAGAATTTCATCAACGACGAGCTGATTTTCTCTGCGACAGCGGCGATATCTGATTTCTTCTCCTCGTCCTTGGCCGATGGGGGTGGCGGTGGAGCAGTGAGAGCTTCTTAACAACTATTTCAACTCCGCTAAAGCCTTTTTGCTCAGATTTTGGAAGTTCTTCAACTTTGTTGATGTCTTCCTTAAACAAAGAAAATGCAATAATTGAGGGTTCAAATTGGCAATGCCACGCGTTATTTTTGCATTGGTTTGGAGCTAAATTTTAGTCATTCGCGCACTTCTCAGACGTGATATCACAACCTATATGAAAATGGGTTAAAATGGTGTATTTATAATGATTGAAAATGGTTTCGTGAAGTAATAGGACATTCGCAAACTTTTAAGTGTCTACTTGAAAAACAAGTATAAGTTTGATGGGGTAATTATGTATTTTTTCAAATATAAAACATGACAACTTGAAATCAATTTTAAGTAATGGATAAATTATAATTTGTTACCTAAGCACCCATTATTTTTTTACAAAAAAATTAAGAAGATTCTATTGATTTTTCTATTCATATTCATATATATAATAATAATGGTATGCAACTATGCATAAAAGTTAGCGGCTCTAGAGATAGGAATAAAGCAGTGAAATGTAAATTTTGAATCTTAAATTCAAGTTTTTAATTTCGAGTTGCGTAAATTTTGGGACGAAATCAATTTTATTATCAAATATCAAGATGTGAAATTAATGTCAACTTTCACTTTTATAATCAAAATTTTAATTAACACAATATTCTTTGAACGTACGAAAAAAGTCCAATATAATGACTCTCTCGTCTAAACCTCTATTTGACCGCTATTGTTTTTTAAACAAATATATTTTAAGTAAAATGATCCAGCCAACTTCTTAACTTTTTTATCATATTTAAATGATGTTCTCTTTAAAAGTCAAATGGATTTATTATTTTTATCAACGTGTGTCCTAATTTTTTTTTAAAATGTACTTTCCACGATTTTTTGTTCAACTTGAAGTATAATTGTTGATAATTTTGGAGGAAAAGTCAAGTTTGAATATATATATAATATGGTCAAAGATCATGAGAATGGAACTAAATATTCCTTTAATCATGAGTAGCATGTCTTAATGAGCATCTTGGGATCTTTTGTTATTATTTTATATTTTTAAATAGTGGAACAAAATAACAATGATATTAGTTAGTATTTAATATGAAATAGTTTGAATTTTTTTTTGGAATTTTATTATTTTTAAGAAACATTTGATACGTAGGTTAAATTATCTAAGAATTATAGTTTTGGAATTATAAGCTCAGAAGGGATTTTGACCGTTGAGGTTATGGAATAAATTAATCACAAATTGGATGAAATAAAATAGGATATTTCATGATTAAATCTATGATAAAAAATTATATTACGTTTGATTGATAGTATAAAAGTTTGAAAGCTCCCTACTAAATTCATTCAGAAGTCTTACACTTATCATTTTGGATAAGAGTGGAAAGGAATTGATTTCAATCATCTCATAATATCGCTTGACAAATTTATTTATTCAAAAGTATTTGGTATTCAAAGTCTAATGATTCTAATTAATTAGATTGCTTAGACTCGAAATTTAATTCAAAAGAACGGATGGATTTCAATCATCTTAACAAATCCTTTGCTTGGTGAATCATTTTTATTTAAGTATGCAACATATGAAGTCCAATGAACTCGACTTATTAATTCATTCCCAGTAAATAGATAAGTCTATAGGTATTCATAAAAGATTACTCCATTAAATTAGATCGGAGATTTTTATTTAGAAGCGAAAGAATCTCAAATATATTTTCTCCATAATCACTTCGATTCATCTCCTTAATGAAAAATCGTAATTACACCCTAAAAATTTCTACTAATAGACTACAAGTGTCATTCATATATTTGCCTCACTGTTTTAGCAATGACTTCTTGGATTATGGAAATATTAGCATAATTTAAGTTATACAAAAATTAAGTATTATGATATGTGAGATAAAGTGTGAAATAAGAACACGTAATTCATAGTCCATGAATCTGCTAATGGGCCCAAAAGAGCAAACGGCCCATAAAATGTTACCGAAGAGAAAAAGCCCAAAACGATCATCTAATTAAGAACCATAATACGTTCTGAAATTCTATATAACGTTTTGGACAATTCTCAAATCATGATTTTTACGATGAAATTAGGATCGATTAAGTTCATTTTTCTCGAGAATTATATTGATTTAGGATTAAATTACATTTTCTTGATACATTAACATACAAAGTTAATCCCATTTTAACTTCATAAACTTACTATTTGAAGTCAACTATTACAGAAAATTATAAGAAAAATTACCAAAATACACATTTTATTTTATCATAATCTCTAAAATTTCAGATCATTTTTTTTTTAAAAAAAATCCCCTTTTGGGATACATCATTCCTTCTCGTTAATACATCCCTATCCCTCTTGATACATTCTTCTCCTCTCTGATACATACATCCCCTATGTATTTAGATGTCATATCCCCTATTTGATACATCCCTCTCCTCTTTGATACATCTTTCGCCCATGTATCCGGATGTCTACTAATGTATTCGAAAGTCCAGTGATGTATCCGAAATTCATAAATTTTAAGGGACTTTTATAATTTGAAAATGAGTAGGAAAATAATGTAATTAGCACCTAACACTATGAGATTTATGTATATGAAATTATATGTTTATTGTTTTATCTTTTTACTCATTTGCTTATGTAGGTTGTGTTTGGTGTGGAGGAAAATATTTTTCAATTTTCTCATATTTAGTTGGTAGTTTTTGGAAAAATATTTTCAATAAGTTGTTTCGACAATGACTTCCTTAGTGAAACTAATCGGGAAAATAAATTCTACAAGCGACGTTCTACATTGTTGTGTTCTCCCACCCATCATCCCCTACCCCCACACCCTGTAGCTCCCATCCTCATCATCCACACTCCTATCCCATCCTTTTCTCACATATTATATTTGTTTAGATTATATATGCATACTTTTAAGATTATATTTTTTACATGCGTATCAAACATAAAAATAAATTTGAAACCTACTTATTTTTGAAGAAAATATTTTCTTTCGCAAACCATCTTCCTTGAACACGCCCAAAGTCATTGGTGTTGAGAATATATATTTGTTTATAGTCGATATTATCAAATCAATTAAGATAATTGTAGGACCGCGACTACTTGAAACTTACAATGCACTTTCATATAAGTTGCAAACACAACAATGATGAAGTAATATATGTATATTTTAAAATTTAGAAACTGATTCTCTATCTTCACAAGATTGAGAGCCCGTTTGGATTGGCTCAAAAGTCGGTCAAACCTACTTTTAAGTCAGTTTTTGACTTCTAGAAGTGTTTGACAAATATAAAAAATAACTTAAAATAAGTTACGAAGTGTTTGGCAAGGTAAAAAATGACTTAAAATAAGTCAGAAACCAAAAGTAGGTCTCCCCCTACTTTTTATTTTTGACTTAAAAGTCATTTCAGTTTGACTTTTTATTTTTAACTTAAAAGCTATTTTTTTAAGTCAATCCAAACAAGCTCTGAAAAAAATATTTGTGTATATTTTAATCCTTTCAGACCCCTGCCCATTTATGAGATTACATAAAATATGTCATTTTNATTTGCTTATGTAGGTTGTGTTTGGTGTGGAGGAAAATATTTTTCAATTTTCTCATATTTAGTTGGTAGTTTTTGGAAAAATATTTTCAATAAGTTGTTTCGACAATGACTTCCTTAGTGAAACTAATCGGGAAAATAAATTCTACAAGCGACGTTCTACATTGTTGTGTTCTCCCACCCATCATCCCCTACCCCCACACCCTGTAGCTCCCATCCTCATCATCCACACTCCTATCCCATCCTTTTCTCGCATATTATATTTGTTTAGATTATATATACATACTTTTAAGATTATATTTTTTATATACGTATCAAACATAAAAAAAAAATAATTTGAAACTTACTTATTTTTCAAGAAAATATTTTCTTTTGCAAACCATCTTCCTTGAACACGCCAAAGTCATTGGTGTTGAGAATATATATTTGTTTATAGTTCGATATTATCAAATTAATTAAGATAATTGTAGGACCGCGACTACTTGAAACTTACAATGCACTTTCATACAAGTTGCAAACACAATAATGATGAAGTAATATATGTATATTTTAAAATTTAGAAACAGATTCTCTATCTTCACAAGATTGAGAGTCCGTTTTGATTGGCTTAAAAGTCGATCAAACCTACTTTTAAGTTAGTTTTTGACTTCTGGAAGTGTTTGACAAATATAAAAAATAAGTTAAAATAAATCAAAAATGACTTAAAATAAGTTATGTAGTGTTTGGCAAGGTAAAAAATGACTTAAAATAAGTTAGAAATCAAAAGTAGGTCTCCCCCAACTTTTTATTTTTTGACTTAAAAGTCATTTCAGTTTGACTTTTTATTTTTAACTTAAAAGCTTTTTTTTTTTTAAGTCAATCCAAACAAGCTCTGAAAAAAATATTTGTGTATATGTTAATCCTTTCAGACCCCTGCCCATATATGAGATTACATAAAATATGTCATTTTGTAGCATATTTTGTTATATAAATAAATAGATAACTTGTAGGCCATTCAATTATAAAAAATAATTTATCAAAATCATTTATATTTGTTTTGTATTAAGAAATAACTCAAATTAAATTACTCTAGTCACAAAGTCATATAGCCAAAAAGGAGAAGGAAATTAAAAATGGAATGCTAACTTACAAACGTTTATTGAGTTCACTTGACCCTAATTTAAAATTAGTACTGATTTTTCCTGAAAAATGTAATATGATGACTATAATTAATAATAAGGATAAGTTAGGAACTAAATGTAAAATTATTTATTGATTTTATAAAGTGGACAAGTGTCGTTGAACATTCCAAAAATAATATAGTAGATAACTATTATTGAACGGAGGGAGTGATTAGTTGTATTTTATTTGATGAACTTTTAATATATGTATATAACATTCGAATCAAAATTAACATATTCAAATAAATCCGTAACTAAAACTCTACCTCTGCGATAAATTATTGTACTTTTTAGCTGGAAGCTGCGGCGATCAGCAGACGCAAATGGGCTTCCTAATCTGCCAGCTCTAATTTTCATATATTATGTTTAGTCACATGAATAATTTGTAAGTACTAATTTAATCTTAAAATTATTTTCTTAATATGACCAATTTGGCAAAGTTCGAAAATACTCTTATCATACTGTGATATTGTCTGTTCTAAGAAAAAAAATCGCACGATTTTCTTCAAAAGGTTCTATATGTACTATTTAGAGTGTCAATCTATCTTATGGATGACACATAGTGAGGGGTCGTTTGATAGTTAATTAATATTATACAGATATAGTAGTAATGCACAAATTAATTATGAGAAAATTTATATATTATTTTATTCAGGTATTAGTTATAACTTATACATGAGTTAGTTATTCATGTATTAGTTATTTAGTTATATGATTATTAATTATTTCATTTTCTATATATCCTGCATAAAATAATACAAATAAATTCTCTCGCAACATATATATTTATTAATTATGCGGGTTTCTGAATCGCAAATCAAACACCATATTAATTTTATATATGAACAATTAATTACCTCCTAATTTTCAACTATCAAACATGATAATGTATTTATATTAAATTTAATACATGCATAACTCACTTCCAAACCAACTATCTAACAACCCATTAATTTCCAAGACCAACTAATGTGAGACATCGTCCGCTTACTCAACAATCTCCTACTCGAATTAAGTTCTATCTAAACTATCACCTCATAGACTCATGTAGAGATTAATCATTTGTCATTCATATCAATCAAATATTTATAGATACTAAAACCACTAGTTTTTTTTTTTCATGTGTATCTCCAAAGTTATCGTAGATCAGTAGGCGAAAACGACGCTAAATTGATTCTTGTGTTATTACGTTTTTTATCTTCATACTCATTTTATCGAATCATTAATTCAGGTTATTGTTAGGCTATACCAAAATAAAAATATTTTTATAATCATGATGTGATATTATTGCATGATTAAATTATTTGAAAAGGAGTGGATAAAAATAGTTAAAGACTAATTATACAAGGATATAAGACAGGACAATGAATTATGAAAATGATAGATCTTGGCATATTCTTTATTTATACCTAATTTTATCTTTAATTATTCATCAATCTAATCTTGTATGACTAGGAAAAAATAATTGTAAACTTAAAATTCCAATAATGCCCCCTCTTATCACTCTAGGTTTCTGTTTTATCCATGGGTAATTTCGTCAATATGTTTTAAAGCAAAAAAAACCATTGGCTTGATGCCGCATATATATATGGTGTAAAGAAGATTCCTATATCAATTATCAAAAACCCTACTAAAAACCTAATTTATCTCTTTGTAGGGTATCCCACAATTTGATGTTAGGTGAGAAAATTGTGAATCGATCTGAACGATTGAATGAGATTTCTTTATCCTTTTATTTTGGAATTAATAAAATTTCTTATATAAAAAGATAATCCTTTGTTAATAATTAAACATCACGTTAATTTAAATTTATCAAATCAATAAATACGGAATGTCGAGTGGTTATATAAATGAAGTTGTTAAATGGTTAAACAGGATGGACCTAGGGGTGTACATGACCGGGTTGGCTCGGGTTTTTCAAATATCAAACCAAACCATTTGTGTCGAATCTTTAAATCTATAAACTAAATCAAATCAATAAACTCGGATTTTTTTGAATTTTTTTGGGTTTTTCGGGTTTTTCCGGTAAAGTATTCATACAAACATATATTTTACTTGTACTTCAAAGATTTCTTTAGTCCTACCAAAATACAACCATCTAAGGTGTTTTTTAAGAAAATAAACAAAATATGATATGAGAAATGACACTAAAATATCCAACAAAACAATAATAATAATGAAATCATGTAAAACAAATATTGCAAATTAACAAGTCATAATGAAAATGATCATAATTTAAGTACTAAATCATGCTAAAATAAGTTTAATGAGTATTAATTACATGACTAAATATTAAAGAAAATTAAAATTAGATTATGTATTTGAATTGTCTAAACCAATGTAAAATCAAAGAATAAATATTCAATATTATTGTCATTCTTAGTGTTGAATTGATTTCCTTTTTGCATTAGTATTAATTTAATTTTGATTTAAGCTTTATTATAATTACCAACATGTGTGGACTATAATCTTTATTGAACCATTCAGAATTCTAAGTTTCAAACTTGAAATAATATATTAAAAGATAAAAACTATGAAAAAGTATAAGAAATATTTAAAAATTATATCAAAGTAATTTTTTTTATGTATAAAACAAAATTTTAAATTTTTATATATAATGTTGGGTTGATTTGATATCGGGTTGATTTTTCTTAGTTAAAACCAAACCAACTTAAATATAGTCAGGTTTTTTTTTCAATACCAAACCAAGTCAAATCAACCACTAGTCGAGTTTTTTTTCTCGATTTACGGTTTGGTTCGGTTTTCGGTTCAATTTTGTACACCCCTAGATGGACCCTCTCTTTTGGATACATATGTGGAAAAAAAAATCAAGAACCTATATTTTTTCATGAGTCAAGGATTTGAAGCAATTTGAATTTTTGATCGCGTAATATTTTTTATATTGTCAGTTTTGTTTTAATAACGTAATTTACTATATTTACTTAATGTTTTAATAACGTAATTTATTGTATTTACTAGACCGAATCTACGACATGCTAGTAATTTGGGATTTCGATCGATCTCGTACGCTTACTCTTTTGACTTTTTCAATAAATAAGCGTTATGGCCCAACTCTGATAAGAAAGGAAAGGAAATAATCTTTATTTTATGATGTATTTTTACATTCAATATAATAAAATTGAATTGATAATTTAAATAGCGGGTGTGTGGATAATATTTTGATAAAGTTAAAAAAAAATGAGTATCTACCACTCGTAAAAAATACTTCAGCTAGCTAGGTGCCAAACTTTTTCATCGATGTGAGTGATCTTTTGGGGAAGATCAATTTGTCATCTCTAATTTTATTCATTGAACGATAATTCTACCATTCGAACCAGTTGGATCACTAAGACTGACTTTTGTTCCTACTAAATTCTTGAGTCTTCCTGTCAAGCTCCTTTTTGCCTTTGCACTCTTCAACCGACAACATGAAACCTTTATACATCCTTTGATCCACACACTTATATATTAATTTTTGATAAAAGATGTCAGATTAACCCTTTTTCGATCTTTATAACCCTATCACTGAGTTTAATTGAATCTCGTTCGTCAATAAATTGCATTTAAAAACCAGAAGGAGGACAATACTAGACTAGGTGAAATATTTTAGGGAAAAAAAAGATAAAAATAGTCGACATGGACTGACGTGGATCCTTGCTGTTTTGTCCACTTAATTTTTATTTTTCCCCAAAAATTCTTGGTAACTATATAAAGCCATTTCCCGAATTAAATTTAGTCACATTACAAATTTATAAGCTTCTTATTCTTATATATATTTAGCTCCATTTAGAGAATTAGGATATTATTATGGTTAGTTATGGCTAGAAGAACAATGAGTCATCGGATTTTAACGTGCGATAAGTCGGAAATAGTAACATTTTCCGGCGACCCCGCATCGATAAATATTTCCGATACTATTTTTGGTTTTCTCAATAACGAATCATTGAAAAGTATTCGTCTCGATTTTTGTGATGAAAATGAAAATGATGATGATGATGAAGGCGAAGAAAAAGATGAGTCGGAAAATGTTGAAGATAATCAATTTTGGGAAACTCAACATCAGCTTTTACAAGTAAGTAATTTCAGATATTCAATTTTTTTTTTTTTAAATAAAATTTTAATCACAAATTAACAAGGGGCGCAAAGAATCCCGCACATTAATCAGTAGAATGTGTGATGTGAAAAGTTTGCTCTAATGTAGTGTTTGTAATTGCTATATATCACGGTTGAAGCTCGTAACCTATAATCACGTAGAGGTAGATTTTAATGTTGCTCCGAGACTCTAGAATCAAATTAGAAATAATATAAAGGGTCTTGTTTTGAAATTTTTCTATTTCCTAGTTTTGCTCTCTCGATTAACAATAGTCTTCATTTCCTTGCATTTCTCCTATCCGATAATTAATTACTTAACGGCCATTTCATTAATTAATTTTTTTCGTAGCTAATTTCTCCTTTTTAAATTAGTTAAGTTGTTTTCAATAATAGGGAAGCTTGATTACTACGAAAAATAGAATAATAATTTGTCGGCTAAATTAAACTGATAGTATAAAGATTCTTTATATTTTTCATGCATATAACTTAAAGTCCTATTATTATGTGATGATTTTATACTGATTTTCTTACATAATTGGTGTAATTTTATAAGATACAATTTATTCTAGTTCTCAATTTATGTTATTAAATAAAGCTATTTGTAATTATATTTTTAGTAATTTGATTATGTAAATATTTTTATTTCGTTAGGGTGTACTATATCGGACTACTTCCTTAGAATCACAAATCCGAAGCATTACAAAGGAGGCAATAAAAGAAGGAAATGGAATTATATGTAGTTGCCGGAGAACGTCGGATGACGGTTGCAAGACCTGCCTCATGAAGGAGGTTTGCAGCCGTCTGCAAATTGCAGGGTTCAACTCTGCAATTTGCAAGTCGAAATGGAAGAACTCTCCAGATATTCCATCAGGTAATTTCTTCTTTTTTTAAAAAAATAAAATTCTTTTTAGTAAAGAGTTTAAGTTATATATACCGATGAAGTAATGAAATTTTAAGCCTAAATTATATACATTTGTTAATATGTAGAAACTTTATATAGTTAGTGAAAGTATATATATGCTATCAGGCAGCATCCTTAAAATGTGAGATTTATAATCTTGAAAATAAGTAAGTAATTTGTTATAAAATGTAAAGATGACTCGATCACGTGAAAATTTCTTACACTATTAATGTACTTAATTTAAATAAAACCTATTATAACAAATTATTTACCACTTATTTCAAAGCTATGAAGCAACACTAAATATAAATACCTCTTCGTAATGGAAGTACGTATAGAAACTTTAATATATTTATATTTTTCTTTAATATGATTGGAATAAAGAGTGATCTTTTATTAAACCTTAAAGATCGATTTAAACTATCAATAATCCGGAGATCTTAACCTTTGATGGAGATGAAATGATAACTTATTAAAATCTTTTAATAATAGTGTATAAAATGACAACTTTATATCTACATCTAGAGCTTTTAACTTACTATATATTAAAATAAATAATTTTATAACTGAGAATGACATCCATATAAAAATCTCTTTTAATGTATGGTAATGAACCAATTACATAGTTTTGATATTTCTAATACAGCTGAAAATGACTTGTTTAATTTGTGGCTATCCACCAAGGACAAAATTTATGACAAGAACTTTTCAGACACATTTTTTTATTCACTCAAATATTATTTTTATGAATATATTAAATTTTGAATAACTTTAACGATCTTATTAATCATATGCATGTTATACAGGTGAACATACATTTATAGATGTGATTGACTCATCAAATCCTAAAAAGGGAGAAGTAAGAGTTATCATAGAGCTAAATTTTCGTGCCGAATTCGAAATGGCACGAGGATGTGAAGAATACAACCGATTAGTAAAAAATTTACCAGAAGTATTTATTGGAAAAATCAAAAGATTGCTATCGTTGATCAAGATTTTGTGCGCGGCAGCCAAGAAATGTATGAAGGACAAGAAAATGCACATTGGGCCATGGCGTAAACAAAAATACATGCAAGCAAAATGGCTTAAAACCCGCGAACGTGTGGAGGCGGCCAAGTTAACATACTCGTCCTCTAAGGATGAGTATTCTAGTCGGCCGCCACCACGGCCGAGGGCCTCCATGCTCACGGTCGATTTGTTGGAAAATTTCCCTAGTTTACATCTAATAACGACAGTTGAAGTAGTGTGAAATTTTGAAAGAGAAACATTATTATTAGTATATAAGTTATATTAATTGATGTATACAATTGGGAAAAAAAAATATATACTATAATTGTATTTTGTTCTTTTTCTTTAGGCTTTTGGGGGTTGGAGAGTTTTTTTTTTTTTGAGAGAGTTTGAGGTTATTGCTAGAATTTTAATTTACTCCTCTTTAATTAAATAATTACCTTGTTTTCTATTTAAGGAATAAATCACATAATATTATGGCAGGATACTATTTTACCACTTGACCACTAGTGTTTGGTATTTGTTTTATACAAAAGTTTGATTTTCTAAAATAAAAATAGTGCTCGAATGAATAAGATTTCTCCGCTTTTTAATTAGAGTTTTTGGATACAAGCCTAAAATATGAAAAAATCATGATGGGAGCACTTTCCCTTTAAATGAGCCTTACACTGTACAAATTTAAAGTAATTAGTAAGACTTCAACATATATAGATATCGAACGGCAAGTGAAAGAACAAAACAGAAAGAAGAGGAAAGTGGTAGGTAAGATAAGTTTTCAAGCTTAATTAGCTTTTGAAACACCATTATCAATGTGGCAAGTTTGATCAACTTTTCATTAATTTTGAGTTTTTAAAAATAAAAAATAAAAAATAAAAAATAAAATCATATGAGCAAAGCAAAATGATTAAAAAGGCCTTTAAACATAATTTAAGGTTTTTATTAGGATAGTCTAAACGGAAAACATAGTTTACAACCAACTAGAAGTAGGGTGGGATGGATGAAATTACCTCTATCATTAATTAGAAAGATTTCGGGTTTTGAGTCATAAGATTAGAACCTCACAGAAGAAGCGTTTGTCTCTCTTTTTATCCCACCTTACACAAGGGATGAATTTGGTTTAGTCGGATCATAAATTTGGACAAAAAAATGCGGTGAACGTGGATCGAACACGTGACCTTCAGATCTTCAGTCTGACGCTCTCCCAACTGAGCTATCCCCGCAAGTGTTCACATTATGGTATATTTGCTTACTTAAACTAAGTTTTCTGTTACTTCTTTTTGCATATGCTAAAATGAAAACTAATACAGTAATCATTTTGATTTTACATATCTACATCAAACATATCATTTTAAGCAAACAGAATTCCTTGCCGTAAATAAAAGATTCATTAATCGAGAAGTTATATATTCTTAGCGGATTTAAAATCATCATGGAGCTCTTGTAGTAATATTGATCACACACAATTTAGTTGTTACGTATGAAAATTACAGAATATGCATGTGTGTTAATCCACTATATGAGTGAGAGCTAGTTGAAAGAAAATTGATTTAATTGGGATGAAAAAACTCTTTAAAAAAATGCGGTGAACGTGGATCGAACACGTGACCTTCAGATCTTCAGTCTGACGCTCTCCCAACTGAGCTATCCCCGCAAGTGATAACAATTTTATTATGTTAAGTATATAACATTTTGATCCAACTCCATAAAATTCAAAAGCTTATATTGACAACAAGAATTCTATGTATTATATTAGTTACTAAACAGAATGTGATGCCAACCTAACCCAAAACTGGCCTACTATGATGGTCTGAACTGAGGGCTTATCAAAAACAATATTTTTTTCTTCTCAAAGTAAGGAATAATTATATACACATCATCCACTTTTTTTGCGATTAGTTGCTTTTATCTTGTGAATGACATAGATATGAAAAATATTGGTTACAACAAGTTGAGAGCATTTATTATGTGACTTAATTATCATTGTACTAACAACTCTAGCAAATAACCACTTTTTAGTCCTTAAAATTGAAATACAATCATAATAAGTCTCAAATTCCACCAAGACATTAGTTTTCGCCTTGTGGAATTTGAAACTCCGTGACAATGGCTATTTTTCAAAAGCAAGCTATCATTACGCTTCTAAAAAAATGACGAGAGTAACACAATGAAATTTTCTTTTTTTTGATCAGGTTAACAGTATTAATCACAACGCCGAAATCGGCAGTATACATTAAAGTAAAATAATGTTAACAAGAAAGTACAGGATTGTTCTAGTGAAGAATCTTGATTGGGAACAAGGATGTGAAACCAATTAAGGAAAAAGATAGCAAACAAACTCAAACATCCACAAGTCACTTGTCAGCTCGCATGCATCTCGACTGATATCTGCTACCTCGTACTAACACATGTATTGTGCAACTCTATCCAAAAAAGCTGCTTGGACAGTGAAAAGAAATCGCCTAGTGCTTTTTTGCCTCTTGAGCATGAGATCTCATCATTCTTAATCCAACATCACTGACTTCTAAGCCACACTCATGGGTGTTTCATGAGTTATAAATATCGAGCCAACCACGACAACTCCTTGCTGTCTTTAAGGGCAAATGAAACATCATCACTGCAACAAAAACGCAACGAATCAGGACAAAAGCAACCATTGCAAGAGTCTGACACTTGCCAAGTGCTGAAAGGTCGGAAGGTGAAGTAAAACTCTCTTCATTTTAGAAACTCTAAGTGAAGGTTTCATCCTAACAAGGCCTCGTATTGACGAATTAAAACAAATAAAACATGGGTATTTACAACAATACACAATAATCTCTTCAAAATGCCAACAATTCAAGAGTTTATATGATGTACTTTAAACTACCAACACTTCAAAATATATATAAGACAGAGTTTTACTTCAAACATATGATCTATGACCCTTCAAGGTGGCTCAGTGGTTTGGGCTTGAGACTTCCATGTTGGAGGTCTCAAGTTCGAAACCCCTTGCCAGCAAAAGCAAGGGGTTTGCCTTCTGGGTCGAGCTCGTCGCACCGGGCTTGCCTAGGGCGGGCTACCTCNNCTCCTATGTGGTTTGCGAGCTATTGCATACGAGCGGGGGTTTTACCCTGTGCGCACCCAAAGGGTAGCGGCTGCGGGTTTCCCTTGTCATCTAAAATAAATAAATATGATCTATGGAAAGAGTAACAAGTTATTCATCCTTCGTATCCTCTCCGAAACATTTCTTTCCTAATAAAAAAACCATCCATAGTCTTAATGTTGAAGATTGTAGTATATAAACAGAAGTATAAGCTTTCGTAAGATGATTCACACAATTAAGATCTTGAATTCAAGTCTTGTAAATCATATATAACCAAAATGCTTAAGGCCCCAAAGAAGAATCAGGCATGCGGTTGAAACCCATAAGTAGGGTTATTCCTTATACTGAAAGCATTTTAATGGCGGGTCACACAATTCAACGCTTAATAATGCTGATGAACAGAAGTATAAGCTTTCGTAAGATGATTCACACAATTAAAATCTTGAATTCAAGTCTTGTAATCATATATAACCAAAATGCTTAAGCCCCCAAAGAAGAATCAGGCACGCGCTGAAAACCATAAGTAGGGTTATTCCTTATAAAGAAAAGCATTTTAATGGCAGGTCACACAATTCAACGCTTAATAATGCTGATGAACCCCAATCCAACTTAGTGGCACTTTCGCTAAACAAGGAAAGCATGGATGAACAAATTAACCAGTTAGAAATCCCATTCGCCGAAAGGATGAGTTTCATTCTAAATATCTTGACCGATGGATTTTTGAGAGTATCATAAAAAAGTTACCCCAACTTGTTTGGAGCTGAGGCGTAGTTGTTGTCTTATCAGTAAAAAGTTGTTATTGTTAGGACCTCTTTAGGCACACATGATTATGTAAATTTGATTATTTGGGATTAGATTCTACACCGGCATTTTAGTTAAAAGAGAAAATTCAGTTATAAGGTTTGTCACATACAGCTGAGGAATAATAAAGAAACTTACCTTGGAAAATTGAGCTGTAACTTTTGCAGTTTATGCTTCACTCCAGGTTCACATAGAAGTATTCTGCATTCACCAAGCTTGCATCTACCACCAAACAAAATAAATGAAGGATAATTAACAAAGTGAACTAGAATTTCCACACATGTGCCGACATTTTTGAAGAGTCCGAGCAACATTGATTTCCAGTCACCATTCACTGGCATCAACTTGCTATCCATATCAACAATTACATCTACTTCACAACATTATGAGAACAGGATATCAAAACACAGAACTAATTTGTTACGATGACAGCCTAGTGTTGTCAAAGTTGCGCTTAAGCCCTAAAAAACAAGGCCCAAAACGTGTTGAGTGCCGCCATGCTTAATGTGCGCTTCAGTCTCGTCATCGAGATTCTAAGTCATACTTTTCCTTGCCAATGAGCCTCTTCTGAAGAGCCGATACTAAACAATTGAAATATCACTTTATTGTAAAAAAAATAAATCAATTTCTTTGTTCATATGTGTGTCATTCATGCTTATAATTATTGGTCTTAGAGACTAAATATATATATATATATATTTGTATTTTTGTCTCCCTTAGCACCTTTTTTCATTAAAGCCCACGATTTATTTGCACATAAATCCCCAACGGACCTTAGAGCTTTTTTGCTTTTGATAACACTGCAAGCCTGTGTCAAGGTTAGGAAATGGGGATTATCCTACCAGACTTATGCTAAGAAATCAAGACTTGCCGCACACAATATACAAAATAAAATAAATAGATAAAAAAAATACTACAAAGTAACAAGGATTTTGGACTTCATTAATCCAAGGTTAAGAATTTATAGCTTGATAATTTCAGGAAGCTAAAGAATATTGTGGCTTACCCAACTTTTAAAAGCATATCCCATCCTGGAAATTTTTCACCATTGCTTGTACAGAGACAGGAAACAGTTATTGCCAACTGCATTGAGAAAATTATTTCAGGGAGCAAACTTAAACAGAAACCAAGCTAATGTATAGGCCAGAAGATTATATATAAGTGCATAAAAACCAAACCAGAAGAAAGAGTAGAATCAAAGCGGGCAGACTTTTAATTGAAAAATAGTAATCGATTATAACTTGTGTTTTCTTTTCACTACAAAAGATGCATGATTTCACTACAAGAGATACATGATACATCAGTAAATCATAGATGCCACACAAGAGGCAGGTGAGACTTCAAAAGGCAGAAGACGGGAAACTACCTTGTCAAAGGTGGTCTCGCTCATCCCCGTCTTGTGACCCTCATAAACCATAGCTGCCAAGAAAATTTTACTCAGCTTGGAGCTGCTTCTCATCACCTACACAAAACAAATAATTAGACATATTGCAAGCACTATGAAAACAAAATCCTTCCTCTTCTTCTCCCCCTTATAGCCAGTGAAAACATCAGCTAGCACTTTGTTGCCGCATCATTATGAATCAACCATAGAGAAAAACAAGAGCTAGTCCTAACATGATTTCACTAAGAAATCATTGGAGTTCCCATTTTGTACTAAGGGATGGTCAGCGCAAGTCCTTGGTAAAATTCATTTCGAAACTTACATGTATGCAAGAATACTCCCATTTTTCTAGCAATTAATAGGATTTTAACCTATGGAGACCTCCAATTTGGACACCCGAAAACTTTTGGTGAAGCAGATGGGACAATAGCAACAGTAACTTGCTTCAACCTCAGAGCTCTCTTGGCTGAACTCTCTATGCCATATTGTTATCTATAGATCTCTTTGGCCAACACCTAGATGACCAATACCAACCCCCCTGATCCATCTGCCTTCCTAGCACTCTACCAAAATTTAGATCATCTTGACCATGAAAAAACCAACAGAATTGCCTTAAACCACCCAGATAGAAAAATCTTCCCTTCTGTTCAATACCCATATTATACTGCCATCTCTCAAAACCCAGCTCAAAGCCACAACTCCACGAATCAGCTAAATAAATTATCCTGCGTCAACCTCCAGTGGAACTGATATTCTCGACCAACATGGGTCTTTTTTACAAATAATCGTGGTGCATGGACGAACTTGCACGCACGTCGACTAGACTAATTATTCCACAGGATACCTGCTCTACCTCCCACTAGCAACAGGTAACAGGTAACATAATCCACCAAGGTTTAGACAACAAATAAGAACAAATCACCTAGTATTTATTTGTCTCCGCTGAGATTTGAACTTGAGGCCTCATGGTTCTCCTTCCACTTCATTGACCACTAGGCCACACCCTAGGATGCCATCTTTCCTTTTCACCAGCTCAAGGTACATCTTTCCTCTTCACAATCAACTTCTTCACCAGCTCAATTTAGACATCTTTCCCCAAAGTTCCAACAAACTTTGACTGTCCAAATCACAACGAATTGGAGCTTTACTACGAGTGGTACTGTTCATTCACTGACACCCACTACTATGGAAGCCAAAAATGCTTCTTCTCTCATCCCTGAAAGTTGTGTACCTGTCCTATAGAAATGACTTCGATCATTTCTCATATTGTATTGGAAGGTTGTCTTATCCACCTTCTTGTAATTTTTGCTATATATTTACAGATAGGGGTTATGCCTAACCCACTTGGTGGTTTGATATTTTTCTTTTTTTTAAAAAAAGCAGAGGAGAAAATTTAACTATTTTTTACATTCGCTCTCTACCCACCCCCGCAAGCGGATACCAACTAGTTTGGGCTTGAGAGTAGTGCAAGACAAAAAAAGGGAAGATCAAAAGAGAGTGGACTCTTGGTTGTTAGCTTGTTGATATCTTGTTATCAACAAGATAAGTCCCCACTAGCTAAAATGACTGTTGAAATTACATCACAGGGTGTTCCTTTTGGACTTACTTGGATATGAGGAGCCTGGAACATTTCCTGAATGGCTGCTTCAACATCTGCCATTCTGACAAGCATTTTACCTGAAACATACACATAGACAAGTAATCTGTATAAACCTACCAGGGATGTTAGATGTTCAAAACCAGAATGAATGTGTATTTCTTTCTAATGGAATTCCAAGTATTTCTTTCTTGCCACTAATGTCTACAAAGTTCGACGTTTAGGTCACCTGCTGCAGCAGAATCGGGAATTGGTAGCAATTTCTTAACACGATAATCTGCAAGTTCCGCAGCTCGCCTACATATTTCTAGTGCACGGCGTGCATCACCTGAAACAGCTGCCACCTGGATTTATGTGTAAAGTGGGCATTGCTTTAATAATCAACTTAAGTATCAAGCATGTGAATGGGATGATTAGCATCAACTAATAAAGATAAATTCCTTGTAGAGGTGAACCACAGAAGGACCAACCTTCCTTGACGCAAATTCAATTGCAGGTTTTTCGAAGGCCTCAATTCCATTGAGGCGAGTTAAAATAATTTCTTGAAGTTGCTGATAGTTATAGGGACCAAAGCAAAGTCTTTGAATGCCCATACGACTTGAAATCCTCGGAAGCAACTTCTCCGGAAGATCCATAGTATTTGCAATACCTGTTGGTGAGAGAAGTTCCCATTTTATCTTCACATGTACTAACTAATACAGAAGGAAGGAAATGCTGATAGCAAATTGAGCACACACCTATAACAATCAGTTTGGAATGTGGCTTGGTAGGCCAATCAAGAATGTTATATAAAACCTGGATATAAAAGGAAAAAACTCATACATATGCAATTTGCTTGTTTTGATATTTACTATTGTGGATAGAAGGATGCATCATTTACCGCTTGATTTCTGGTAACCAGGAGATCCAGTTCATCTATAAGTAGAATACAAGGCCGGTTTTCCTCTTTGCTATGTTCAGCAACATTGGAAAACCGCTCATTCAAGGAATGAAGAGCCTTTTTCCAACCGACCTTGTGCCCATTAAGTGCTTCATAAATAACCTGAAACAGTCAAGAGAAACATTTCAGAGAACAAAGATATTTTCTGCATCACACGAGAATTGCATTTCATTCTTACACTGTAAATATTCTCGGGTGAAGCCAATTTTAGGCCATTAATCTCCACAAAACAATAAGGTTTAATGCTCCCTGCATCAACTTCACACCTTAAACTCCTCATTACTGCTAATACACTCATTGTCTGCATCACAGTGCAGATGAAGGAACAAATCAGTAATGTCAGACCAGCCTAAACATAGAAACAATATATGACTGCCTTATGCTATCAGTCAAGTGCATTCTCTTAAGCCAATAGATACCTTTCCTGTCCCAGGAACACCATGTATGTAAAGGCATCTACCCAGGCATTGATCATCGCATATGGCACCTTTTACGAATGTAGTTATCTCTTCCATTTCTCTGAAGAGAGCACTTATTTGTCAGATAAATACCGAGAAAATTGCATGAAGAATTAAGATTGCACCTTAGGAAAGACATACTTAGTCCTACAAGGTAGAGACTTGGGTAAAGTTGCCAGCAAAAGGGTTCCTTTTGCTTTCTCAAGTTCAGTAAGCTTATGAGACCTCACATGTTCTGGTATCTTCTTTGCACCAATCTTTTGTAGTCCAAAAAAGCGACCCTTTCTTGAATTCTGCACTCTTACACAAACTAATTAGCTTTCTGCTTTATGCAACATGAAGAAGTGAACTATGAATCTGTCAAAGGACAAGTTGTATACCGCAGCCAAAGGATGAGCTGGAGATGGTCTGGTTAATAGATTACTTAGTTTTTCCCGTTCATATTCTACATCGTCTTCCCCGTCAGAGTCTTGATCTTCGCAAGAGTTCCAATCCCCATCATTCTCAGCTTCATCATCATCCTACCAAATGAGAAGACAGCTTATTAATTTGGAATATTTCATCAGACATGAGCAAAAGGTTCCACAAATATCATCAAAAATTATTTTATAATAACATACCACAGCATTATCTTCAATCTCAGAAATGCGCTTGAAACTATGCCAGTGGATGTCATATTCATATTCACAAAGGAAAACATCATCTCCACCATTTCTTGCCTTCTCAAATTCTTTTGGAGACAAAACAAAGCAATGCCTGATGACAGATTCCATCTGCAGATAGAATCGTAGGCCTTTATTAACAGATGTAATTGGTCACTTACTCGTAACATATCTAATCAATTCAGACCGCCAGATAAGCAGAAAAATTGAAGCTTTGGCTCCTTTCCGTTGGGGTGAGAGTCTTATCCCACTAAATTCGTTATAACATCCAAACCCCCAAAAGTAAAATCTTACCACTTGCATTCTCTCTCTTTTGAGAACTCTATCAAGAACATTACCCAATGATAGATCAATACATTTACACCTGTCTTTTGATTTTGGGAAGTTATCAATCAATTGAACTGATCAACAGGTAAATGACATTTTCTACCATAACAAAAATTACAACCCTCAAGCAGCAAAATAGGTGGCATATAACTTCCACAGTGAAAAACATATACATTGTAAGACAGATAAGAGAATACCACAATATTACCTCAACATCAGCAAAATCATTAGTCCGATAAAGTTCTCTCCTTAAGTTATGTGGCTGTCTTCTTGCATCTGTTTCCTCAGGAATAATATACCAATGTGCCCGGAACCAATATGTACCATCCACTTCTTTCCATATACTATAACATTGATATCACAATTAATCAAACATCACGATCCCTGATAGGCAAAATCAAAGAAACCACAAAGAGTTTTTATAATTAACATACAAAATAGAAAGCTCATATACCTCTCAATACGAGCCGCCCACAGATCACTGTCAAGTAACTTTTCCTTAGCAGTCCTTACCCGTTTCTTCCCCTTGGGTGGTGCAGGCATTTCCATTATTTTCCCTAATTTCTTCGCCTCGCAATACACACAAATCCAATCCCCTTCAGGAACCTCCTGTAAAGGTGGCTTCAAACACTTCAAATGAAACCCTCCTAAGCATTCATCACACTCAATCATAATTACCCTCCCTGCTGGCTTGTAACAAATCCTACATTCCTCCACTTCGGGATCCTCATTGTCCGAACCAGCATCTTCTCTCCTCTTAACATATACATCATCCCCCACACCAAACTCCCCCCCATCAAAAACCACTTTTTTATAATACACCCTCTTCTTACAACTCCTCGAAACACTTCTTTTCTCAACACCCACATTTTTTCTCTCTACACATTTCCTTTTCCTCTTCGATTCAGTAAGTCCCGGTGTTAAAACAGGGGTTAAATCAGCAACCTTAGATTTCCTTCTTTTAGCTGAATTGGTACCATTTTTCGGAGTAAAGTTCAGAGATTTACCTCGTCGGGCAGAAGTTGGAGGCGATAGAGGCGGCGGCGCCGGTGTTTGAGGGGTGGAGCTAAGGCGAACGGAACGGCGGCGATTGGTGGGGTTTAGGGTTTGTGGGGTTTTAGGGTAAATAGGATCTGAAGGAGATGAACTGGAAATGGAAAGTGGGTTTTGCTGCTTAATGGGTGCTGTATTAATGGATTGTTTCGATTTCTTCTTCGGCGTACTTTCACCAAAATCCATCGAAAAATTCGAGAAAAAAAATGGATTTTTGTGAATTGTAGCTACTTCTATTACAATATTTTGAAGAAATGGGAACTTACATACCTTCAATATTGAGGAGCATTTTATACACTGTTCCTTGGCTTTTGAGGGGGAAGAAGAAGCACAGAGGTCAATGCGAGAATGGTAACTTAGAGCTGAGGAGGAGTGATACTTTGTGCTTATGAGGTTGTTCTTGACCGTTAGAAGTATATGAAGTTATATCTTTTATCACTTAGGTCCATGTTAGTTTATATTTAGAGTTTGAAGAATAGGATATTAGCTCAGTTAGTTTCTTATATTAGGCATATTTGATCCTAGAAATGTCATACTTGGTATGATCTTACAAATGAATTTTAGAGAGGAGTGGTATTTTGTGCTTACGAGGTTGTTCTTGACTATTAGAAGTATGTGAAGTTGTATCTTTTGTCACTAATTAGGTTCATCTTAATTTATGTTTAGAGTTTGAGAACATAATATTAGCTTAGTTAGTTTTTTTTATATTAGACACATTTGGTCCTAGACAAGTTTACAACAATATACTCCTTGTAATTTTATAACTGGGATTGAGAGAGTTGTGGTACTTTGTGCTTACGAGGTTGTTCTTCACCGTTAGAAGTATATAAAGTTGTATTTTTGTCACTTAGAAACATCTTAGTTTATGTTTAGAGTTTGAAAAATATGACATTAGCTCGGTTAGTTTCTTATTTTAGACATTTGGTCTAATACAAATTTACAACACATACCTCGTGTAATCTCACAACTGAGGTTTGGAGAGGAGTGTTACTTTGTGCTTATGACGTTGTTGTTTACTGTTAGAAGTATATGAAGTTATATCTTTTGTCACTTAAGTCCATCTTAGTTTATATATAGAGTTTGGAGAATATGATATTAGCTAAGTTAGTTTTTTTTATATTAGACAGAATTAGTCTCATACTAGTTTACTACAACATACCCCATTACGATCTCACAACTGCGGTTTGGAGAGGAGTTGTACTTTGTGCTTATGAGATTGTTCTTGTGACCATTAGAAGTATATGAAGTTATTTCTTTTGTCACTAGGGTCCATATGTTTATGTTTAGAATTTGAAGAATATGATATTAGCTCAGTTAGTTTCTTATATTAGACATATTTGATCCCAGATAAGTTTACAATAGTATATTCCGTGTAATCTCACATTTGAAATTTGGAGGGCAGTGATACTTTATGCTTATGAGGTTGTTGTTGATCGTTAGAAGTATATGAAGTTATACTTTTTGTCACTTATGTCCATCTTAATTATGTTTAGAGTTTGAAGAATAAGACATTAGCTCAGCTAGTTTTTTTTTTATTAGACACATTTTGTCCTAGACAAGTTTACAATAATATAACTAATATAATTTCATAACTAAGATTTGGGGAGGGTTTTACTTCTGCTTATGAAGGTAAAGATGTTGTTTATGATAAACCCTCAGATCAAGTAAAGCATACAGAAAAATAAATATGCAAAACAAATGCAGTAGCAAAAAATCAAGACGAAAACATGAAAGAACGTAATAATAACAATGCCAAAGTAAATAATAACTAAAACAAATGAAACATTAGACAAGTTTGTATCAACTTTTATCTCTTGGGAAATATTCTCAGCTATGAGTAATTGAAAATCCTTAAAAAAATTCCTTAGTTTTAACCTTAGCATTAGTCTCCAAATTTATTTAGGAAACCAATAGCATACTGGACATTATTAATGAACTTGTATGAAGTGACTTTAGTTCAACTAGTTAGATATAGGAAATAACTTTTTTATTTCATATAAATAGAGATAAAATACATGTATCTCTTAGTTATTTTTTAAAATCTCATTTATGAGATTACGCTAGAATATAGATATAATATTGTCGTGATAGCTTTGAAAATCACGTTAAAATTACTTAACTAATTTCAGAATTCGTTCAAATTACTCGATCATCTTTAAATTGTTTGTTTTTCTATCCCAAATAATAGTACTAGTTAAACAAATTTGATAATCCAACAACAAAAGGAGCTATGTTAATTGTTTGTTTGTTTCAATCTTTTTTAATTGAAAACTATCTTTTACCCATCACAAGATAAAATAAGACTGCATACATATAAAATAATACATACACAACTTTATTTCTACAATGTGAAAATAGATAAATTATTTTTATTAAAATTTCAATTTAAATAAAAAATATATATAAAAATAACATCTTTCAATTGTCAAAAATTCTGTAAAAAGAAAGAAGAATGTAATTAAAATATATCTTTCAACAATTATTTTGTCACAAAATAGAAACTGTCTCACTTATCATGTGTGTGGACATATGAAACTGCCTTTGTATAATTGTTTCACCGACACCCATAGGAGCACTACAATGTTACCTTCATCATTTGAATGTGACAACTTTCTCGTATCTGTTTCGTTTTATTTTATGTGATGTTTTTCTTTCAATTTCTAAAAAAGAGTATCGTTTTAATAGTTATAAACAATTTTACTTTTATGACATGATAATATAGTCATATCAGTCACATTTATTAGAAAATGATTTACCCTATTAATACGGGATATTCCGTATGAATCCTAATTCAGTCAAGCGCAGTGTGGATAAAGAATACCGATGGAAAACCACAATAAATAATGTCTATCGCTTGTTTTAGACTACAAAGTTTTTAAAAAAATTATTTTATCCATAATTGAGATAAACAAATTTTTAATTAGCCATGTGATGACAACGAACTGGCACCTTAATTAATTTCACAAAATATCCAGGTATTCAAAAAATTAAAATATTATCTAGAATATTCAAAATTTACATATATACACAAGTCAAAATTAAAAAAAATCATCTTATATATACGATATAAATTTTTGCTAAAAGAATTCGCATAAACACCCTCGTCGGACCCTAAACTTGTCCCTGCATATATATATAGACAAGCAACTAACATGGCCTTTCAATATTGTTTCTTTGTTTTTGTAGACATAGTGTTTGTAGGTCATTTCTTAGGTTTTCTAATGCCTTTTTGTTGTCCTACCATAACTAGGGGTCACTATAACAAAGATGATATATAGCTACGAAATTATTAGCTACGATATAAAATTCGTCACTAATTATTTATTTTTAGTGATAAAAATTACTTTTCGTGCTTAAATATATGAGACATATGCTTTTAGTGACGAAACATAAAAGTTTGTGGCAAAGTTTTGTCCACTAAAATTTTCCACCAAAAAATGAATTGACGCCATTTATTGAGTACTGTCAGTCACGAATTTAAAGTTACCAGTGACACATTATTTCGTCACAAATGATGTATCTAATTCGCAACAAATTATTTTTTGTCTTAAAATTAATTTATTTTTGGACACAAAATAATTTCGTCTCAAAAAATATGTTGTTACAATAGCGACAAATAAGAGTTTGTAGTTAAATATTATAAGTTTTAGCTATAAAAAATTAGATTTAATTGTGACATTTATTTTCGTCACTAATAATATGAACAATTGGTGACAATAATTTTATTGTCTCTAATCAACCTATGATTTAGTGACAACAAAAAAATGTCACAAAATATGTAAGGTGTTAAATAGTGATGACTTAGAATTTGTAGTTGAATAATTCAACTATTTGCTACGAAAAAATTCATAGCTATATACAAAATTTTCTTTGGCTATGATTGTTCATAATTAGAGAATTTCATAAATGGTCCTTGAACTATTGAAGTAGGTCTAAAATAGTCCCTTAACAATACATTTATCGGTCGATTTTGTAAAAATAAAAATATCCAATTCATCAATTTTCCTAAATTACGCAATTATAAAATGCATCATTTGAAAAACACAATCTAGATTATAAGTATTGTGAGTGGGGAGTATTCTACCACTACATCATAAATATTTGTTGGATTAAGACATTTCATTTTTTATTTTATACACTTTCATTGATAAAGAGTATAGAAAAAATAATTTCTCAAACTTTGATGCTTATTTTTGTGTGTGCCTATCGATTTTGTGGTGGGTAAACAATACAGACTAAGTCGATTGATTTACTTCTCTCTAAAAATACATACATAATTAGTAGTGATTCCACGTACGTAGAGCAATTATATAGAGATACTATCGACTTAAGACTTTGCAAAGATGTGAAATATTTCATGGATTCTATTAACCTTTTTCATCCGTGTGAAAATTGAAATAAACTAAAAAAATGAAAGCACAAATGAAAGAAATTAACCAACTAAGATTTTGAATATATTATGATAAAGTACTATAGTTGTGAGTATCAATGTTTTTTTAAAAAATTGATTAACTCATCGAATCGAACCAAGTATTAGATTTCTTATAGTAAAATCAAAAATTTAATTTTATATAAATTTATAATTGTACTGAATAATTTTTTAATATCATAATTGCACTGACTAATATGATATTGAAATCCTATCTTTTCAAATATACATTGTTTTAGTTTTAACAGTAGAAAATAAATTGTTCTTAATAAATTATTTTAGACGTCTTCTCATAAAATCAAATGTTTTGAACCAAAACAAAAGCTTTAGCAAGGTTCTACCAAGCATATTAATAGCTTTGAAAATCTTGATGTTTTACTTTTTCGTGATAAATATAATGCCATTTGATATTGATTTGGTTCGACTATTTTTAGTTTTTTATTTTTATTATTATTTGATTCAGCTATTTCTAGTTTTTTTTTTATTATTATTGTTGTTGTTATTATTTGGTTCGACTATTTGTTGTTGTTGCTGCTAATATTAATATTGTTATTATTATTTTTATTACTATTCGTGTTATTATTTATTATTATTATTATTATTGTTGTTGTTGTTGTTGTTGTTGTTGTTGTTGTTATTATTACTATTATTATTCTTATTATTCTTATTATTATTTGTTGCTATTATTATTATTATTAGTATTATTATTTATATTGTTATTATTGCTATTTTTATTATTAGCATTATTATTATTATTATCATCATCATCATCATCATCATCATCATCATTATTATTATTAGGCCAAACACATATACAGCCCCTCAAACGTGTCCTCATTTTTCATTTTGGCACTCCAACTTAGCCTTATTCCATTTTAACCCTTGAACTCCATTTTTTCTGTACCATTTAAACACTTATACTAATTTTTATGATTTGTTTTTATTTATGTTCTTCAATTGCAATTTCATATTTTTTAAAAATAGACGTGTGCCTGTTAATTAAAAAAATTAAACATTCGCGAACGAACATAAAAATTTTCAAACAATAATATTATTTTTTTGATATTTCTCTATATTTTTGCCTGAAAATAAATTGACGAAAGTTCTTTGATCTTCTTTCTTAAACATTCAATTAAATTAAATAACACTACTTAGTTATTTTTTCTTATCATCTAGGCTATCTAAATTTAACGCAAACACTCACTTTTAATTTTTAATATAAATCAATACAAATAAAAAAAACTCATCTTCAAAAAGACTCGACTAACTTTGTTAATAACACTACTAAAAAAAGACTCTTGTTCATTGCTAATAATACTACTAAACAATGTTAAACTCGACTGACTTTGTTAGGTTGTCGGTGATTTTAAAGAAAGAAAACCAACACTATTTCGTCGGTTAATTTTCACACAAAAATACATAACACTCTTAAAAAGAAATTATTATTTTTTAAAAAGAATTATTTTTTGTTAATTTTTAATTTTTTAACTAAAATTAAATGACACATATCGATTTTAAAAAAAAGTTACAATTGAAGAATATATATAAAAATAGTATTTCGTGTTAAAATGGAACATAAAAAATGGAGTTCAAGGGTTAAAATGGAACAAGGCTAAGATAAAGTGCCAAAATGAAAAATGTGGACAAGTTAAAGGGACTGTATATGTGTTTGGCCTAATATTTGTTGTTAGTATTGACATTATTATTGTTATTGTTTGTTATTATTGTTTGTTATTATTATTTTTTATTATTATTTGTTATAATTATTTGTTATATTATTTCTTATTATAACTTTTATTATTTTTATTATTATTATTATTATTATTATTATTTTTGATTATTGTTTTGTTATTATTATTTGTTATTCACAATTAATTTTTATTTAATTTTTGTTTCATATGTAAATAACGAATCTGCAATTTTAAAGAGATGATGTATACAATTAATTTCATAAATGGGAAATAAATATTTGAGAAATAAACAAGTACGATGTAAAATCAAAATATATGAAGAGGTTTTACCAAATCGTCAAGGTATATATAATTTCTTGATTGATTTTTTTTTTAATTATTATTATAGATTATTGATTTATTTTTATAGGTATTTATAACTAATATTACATTTATCTTTTGTTAAAGATGTAGACACGTAAATTTTGACCGAATTTAAAGTTTTATATCATTTTAAGTATTTAATATTTTTAAAATTTAAATTTATGGATGTATCTTACTTTTAGTAAATTTATTTAAAAAATATTTGAAAATGACAAAAAAATAGAGTCACATTTTAATGTAGATTAATTTTAAAGAAATGAAATTTATAAAAAAATGTTTCTTTTTATTTAAGTTTTAATAAATAAACTAGCATTTCTTAATTATAATTTATTATTAGATACTTAATTCTTGTTAGTTTAAAAATATTTAAATAATATTCTTATCATTATATTATATTATATTATAAATCCGAATTGAAATATATACAAATTTATATAGTTTTAGGATTGTATGGAAGGATGTATCCTTTTATCCAAGCAAGGGGCCTGTCACGTGGATAGCAATTTAAAATAAAGGCATAATACATATATTGGACCCTAAACTTGGCTTCAAATTTTAACTTTGACCTCCAACTTTCATAGTGCACAAATAGGCACTTTAACTAGTATAAAATAGAACAAATAGACACACATGTCCTACATGTCATTTTTTGTCCTACGTGGTGTCCTACGTGTATTGTGCCATGTAGGACTCATGTGTTTACTTGTTCTACTTTATACAAGTTAAAGTGCCTATTTGTGCACTATGAAAGTTGGAGGTCAAAGTTAAAATTTGAAGCTAAGTTTAGGGTCCAATATATGTATTATGCCTAAAATAAATTCTATATGATAAACATATTAATTCAGATCCAGGTGCATAATTATAACCATGTGTTTTAACATTCAATGTTAAAGCATCAAGAATATTAACATTAGTTAAAATAATTGCAAATTAGGCTGAGTATTAAAATATACAGGACCATATGTCACAGTGGACACTTGCAGGAATTTATAATATGTAAAATTATTAATGATATTTTTAGAGAAGATTTCTCTATATATGATTATGAATAGGATAGCCCCAAGGATATCGATAGTGATAATTATTACAGTGATTATTACGATATATCCGAATAAAGCAAAATGCTATGTGTGCAGGATGGACCCTCCTTTGATTACCAAGGGCAGAGGTAAAAGTAATAATACAAAGGGAAGATCATCCCAGGGATCGTCCAGACTATATCAGAAGATACTTTGAAAAAAGCAGAAGATTTCCTTCACAAATTAAAAAAAAAAGACAAACAGTGAAGCTGCCTCTACAGTAGAGCCGTCATAACCCGACACCAACAGTAGAAACATTGTTCATCGATAGTAGATACACTGTTAAGGGAACATATGGGACCCACTGTTACTAAATATTTTTTTTTCTATATTATATTAATGAAAAAATATATATAAAAAAGAAGCTAATACTATCCTACACTACCCCACTCACCCCACTTCTCCCATTACCCCCTCACACTACACACACACGACACATGCACAAAACACAATTATAGAAAGATTAAAAAAAAGAAAAAGAGAAAACAATCAAAAAAACATACAGAAACTCACGCACCCAAATTCCAAAACATACACTCTTTCCTTCCAGCAATACTAACAAAAAAAAGCAAAAATCGTTTAGCGAAAAAAGAAAGTTGAGTTCGGGATTTTTATTCGTGGTTTCTAATTTGTGGTTCCAGTTGTGGTATTTTCTTTGTGAATTAATTTTCACAAGAGGTAACACTTAATCCTTTTTATATAGTTTAATGTCATGCAATATATTGAAATTGTTAAATTTTATATGTGTTTAAACCATTAATATTCGTTGATGTTATAATATGAAGAATGTTCAAATCTTTCATATCAACTTTATGTTTAGATATTTTATATCATTAGACTTAGTGCGAAATTGTTATAACAAACCTTATTTTATTTCAAGTTTAAACAACCCATGATTTATTTCAAGTTTAAGTAAAACTATTGTCTACGTTTATTCTTGCTTTTATATTTTGATTCTCTTAAGATGATACATGTATTTATGGCTTAACAAACTGAAATAATGAGAATAATTAATAACAAATATTTATTATGTAAGATATTAATTTTAATTAATAGATTTTTCTTTTCATTTTAATAACTAAAAAAAAAAAAGATTTTAGGTGTCCATAATTCATAACATGTTTATACTAATGTAACATGTGTAAAATTTGTATGGGAAGAAATATTATTTTAATTTATTTTTATTTTGTGTTCTTATTGAATCAAAACATAATTTTTTCATTATATTAATTTTGTTAAAAAATAAAAAGAATAAAAGAAGAAGAGAAATAAAAAAGGGGGGGGGGGGGGGGGGGGGAAACCACACACGCCCTTGCCCAAACCCTCCCCCACCCCCACCCAAACCAATATCTCTACTATCTTATTTTGATATTAATAGAATAAAATTAAATTTTAAATAATCAAGAAATAACTAAATAGAAAATCTATTATAATTCAAAATCTCATAATAATTTCAGTCTTAAAAGAAAGTTACACACATTCTTGAATGATTTAGATTCTATATTTTTTAAATTGTATTTTCACAAAATATGCCTAAGAGTTAGAAAATTTGCCCTAACTTAAAATTTTTGAAAATATTTTTTCTTTATATGAAAAACACCAAAAAAGACCCACTTATTTCATATTTAAAGCTTCATAAGTTACGTATAGCTGATTCTCATTTCGATAATATATATATATATATATATATATATAAATCTTTAATTTTTGTGACTTTAAAAAGTTAAAAGGTTGCTAAAAAGTGAGAATTTTTTTTTTTTAAAAGTAAGACTATCAATTTGAAATGAAAAGTATTGCTATATTATAGGTTTTACACTTGCTTAAATTTACTTTAACAATAGAGTATCAATTGTCAATAAATAGTGGAAGTGTAATTGTTTTTTTTTTCTAGTATCTTATAAGGTGGACCCCATGACAATTTGCATTGCTGGTTTTCAGTCATCGATTTTGATGGTTTTTTTTTTATCTTCCAAGACAATTAATTAATTTTAAAAAGGAAAAAAAATTAAAAGAATCAAAATAGGAAACATAAAAAAAAAAACTTTCTATTCAGGTGGTTCAATCACACTGATACAGAAAAGAGAAAAAAATCTTCCTTTTTTTCTTCTTTATCTTCTTCATCTTCCTTTCCTTTCTCATCTCCCACGTTCAACTTTAAAACAAATTATAGAGAGAAATGAAAACAAAAATTGAAAAGAAATCAACAAGAAAGGTCTTTTCTTTGTATTCCATATTCTTTAACCCTATATTTACATAATCACTGGTTAATCTTTAATGAATATGTAGATCTAACTTTTATTGACTATGCTTTATTATCATTTTTCACACTCTGTGGTTCAGTAATTGATCGGAGACTATACCATATAAGGCCTAATCACAACTTAGTCTTCTATTTTATTTTTTCTTTATTTAGGAGACCAATTGTTAAAGGTATGAACTTGGTACTATTTTTATGGTTTTATGTGGTTTTTATATTTTTTTGTTCATTTTGCACTTATAATTTTACTGGATTGTAGTTTTACATTATGTTTTAATAGTTAGCAGTTTCATGAATGATGAAGTTTATGTTGCCATATAGAGTAGTTTGTGATGATATACTTCATAAATTTTCACTTGTGTTAAATTTGTAATGATAAAATTTATATTGTAAATTAAAAATTACTTATAAAATTGGGCATTACAACATATGAAAGACAAATTATGTTACATATTTTACTTTTGACTCTAATATGAATATCTCAATTTAAATCTTTGTTTTATTTTCTCTTTCTTTTTACAGGTATAAAAGGTGAGAATTGAAGCAAGATTGATTGCAAGCTATGTGTCACCACATTATTGATACTTTGAAAGGAATTTTTACTTATATGTCTTTGTTTAATATTTGATATATTTTAGTTAGATTTTCTTGTCATTGGACATATTTTACTTTTATTTAAGGAGTTTGTAATGAGATATCATTCTTTGGTATAATTTTAGTTATTTTATTATATGATCATGGGTGAATTTTGATACAAATATTTTTGTCATTAAATAAATCAATTCATCACCACTTGATTACTTTCGGTGACAAAAAATGTATTGTCATAGTACCCTTTTTTGTTGAATATGAATAATTTTTTTTTATTTTGTGACAATTGTAATTGTCACTACTTATGATAATATTTAGTGACAATATATGCCGTCGGTAAAAGCAACACTTTTAGTGACAAAATGATAGATTTAATCACAAAATTATTAACCTTTTTTATAATAATAAATTTGTCCCTAATTTATACATTTAAGGACAATTTTTTTTTTGTATATAAAACATAGTCTTTAGTGGCGATATTATATTTTTTCATCTACGAAATACATATAACTTTAGAGACAATTGATGTCGTCCCTGATTGAACTAAATAATTAGCGAGTCGGTAGTAATAACCTTTTTAGTGACAAAACATACTATTAACTACAAAAAAAAAGTTACAATTTTTATGACAAATAAATTCGTCACAAATGTTTATGCATTTGGGGACGATTTTTCTTTTTGTAGTTAATATATTAGTTTTAGCGACGAGGCACTAAATCGTCTTTGTATACTTTTAGTGACACACGTTTAGTGACGACTGATTGACGAAATTTTTTTCGTCACACAAAATTTTTAGTGACAAAACATGATTTATAGATGACGAAATTATTTGTCCCTCATAATCTAATTTGTTGTAGTGATTCGATTATTCGATTTGGATTTTTTGATTTTGAAGAAGTATAACCCAATTCAAATTGAAATAAATTTGGTTTGATTTGATTTTTCTCTTTTCGTTTTTTTTTTTAGTTTGGTTATTCGGTTATGTCAATAATTAGAAACATAATCAAAGTTATATTTGCAATTTCAAAAAATATAAACATATATATACAAGGAGTAGTAATAAAGTTGAATCTCTTAAATATACTTTCTAGTATAAATCACAAGTAAAATGTAAAACACATACTTAAAAGTTTATCAATTATAGATGTCCAAACATGAAACATAAACCAAATCATAATGAAAGAAAATAACTAAAAAGGGACAAAAGTGGTTAACTCCAACTTAATTTATTTATATATAATTCGGTTTATTTGGTTTTTCAATTTTTATTTTTCTAAATCCGAAACCAAACCAAAAAACTAAACAAACATAACAATTAAATTATACACAAATTATATAAGATCGTGAATAAGTAGTTGTGCTTGTGCAAGATCTTAAGTTATCAAGTGTTGTATGTGCGCTCAGTTTAAGACTAAAAACGGAACAAGTCAACTTATAATTTTAGTCATGTCAAAAAAATTTGCAAAAAGAAAAAAGGTAAAAAAAAGAAGAAGAAGGCAGAGGCGNAAAAACTAAACAAACATAACAATTAAATTATACACAAATTATATAAGATCGTGAATAAGTAGTTGTGCTTGTGCAAGATCTTAAGTTATCAAGTGTTGTATGTGCGCTCAGTTTAAGACTAAAAACGGAACAAGTCAACTTACAATTTTAGTCATGTCAAAAAAATTTGCAAAAAGAAAAAAGGTAAAAAAAAAAAAAAGAAGGCAGAGGCGTTCAAACACAATAATAATGTCATCTAAGAAAAAAAAAACATTCTTGCTTAGGCACATAATTAGCTTCAACTTACAAAAGTTGGTGGCTAGTAGGAAACCATAACAAACATATCGATCTAATTGTTACTCAATATACTTTACTTATAAATCGTAAAGATATTTTTTATGATTGAATATAAAGCGTCTATAAATAATTTATTAATCCTGTTGTCCAATTCAGGATTCGTCGCCAATATAAAACTACCTTAATTATTTTGTCTTCTACTAACCTTAAAAAGAAAAAATCATTCAATTACGTAGATGTTTAAAGAGATTTGCATATCTAAGCAACAAAAAGTAAACAAAAAGATTTTGATCCAATTCAATGAACTCAAATAATATACTGTATTAATTTATTGGCTGTCTGAAACTATTTGTTTACTTTAATCAATAAATAATTTTGTGTAAAAAATGGAAAGAGGATAGCACAAAGAGAAATAAATAAATTCTTCTAATGTTTGTAAAAAAAATAAAATGTTTTAATACTTTACATTTTCTTTGTTAAAAAATGTATACATCATGACTCATATTTTTCAGAGAATATTATATAGTGCAAAAATAGACATCTGTCCCAAAAACTAGTAATTAGACTAATGATTTTTATTTTTTTTCTATATTTCAAGAGGTCAAAATAAACTTGAATCTTGAATCTGGTTGTCCACCAAACATATTTGTTTATTTTCCAATTCTTTGTGCTGGCAAGTTGAAAAATTATTTTATATTATAATGTCTATTTTCTAGATTCCTTTGACATTTTGATGATACATCTGTGACAATAATATATTTAATGTAATATATAAATTTAAAAAATATGTAAAATACATGTATGTAATGATGCATATCTTAATAAGCTATTAACTGATGGATCATTGAGTCAAAGAAAATATTTTCAAAGTAAAATTGCAAGAAAAATATAACAACAAGATACAAAATAAATGAAACAATATATATAGTAATAAAAATTAAAGAATAAGAGACTATACATGCGACTACAGTATAATACTACTAATAAGGAAAATATGATAGGAGGAGGCTAGCCCCTGACCTTATTCCACCGACAATATTCAGCTATTTACTTACCTTTTATTCTAATTCTCGATCTTCGAGCCTTTTTTATATAGAATTATGTACTCAGTAACTTGAAGCTGAATAATATGATAGTCCGTAAAACTATGTTCCACCTTTTTTTTATCCTCATGAAATGAAAAGAATAAAAAAGGAAGTATATGTTTCAAGCTAATTAAGACGTGATTTATAACATATAAAAGTTTTTAAAAGGGGAGATTTATAAAAATAACATAATCTTTTTTATAGGATCATTTTCTTTCATTTAAATTGTTAGTAGGAATATAAAATTATTTTCCTTTTTTTCTTCAAAATGTCCACATTGTTTGAAACCTTTACATTTAGACAATGACTTTATTTGCTTTATATTGACTACGAAAAATACTTTCATAGAAATGAAAAGATGCCCAAATAGAAAAACACAAATAATTTGACTAAAACAATATCAAGTAATTGGTTTCGTGGGATAACGTGAGATATTTAAAGATAAAATTTGAGATTAAATTTTATTTTTCATTTAGTAAAAAATTTATCAATGGAATAATTAGTTTTAAGACTATATTAAGATAACTTTATCTCAAACCAAATGATCCTTATGTTTTATTTCAGCTAATTTTCTAAAAATAAAAAAATAAAAGTTACTTTTATTTATTGTACATTTTTGGGACCCTTAAAATTTAAAAAGGACACCTTTTTCTCTTCATATTAGTTTATTTGTTTCCTTTTATGCTTAATAATTATTAGGCCATTTTTTCTGCCTTCTTTCCTTCTATATTGTTGATAATAATGATATTTTTCATTAATATGTGGACACATAGCCAACAAGTTTGAAGGATTTGGTGACTTTTTCCTATTTAAGGCCTTGTTAATTTATTGTCACATTCGCAAACATGTTAGACATATTGAAGACATGTAAAATTATATTTTTATCGAACGTTTACGCCAAATTAGTAAAGGCAAGATATAATGAATCATACAAATTTTATTCTTTGATCATAATTAAATGTATGTATTCTCACTTTGGTTTTTAACTGTCAAGATTAAATATTTTGTTCGAGGAGTAAATATTATGTTTGAGTAGATATATTTACCAGATAAATATAACTTCACAACAATAATAATATATCAAATGTAATCTCATAAATGAATTTTGAAGATGATAGGATGTGCGCAAAACTTGTCGCTTTTGGAAATATTTTTCCAACAATCGCTACCTTTATAGTTGAAATTGATCAAGTTTAAACGTTAAAAATTAATTGTTTATAAATAAATACACATTTAAATAGAAATTGAAATTAATAATAAATGCCTTTAACTCCATCACAAGCTAAACTTGCAAGTTAAATAAAGTGTAAGTGAAAAAACATCGTTAATTACGTGATTAATAAGCTAAGCCGTCACCTAACAACACTAAATTATGTTAACAACAATGTCAAAATCGTTAATCACTCCGCCCTTTATACCTTGTTTGGATTGGTTGTTACAAAATTGTATTATCCTAAATTATTTTAATAAATACTACAATATTCGAATATATTATATTGTTTTATGTTATTACATAATGTCATATATCATCTATTTGGAAGATAAATCTATTGAAAATTAAGGTACAATATTGAGCTATCGTAAAATATGATTCTTTTACTCTAGACAGTAAGTAAAGATAAGATGAGAAAAAAAGAAGCGAGGTAACATGGTGATCAGATCAAATCAATCGTCGCATAGAACATCGATATACAATGATGAATTTAATCATACGATATAATAAAGTTTAAGTAATAATTATCAAAACAAATATTGTATTTAAGCATAATACATAAACTAACACCCAACTTGACGACAAGTAACCACTTAACTTTAAGTATGCACGTCTAGACATCTGACATCTCAAACTCCTCAACTCATTTTTACTGTATCAATCGAATATCAACTTACAAAATGATTTCCCCACACTTTTAAAAGTTACGTGCCACATCAATATTGTATGTTCACATGACACAATAAAAATGAATCGAAGTATTTAATTATCCACTAACATCAAATTAATGTGTCTAGATGTTGAAATGCTTACTTATCCGCTAACGTTAAGTTCGAGTTTTTTATTACTATATTAGCGGCCAAAAATAAGCTGTCCATCCAGTTATCACGCGCACATGGCGCATGAGAGCATTCATCAATTATATATATAGAACAGTATAAATAACACTAAAAATTTTTCAGAAAATATCTTACATAAAAATGGAAAATATGAAAAAAAATAATATTAATTACTGGTGAACTGTGATCTGAGATTTGATAGGTTTCACTAAACCCTAGAAATCATTTCTCAATTTCAGCATCATTTGTAATTTATTGCCATTGCAATTTTGTATATTTAAGGTTTTTTTAAACCAATTTTGAGTTATTGGATTGAATTGTAAGTATGTATATATAGATTGTGTTCTTTCTGGTTTTTGGATTGTTTGTATTTGAGACTTGCTTTGCATTTTTTAGCATTTAAGAGTTTGTATTGACAGTTTTGGTGAAGTGGGTTGTTGTTATTAGATCGATAATTAAGCAGGAGGGGATTGATTGTAACTCTAGAGATTGTTTGGTTAATTGGGTTCGGTTTTTCTTGGTGAATTTTTTGGCACATTTTTTCAAAAATTAGATTGACATTGCCAGATTTGTTTTGAGCTGATTTTGTTAAAGTGTTTGGAGTTTTGGAGGTGAATTTAGTGCATTTTTTGTTATTAGATTGGCATTACGAGATTTGTGTAGTGAGGAGAAGTTTCTGGTGTTTTCTGATTTTGTTGGTTGTTCCAAGTTTGGAGGTGAATTTGGTGCATTTGTATTAGATTGGCGTTACTAGATTCGTGTAGTGACAAGTTTCTGGTGTTTTGAGCTGATTTTGTTTAAGTGTTTGAAATTTGGAGGTGAATTTGGTGCATTTTCTATTAGATTGGCATTGCCAGATTTGGTGTAGTAAGAAGATTCTGTGTTTTTGGGCTGATTTTGTTGAAGTGCTTCCAAATTTGCAGGTGAATTTGGTGAAATTTTTATTAGATTGGCATTACTAGATTCGTTTAGTGCGGAGAAGTTTCTGGTGTTTTGAGTTTATGTTGTTGAAGTGTTTGAAATTTTGGAGGTGAATTTGGTGCATCTTTTATTAGATTGGCATTACAAGTTCTGGAGTTTCTTAGCTGATTTTCTTGAAGGGTTCCAAATTTGGAGGTGAAATTTAGTGAAAAGATTCAAACTTTAAGAAGATAAGTGAAACTTTTTTGATGTGGATGAGTGGAGGGGGCAATGAGAGGTGAAGTTTTAGTATTGAGGGGACAACAATGACTACAGGGTCATTGGGTCTTCGTTCTTCAGGAAGTTATGGTTCTTTGCAACAACAACTATTTCAGAATAGTTCATCACCAATCCAAACAACACCCCCTATTCCAAGAAAGCCCCCAAAATTGTTTAAGGAGAAAGAGGGATTGTTTCTCTGGATCTGCAAATTCGCCCCTCGAAAGAATGTTGGGATGTTGCTACTCTGTGTTGTTTCTGCTGCAGCTTTTCTGTGGGTCTTGTATGTTGGCAAAGGTTTGGTCTCTACACTTTGTAGTTTGTACATTTGCCACTTTTTTTGATGTGTCATATTGGTAGGACTTTTGGCTCCAACTTTTAGTTTAAAGTGGCGTAGTATCCATAATTCCATACTAGATCATGTCAGATCTTTTATGCTGACCGGAGTTAGCTATAGTTTGGTGTTCATGCAGTTGGAAATACTAAGATGGAGAATTTGCTTATGAAGTAGTAATTCAAAATCGAAAATCTTTGTTTTGTTATTTCTTAAGAGTTTATCGGAAACAACCTCCCTACCTTGAAGGTAGGGGTAAGGTCTGCATACACACCACCCTCCCCAGGCCTCACTTGTGGGATTACTCTGGGTACGTTGTTGTTGTCATTTCTTAGAGTTAATGCTATAAGAGCTTTTGATAGGCTCTTATGTGGTGTTATCTGGTGGTTTATAGTGTTTTAGTTTGTAAATATTAATTGGCTGTCTCGAAATTCATGGCATTTTGCTTGTATTTCCGACATTTTTACTTAATGAGGAGATTTTCCTGATTTGTCTAGTTTACACTGAAGAATCTCAATAAACACCTGTATAATTCAATTTTCTACTTCTGTTATTAAGGGAATGTTTTTGATTCGGCTGTTCCATACGTTGGTGCTTGTACATTTTGTACATTTTCATCCCTCAAATCTTCTTTTCTGCTTCTGAATGGCCAATTTTTCAACTCATTTTCAGGTGAAGTTGCAGCAGAACAAAGTAATAGGATGTTTGCTCCAGAAACTGTACATAAATATACTTTTAGGGGTATTGAGTCTATACAAAAAAATAATGTTGGCCAAAGTGCGTCAACCGTCCAACCTCCTCCTCCCCCTCTTCCTCCTGTATATTTCAAAGGATACACTCTTCCCCCTGGAAATCCATGTGAAGGCTTCACATTGCCGCCCCCGCCAGCAGATAAAAAGAGGACTGGACCACGGCGTAAGTTTGAAAGTCCTTTAATACTCTGAAATTTTTCTTCTTAAAAATGGATTGAAGGTCAGAAATATAAGTACAAAATGCTGGACCTCAGTTTTCTTTTTCTTTTGTTTTATCAGCATGTCCGGTATGCTACCTTCCTGTTGAACAAGCTATTGCATTAATGCCTGATGCACCATCCTTTTCTCCTGGTGTTAGCAATTTGACTTACATCCATGAAGAAAATCAGAGTAAAACCGAGTTTGGAGGTTCAGATTTTGGTGGATATCCTTCATTGATTCAGAGGAATGATTCGTATGACATAAGAGAGTCAATGAGTGTGCATTGTGGGTACGATGCTTTCTCTTCTTGGGAGCTTTATGAACATAAAACTTCACACACTTTTTTTTTTAATTCGAAATTTGAATGCCTTTTCCCTTAATCTGTTAATTAGATCGTAGTGATAAAGATTACTGCAATTTTCACAAGATCCTCTAATTTACTGTATTCTGTATTTTCTGTTCCACATCCAATTGACAGTTTTGTCAGAGGAATCAGGCCTGGACATCAGACAGGTTTTGACATTGATGATTCTGACCTTCTTGAGATGGAGTCTTGTCAAGGTGTCGTGGTGGCATCGGCAATATTTGGTATTGATCTTTCAGTTCATTCATTGTTACATTTCCATCTTGTACCTGTTGGATTGTAGTTTTAACAAATATACTCTTGATTAGGGGCTTTTGATTTGATACGGCAACCAAAGAATACCAGTGACTATGCAAAGAAAAATGTCTGCTTCTATATGTTCGTGGATGAGCAAACAGAAGCATTTTTGAGAAATTCAAGTGAGCTGAATAGTAGCATGAGAATTGGTTTATGGAGAATTGTTGTTGTTCATAACCTACCTTATGACGATCCGAGGCGAAATGGGAAGGTAAACGTTCGTAGTGGTACATTGCCTATTTAATAAGAGTTGGATTTTGCAGGCATAACCAATAGGGTACTTGGTACTTTTCAGGCTTCTGAAAATAAGAGTACATTGAATGCATTGGAATTTTTTTGGTCAACTAGATGGCAAAGTAAATGTTAGGAGTGGATAACTGCTGGAGTTCTTAAATCTTCTAGATCGATGCAGTCATATATTAAGCCAGTTTCTCTGAGTTGCTTAAAATAAATGTATACAATCATATTAAATGTTTATTTGTGAAAATATTTTGAAAAAAATGAATGCAATTATAAGAAAGTGGCGAGTTCACGATAACCTTGAACTCGTCATGGCAGTGTTATGATTATTAGAAAAATTCATTGCACATTACGCAACTACGATGTAGTTAGCTGAACTGCTTTTGCATACAATTTGTTTCTATAAACAACTCTGAGTATAAGTATATGAAGGATAAATTCAGGTACTTCAAGCTTTCTAACAAGTGCATCTCTTCTACCTCCTTATCCTTTAGTCAATGCTATGTCCATGGAATAGCCGATATCTTTTCCTACTCAGATGTGAAGTTTGAATCCTCATCCAACTTTCCACCTAAATGGAGACTTTTGCATTCGAGATCTTGCAGTCAGCAGTCTGAACAGGCTCTTGGGCATTTTTGTTACCTTTCTAGAAAAGAAAGAAAACGAAAAATCTGAACAGGTTCTTGGTTCAATTCTAGATGAATTTATTCATGGAAATATCTAGAGTTCCATTGTCTACTCTAATGAGCAAGCACACAGTCCATTTGTTGTCAAGGTTTTCTCAAATTCTTGTTTGATGCACAAACATACTATTCGTATTCTAGCTGCAGAAGGCATTTTATCTTTTACTTTGGCTATGCCTTCATGATATTGATATCATTTCTAATTTCTTTCCTATTTTTATCACCTTATGGAGAAAGAGACTATATAATGATTTGATAAGTTACTTTAACAATCTAAATCCGACATCTCGTCTGTTATCATAGTTTGATCTACAATTCTGGGAAGTGTAAATTCCTATTTGTCTTTGTATTATGTATTTCATCACTTCTTGGCATATGTAGTAGTCTTTCTTTATCGCTGCATTAGGAATTACCTTCTCTTCTTAACGGAAAGAGCAACAGGATCATTAATACTCTTCCCCAACCAAATTCTGTGGTTGAGCTCAACTCTTATCGGATTCCACAAGTTTTTTTATATCCATTCTTCATTTGATAGTGGATTCTTTCATCTTGTTTTTATCTGCATGTCAGTCTTCTAGTAGGGAGGCTTTGTGCATTTCTACCTGGATTAGAGTAACAAATCTATCCTGCTTTTTATTCCCTTTCATTTGGAACTTGCTGTTGTTTTTATATTTCTGTCCCATTTTTAGCCTTTTGGTACAATCAGTATTTCACCGTGCTGTGTATATGATCATGACACTGTTATCTGTTTTGGTTAGCCAATTTACTGTTTGGAAACCAAATCATTCACATGTTTAAGCTTAGTGGTTATATAGATTCCTTGACCTATATTTGTTGCCACTGCAGGTCCCAAAGCTTCTACTCCACAGGCTTTTTCCTAATGCTCGTTATTCTCTATGGATTGATGGAAAACTTGAGCTTGTCGTGGACCCATATCAAATACTTGAAAGGTACATCTTAGACCCAATCCACTTGCCCTATATGCAAAACGAAAAGTCATAGTTGGCCGCCATTTCCCCTTCTATGGGAGTATGGGTTAACTTCTGTCTCTTGACCAAAGACACCGGGTTTCTCCTTTAAACTTAAGTGGTACTGATACATCCATGTATATGGCCTTCTAGTAGGGTATAAGTTATGTTCCTTTTAAAAAAGAAATAAAAACAAAATAATGTTTCTTGCAAGTCTATTTTAGGACGTGTTCCCCAAAGTTCTCTAACCAAAGTTGACTATAAGAAGAATACAAGCATCTTGTGCTTGCCCAGATGGAGTGGTTCTTATTCATAGCAGCATTTGCATGTTGTTTTTAATAAGCGAAAAATGGTTTTGTTAGTGTAGCCTTCATGTGCTTAAACAACATGTTTACAGAAAAAGAAGAATATAGATGCCGGTGGAGTCTACAATATTGGAGATAGTTGTTGCTGCCCCAAATTTGGGGACTCTTAGAATGTCAGTCTTACCCATTGTACCAAATATTCAGGGGGTCCTCCAAGAAGGATTTTTCAATCTACAACACCTTACCAATATGAGAAACTCGTGCATGAACATAGCTCATTGTTGTATGACAGTGTAATGTCCAGTGTGTGAAAGGGCTGTGTTGGACCTATTTATCAGTGGTAACTATCATAAGGGAATTCCTTCGGTTTAGTGGTCATAAAAGTTCACAAATGTTGATTGTTGACTTGTTGATAGAGATTTGCTTTTATTGTTCTTCACAAGTTGATTTCCTGAAGTACTTCAATGTCAGGTTCTTGTGGAGAAAAAATGCAAGCTTTGCAATATCAAGGCACTACAAGCGTTTTGATGTTTTTGTAGAAGCAGAAGCGAATAAGGCAGCTGCAAAGTTTGATAATGCTTCCATCGATTTCCAGGTTGACTTCTATAAAAAGGAAGGACTAACTCCGTATTCCCGGGCTAAACTTCCTATTACAAGTGGTAAGTGTGTGGTTATCTTTTTTTTCATCTTTGTTACGTTCTTCTTGTAATTCCTCCCCACTCACCACCTTAATGTTGCCACCGATTTCAGTTTGATAACCATGTTAACATACTATTTATATGCAGATGTCCCTGAGGGATGTGTAATAATAAGGGAGCACATTCCGATCTCCAATCTCTTTACTTGTCTTTGGTTTAATGAAGTGGACCGTTTTACTCCAAGAGACCAAATAAGCTTTGCCATTGTAAGAGATAAGATCATGTCAAAGACAAATTGGACTGTGACTATGTTCTTAGACTGCGAACGGCGTAACTTTGTGATTCAGGTGATCTTCATATCTTTACCTTCTGGATTTTCAGTTTATAAGTAAAACAGAGAACATCCTTCATGCACTTGGTCACTTGATGATTCGCGCAAAAAATTCATTATATGCTAATTCTTGCGCCTGATATGGTTCAAGTAGAAGAACACACCATACATAATTGCTATCACTGTTCGACATAGTTGAATTAGATGAACTAATAGTAAAAGCTACTTGTCAAGATGAGCTTTTTTGATGTACTTCCTGCATGCTGCATACCAAACTATGTAAATGCTTATTTCTGTCATTTTCTGTTGCTATCTGCAGGGGTATCACAGAGACATTCTTGGTCGCCTGACTCCACCTCGTGCAAGTATAATTGTTCATCCTCCACCTCCTGTAATTCTTGAAACCCAGCATACCTCACCATTTGTTCCAACATCAACCGTCATAACCACTCCAATCAAGAAGATTCCCACGAAGCGTGGGAGAGAGAGGAAATCCAGGCGTCATAGAAAAGTCATTGCTGGAAATAAAGATCCTAATTTCAATTAAAATTTTTGATATGAGCTCAAATTTTATTTTTTTCCTTCCCTGTTTTCAGTATATCAAATCACGGGGTTAGGAACTATGAAAGATGAATGTTATAGCTGTTGTTTCCAAAAAAAAGAAAAGGTCAGTATTTAAGTTCTTCATAAGATTCTTTAGAAAGTGTCAATTTTGTCTAATTTTTTGTTGTATATATTGGAGTCTTGGTATGTATTGTCATAGCAATTTCACACTTCAAATTTCCTTCTCTAATCACTAGCTTCATGTACTATTTCTTCTCATAGAAATGTTGATTCTGAAGCAAAGATGAAATTCAATTTCCTTTATACTGATGTCTGTTGTGTTGTTACAAGTAATTTTCGAGAGTAGCAATTTGTGTTTGACAAATCAATTTGCAAAACACTTTTGCTAATAATAGCGTTGCAATTTGTGCTTGGTCGTCAAAGTTTCAAAAGTGCTTATGGGAAAATGTTATTGTTTATGCTTCTGAAATTTAGGCTACTGGCCGAGGGTCTACCAGAAACAACCTCTCTATCTGTCAAGGTAGAGATAAGATCTGCATATACTCTACTCTTTTCAGACCTCACATGTCTATACTGATTATATTGTTGTCAAATTTATGCTACTAAAAAGTATGTATTTCCCCCTTACGCTCTAACAGTGGCGAATTTAGAGCCAAAAAAAAGGGCAATCGCACCCGTGGTCTCTTCGTAAAATTAGATATTTTATATGTATATTTTTTAAGATTTTGTATAATATTATATTCTTGCACCCGTACTACAAGAAGTCTAAACGGTCCACGTGGTTAAATGTTGAGCTTTTGACCTTGAGGATTAAGGATCAATTCTCACTTCAATACATTTTACTTGGTGCACCCATGTTCGAAAAATCCTAGATTCGCCTCTGCGCTCTAATATACGTATTTTTTTTAGTACAAATAACATAGATTATAGATGATTATGCACATATTATGGATGGATTATACATATGTTCTATTATATATTCGCCAACTATTTTTATTTTAAACTACTGAGTGGATAATATTAATTCTTAAAAAAAGACAAATACTTTTGTCTTTTCACAAATTTGACCAAAATGGAATATGGTTTGGGTTCATTGAACAAATAAGACAACATGCTAAGATTCTAGTGTTGATTTGTCATATCAAGACTATTATGAGCTTCACATGCATATATGGCCTATGTTGTTGATTGATCATTGAACATGTTTTTTTTTTAAGAAAAAATTTGAAGCAACAAATTTGCATAACTTTCTACTAGATGTTAAATAAGTTTAATTAAACTCATCGCTTTCTTATCGATTCATAAGTACATATACAAAATATTCTTGGACTCGACTATGTCAAAAGCCCAACAATAACTTCTTCAAAGATTAATTGAGGCAAAAGTGGTGGTGCACCACCACCAAAAATCACGATATTCTTTGACTTTGGAGGAATTCTTATCAAGTTGAATCTGCGTAAAGACGGCTTGAGATAACATCGAGGCGTCATGCTTCAACACCAATGAAGAAGAAACAAATAATGAAAGTATATCCATGTTATGTTGCCTTCATCATTTGAAAAGGTTATTGAGACCTATTTTCAAGTACACACATGTGATAAAAAAATCATATTCACATATGAAGATCTTCTTTGAGGAGAAACATTGCATAATCGTCTTTTGTATATGGTGGGTCATGTGCTAAAAAAGAGGGTAAATAATTATAACATAACATTTTATGCCTTATTTTCTCAGCTCCTTCTATTTAGACATCTAAGAAGGTTTTTTTTCAAATTTTCAACACGTCATGACCTTTTTAAAAGACAAAAAATAAAATTGTGGGTCGAGAAAAGAAAAATAGAGGAGGGGATTAACAATGTGGAGAATCGAACATTCACTGATAAAGCTAAATTTTAACTTAAACGGAAAGGGTAATAATGTTATTTAAACAATAAATAAGAAGAGACTAAACTTATACATAAATCGCATTCGCCGAATGCGTTTTATGACTTATTTTCTCAGCTCCTTCTATTTAGGCATCTAAGAATGGGTTTTCAAGTTTTCAACGCCATAACCTTTTTTAAAAATACAAAAATAAAATTGTGGGTCGAGAAAAGAAAAATAGAGGAGGCGATTAACAATGTGGAGAATCAAACATTCATTGATATAGTTAAATTTTAACTTAAACGGAAAGGGAAATAATGTAATTTCAACAATAAATAAGAAGAGATTAAAATTTATACATAAATCGCATTCGCCGAATGCGTTTTATGCCTTATTTTCTCAGCTCCTTCTATTTAGACATCTAAGAAGGTTTTTTCAAATTTTCAACACGTCATGATCTTTTTAAAAGACAAAAAAATAAAATTGTGGGTCGAGAAAAGAAAAATAGAGGAGGGGATTAACAATGTGGAGAATCAAACATTCACTGATAAAGCTAAATTTTAACTTAAACGGAAGGGGTAATAATGTTATTTAAACAATAAATAAGAAGAGACTAACCTTATACATAAATCGCATTCGCCGAATGCGTTTTATGACTTATTTTCTCAGCTCCTTCTATTTAAGCATCTAAGAATGGGTTTTCAAGTTTTCAACGCCATAACCTTTTTTAAAAATACAAAAATAAAATTGTGGGTCGAGAAAAGAAAAATAGAGGAGGCGATTAACAATGTGGAGAATCAAACATTCATTGATATAGTTAAATTTTAACTTAAACGGAAAGGGAAATAATGTAATTTCAACAATAAATAAGAAGAGATTGAAATTTATACATAAATCGCATTCGCCGAATGTGTTTTATACCTTATTTTCTCAGTTCCTTCTATTTAGGCATCTAAGAAGGTTTTTCAAGTTAACAACACCATGACCTTTTTTTTAAAGACAAAAAATAAAATTGTGGGTCGAGAAAAGAAAAATAGAGGGGATTAACAATGTGGAGAATCGAACATTCACCGATAAAGCTAAATTTTAACTTAAACGGAAGGGGTGATAATGTAATTTCAAAATAAATAAGAAGAGACTTAAATTTATACAAAAATCGCATTCGCTGAATGCATTTTATACCTTATTTTCTCAGCTCCTTCTATTTAGGCATCTAAGAAGGGTTTTTCTTATTTTCAACGCGATAACTTTTTTAAAAAAAGACAAACAATAAAATTGTGGGTCGAGAAAAGAAAAATAGACGAGGGGATTAAGAATGTGTAGAATCGAACATTCACCTATAAAGCTAAATTTTAACTTAAACGGAAGGGGTAATAATGTAATTTCAACAATAAATAAGAAGAGACTGAAAGTTATACATAAATCGCATTCGCCGAATGCGTTTTATGTCTTATTTTCTGAGCTCCTTCTATTTAGGCATCTAAGAAGGGTTTTTTCAAGTTTTCAACGCCATAACCTTTTTTTAAAAAGACAAAAAATAAAATTGTGGGTCGAGAAAAGAAAAATAGCGGAGGGGATTAACAATGTGGAGAATCGAACATTCACTAAAAAAACTAAATTTTAACTTAAACGGAAGGGGTAATATGTAATTTCAACAATAAATTAGAAGAGACTAAAATTTATAGGCATAATACATATATTGGACCTTAAACTTGGCTTCAAATTTTAACTTACTTTCAAGTTATATCATTAAAAATTTCAGGTTATAACAAATTTACAAAAAAAAAGAAATGTTTTTATTAATTGAAAAAAACTTTTTTTTAAAAAAAAAAGATAAACGAAAATTTAAAAAAAAACGGAATTAGAAATAATANGGCACACAACAGTGAAAAAAATGCTGAAATGACAACTCTACCCTTAATTAATTTTTATTTTATTTTTAGTTCTAAAATGACGTGTAAAGCGTTTAATTAGTTGGCAGCCATTGAGTGGCTCACTAATACACGTGGCAGCGTTTGCATTTCACGCTCTTGGCTCCAAAAATCGCGTGTTTATTTATTAAAAGGTTGGATAGTTAAAGTGCTTGTTTGTGCACTATGAAAGTTGGAGGTCAAAGTTAAAATTTGAAGCCAAGTTTAAGGTCAAATATATGTATTATCCCAAATTTATACATAAATCGCACTACGCCGAATGCGTTTTATGCTTATTTTCTTAGTTCCTTCTGTTTAGGCATCTAAGAAGGGGTTTTCAAGTTTTCAACGCCATAACCTTTTTTAAAAAGACAAAAATAAAATTGTGGGTCGAGAAAAGAAAAATAGAGGAGGGGATTGACAATGTGGAGAATCAAACATTCATTGATATAGTTAAATTTAACTTAAACGGAGGGGGAAATAATGTAATTTCAACAATAAATAAGAAGAGACTGAAATTTATAAATAAATCGCATTCGCCGAATGCGTTTTATACCTTATTTTCTTAGCTCCTTCTATTTAGGCATCTAAGAAGGGTTTTTCAAGTTAACAACACCATGACCATTTTTTTACAGACAAAAAATAAAATTGTGGGTCGAGAAATGAAAAATAGATGAGGGGATTAACAATGTGGTGAATCGAACATTCACCGATAAAGCTAAATTTAAACTTAAATGAAAGGGTAATAATGGAATTTCAACAATAAATAAGAAGAGACTGAAATTTATATATAAATCGCATTCGCCGAATGCATTTTATACCTTATTTTCTCAGCTCCTTCTATTTAGGGATCTAAGAAAGGTTTTTCAAATTTTCAACACCATGACCTTTTTATTTAAAGACAAAATAAAATTGTGGGTTGAGAAAAAAAAATAGAGGAGGGGATTAACAATGTGCAGAATCGTACATTCACCGATGAAGTTAAATTTTAACTTAAACGGAAGGGGTAATAATGTAATTTCAACAATAACTAAGAAGAGACTGAAATTTATACATAAATCGCATTCGTCGAATGCGTTTTATGCGTTATTTTCTCAGCTCCTTCTATTTAGGCATCTAAGAAGGGTTTTTCAAATTTTCAACATCATAACCTTTTTAAAAAAGACAAACGATAAAATTGTGGGTCGAGAAAAGAAAAATAGACGAGGGGATTAACAATGTGGAGAATTGAACATTCACCGATAAAACTAAATTTTAACTTAAACGGAAGGGGTAATAATGTAATTTCAACAATAAATAAGAAGAGACTGAAATTTATACATAAATCACATTCGCCGAATGCGTTTTATGTCTTATTTTCTCAGCTCCTTCTATTTAGGCATCTAAGAAGGGGTTTTTTTCAAGTTTTCAACACCATAACCTTTTTTTTAAAAGACAAAAAATAAAATTGTGGGTCAAGAAAAGAAAAATAGAGGAGGGGATTAATAATGTGGAGAATCGAACATTCACCGATAAAACTAAATTTTAACTTAAATGGAAGAGGTAATAATGTAATTTTAACAATAAATAAGAAGAGACTAAAATATATATACATAAATCGCCTTTGCCGAATGCGTTTTATGCTTATTTTCTCAACTCCTTCTGTTTAGGCATCTAAGAAGGGTTTTTCAAATTTTCAACACCATTACCTTTTTTAAAAAGACAAAAAATAAAATTGTGGGTCGAGAAAAGAAAAATAGAGGAGGGGATTAACAATGTGGTGAATAGAAAATTCACCAATAAAGCTAAATTTTAACTTAAACGGAAGGGGTAATGTAATTTCAACAATAAATAAGAAGAGACTGAAATTTATACATAAATCGCACTATGCCGAATGCATTTTATGCCTTATTTTCTCAGCTTCTATTTAGGCATCTAAGACATGTTTTTCAAATTTTCAACGCCATGACCTTTTTTTTTAAGACAAAATAAAATTGTAGGTCGAGAAAAGAAAAATAGAGGAGGGGATTAACAATATTGTGGGTTTATAAATTATATTAATTAATTAAATTATAACCAATAGTTTAGTGCCACGTAATTAAAAAATATTTAAATAGTTTAAATTTAAAACCGTTAAATAAGTTGTCAATTTTGGACCCAAAGGTGGATGACAAGGGCATTTTGGAGCCAATAGGTGGATGGAGGATAGTTTTGTACAATTTCCAATACTTCGAGGGTATTTTAGGTCTTTTTCCATTTTAAAATTCTAGGTTTTCTTTAATGAACAAATTCAAAACGATTTCTTCCATCCTAACTTATGTGATGCATTTTATTTAGGCATGAGTTTAAAACAAAAGTTTTTTACTTTTAAAATTTATGATCTTTAAGATAAAATGAGAAGTTGTATTAAATCTTATATTGAGCGGATAATTACATAATTTTGAAATAACCAAATAAGCACTAAAAGTTTTGATCGAATTCACAACAAGCAAAGTGTACTCGACTCAACTCATTAACAAACTTGATTGAATTCGAATCGACTAGGTAGATTAAACATAAACTCTATTACAAACTCGAATTGACTCCAACTCAATTGCAAGCTTAATTGAATTTGATTCCACTCGATCAAATCAACACAACTCTATAACAAGCTCGATTGAACTCGACTCGATATCCAGACCTAATTATAACTTGGCATACTTCTTGATATTCACAGCAGTATCTTTGACATTTTTTGGTATAGGCATGTTTGTCTTGATAGTAACTCTTGATGAAGAAATCAAAATTCTTTCCCCTAAATTTAAAGAATTTTTTTTCCACAAATTCACTTCCCAAACATGAATTGATTTTCCAACATTGAGAGGTTTAGCCTCAGCATATACAATTTCACCAAGATTTGCACTTTTTAGGTGGTGGATGCTGAGGTGGACTCCAGCCACCCTTCCAAATCCGGACGCCACGTGGGCGCCCATGCAAGCCAGAGACTCGGCTACTAGAGCTGAGACTCCACCATGCAACACCTCAAAAGGATAGCTCCATTTTTTTCTCTCTTTTTATCCTTTTTTTTTTTTTGCTTCCTTTAATTTTCTCTTGAATTCTTGGAAATGATGTGGGGGGATTGGAACCAAAAATGAGTTTATATAGAAATTTATTTATTGGTTTTTTGGATTTGTTTTCTACTTTTACAAAAAAAAAAAGGGATAAAAAGAGATTTTTTTTTTAATAATTAAGGAACTTGATGATGTAATTATGTTTTTGTTTTGTGGTTGGTACCATTTTTTTTTTAAGATAATAATGTCTGAGTCAGTTTACACGTGTATATTTTATTACTTCTTTTCTGAAAAAATGGATAAAGATAGAATAAAAGGATAAGAATACATATTATTTTGTTTTACTAGTCAACTTTAGCAAATTAAGAAAATTAATCTCATGTGTTTATCCTTTTTATTATTATGTAACCATTGTCCAAACTAATTGAAGTATTATTTGTCGATGGATAATAGATAGCATGTGAATGTTTTTATACGATTTCGTTAATTTTGAGAGACGGAAGAAATTAGATTAACAGAAAAAAAAATTCAAAAATCAAGACAAAGTGGAGGCCGATCGATTTAAATTGTTAAATTATCATTAATAAAGATAATTTAATAAAATAAATACTTAATTATTATTTTTCTAAAAAAATGTAAAATAAAAACGAATATATACTATGGTGATTATGATAATGTAAAATTGTATGTAGTACATATTTTGCTTGGTGGTTGGCCACTTTTAGGTGATACATTTAAAGTTCCTAAAAATAGAATATTAACTTATACAATCAGAGCATATATATATAGTCACACATTTATTTCTTTCCCTGATTTATCAATTCATCATATTTAATAAAAAGCTATTAAATTGCTAGTGGCAAAGGTTGCTTACGTTATCAATATATAAAAATTGAACTCTAATTTCTTTTGGTCGGTGTAATTAAACTTTGATAATGTATACGTAATCTTATTCCTTTCTTGTGAAGGTTAGAATTTCTTCGATAGATTATTGGCTCAACTCTCAAGTAAACTAGGTAAATAACATTTATAGGCATATTGTTATTCAATTTTAAATCAATGGCAGAGTCGATATTCTTGTTAAAATAATTCAAAATGTAAAAAAATAAACACACGAAGAATTCGATAAGACAATATTTATTATATATATGCATTTAAGAGACAATATATATATACTAAAAAATAACATTAAACATACGAGTTTCGAAGTTTTCATCGAAGGGGGTTCGAAATCGGATTGCACTCATTAACTCATGTGGTTCCGCCCTTGTATCTAATAGGTTTATCTCAAAATATATTAGTTATTTGTAGTTATTTTTTAATCGACACGATTGTGTAAATTACTTTTTCGTGATAGATTCATGGGACTTACGCCCCGTATCTTGGAGATTACGCCTCGCCCCATACCGTATAAAATGACTCGCCTCGCCTCACGTCTCGCCTTTTAAAACACTGGTGATAAATATTGTTCAATATTGCTTTTTGATTTCTAAATACTCTATTTATTAATACCCACTTTAAAATCCAATTAATTCGAATATCCCACCGCAATTCTTGGTGGTTGTATAATTTAATGTCTTAGAAAGTTAAGCTTTAACATTAAATCATGCATTTTTCAAGCTGTAACTGACTTTAAACTTATCCACTAATCCAAAAACTTTCAAAGACTTTTTTACCATTAAAACCTCATTAAAGTAATACTAGATAAATTAATAAGCTCTTTAAGATATACATGTCCCTAATTACTTGTTCACTTTTAAATTAACACATCTATTAAGAAAATAATTAATGACATAGTGAGTTTATCATTTTATCCCTATTAATTATGAAGTGGATGAAAAGTTCTACATTTTTCAAAATAAGTAGTCCTTTAATTGAGGGTATAATAGATAAAAAGAATTTGTCTTTTCTTGATTTGTCAAAATGAACAAGTAATTAGGGACAACTATAAAAGAAAAAATGGACAAGTAATTAGGGACTTTCTTCAGGTCCCAATTCGGGTCAATGGAGAAAATCATCAATTTCGATAAGATAATATATTTTCAGAAGTTCTACATTTTTCAAAATAATTAGTCCTTTAATTGAGGGTATAATAGGTAAAAAGAATCTGTCTTTTCTTGATTTGTCAAAATGGACAAGTAATTAGGGATAACTATAAAAAGAAAAGTGGACAAGTAATTAGGGATAGAGGGAGTAATATTTTCTTCAGGTCCCAATTCGGGTCAATGGAGAAAATCATCGCTAAGATAATATATTTTTAGAAGAGCGCGCACACACACATAGATATATAGTCCCGTTAATAGTATAAATTAATATTAATCCTTTTAATTACAAATATGTCTAAGAAAATTTAGTGAAATATGATTCTATTTTTTTTGTAAAAATTTAAATCTAGTTGAAACTCATCTCTAACTTTTCTTATTGCATCTAAAAGTTCCGGTGTTATCTTTTCGAACTACACCATAAAATTTTGACTAGAGTTTTAGATGCTAAGTGTTTCCTTATGCGTAATTGGTTTCAAAGGTATCGTATCAAATTCAATTTCACCATCAACATTGTTTTTTCCGATAGTATCCACAATTTCTTCTAAGCTATGAACCTATGAACATGTAACATTGTTCTAAATATGATATGTGTTTTTTGAACTGCATCATAAACTTATTTTTATGTAAATTTAATAAATATGATACATAAATTAGTAAGATGCACTGATTTTGACGTAGTCAAAATTAATCTTCATTGAATCTCAAAACACTCTTTAAATTAATAAATATTAATTTATCGATTAAATAATACCTCTACAATAATAATATTTCACGATCCCACCTATATTAATTTAGTGAGATTTTACTGTATAGTATATAAAGTTCACGTCAAAAACATATTTAAAATATCTATTTTTTGTTTCACGAATTTTACATATCAACTATCCTTTATTTTTGTAATCAATCTAACCTATCACTTTCTTTGTATTAATACACACCTTGATAGTGAATTGATCAAATATTTACTTCCAATCAATACCACACGTGTATAGGCCAACTCCAACATTAAGGTGTGTGAAGTTTGCGAGTTTCTTCCGCAACTATTCATTGTTCTCTTTATCTATTCATATCATCACTCCCTTTATATTAAAACATACCTCAATATTACATATTTATTTTCATTCAGCAACAGACATGTGTAAATCAATTCAGCGTCAAAGTATGTTTCAAACCATGAAAGAGATAAAGTTGAAATATAAAACTCAAAGAAAATGTGATAATTTAATTTAGATAGGTAAATAAAAAAAATTTCCTTGAAAAGAGGCAATCTGATAATTAACTCTTTTTTTTTGTCAACTAACATTCTTGACAAAAGAACCAAGTAAAACTGTTACAAAAAATTTATAAAAATGAATAATACTAGTACATTGACTATCTACTGCACTTAAATGCAGGATTGCTATAAGAATGTCACGAACAAATAATTAAAGTTTGGTTTGAATTTAAGTTATGATGAGATAAATTATGACGGGATTAGTTATAATGAGATAAGTTATGATAAAATTATTTTTTATTAAATGTTTGGTTTGTTGTATTCAAAATAATAAATTTTAAGAATAATTTATTTCTTTATAAAAATGCCCTTCATGAATTTAAAAAGTGATATATAAAAAGGGTTTAAAGAGGCATTTTTGTCATTTACTTATTTTATCCCAGGATAACCCAAGGGGAGGAATAACTTATCCCGGTCCTGGAATAAGTTATCTCGGACTTGCCAACCAAACAACAAATTAAGTGGCACTATAATTTAATCCCAGAACTATTTGATATTATCCTTCACGCCAAGTTAAAGAATAGATGGGAAATATCCATCCTTCATACTTCGATATAAAATTTATTATTTTATACCGAAGAGATTTGAAAAGATTATTTTATTTTATTTAAATTATAAGAGCACACGAGATCTTATTATCTTGTTGTTGCCTATGATATTGTATTGTCTTATAAGTTTAAATATTGTATTCTTATTAGTTACTATTACTTAAAATTCATTGTATTGTAGTGTTAAATATTTAGTTATGACTTACGTAGACAAAGAGTCCAATTTTACGTAATCATTTTGGTGTTGTTTCATAGTTATTTCATTTTTTTCACATTTTGTTTTTCCCTTATTATACTCTTTGTTTCAATCTGTTTGTCTTACTTTTTTATTAATTTATTTTTTAAAAATGTAGGGTTTCTATTTTAGCAACTCTTTAATATCAATTTTTCATATGACATACTTAAAACCACAAAATTAAAAGATATCTTAGTATATTTGATATAATTTTAATTAAAAAATTACATTACACTCTACTTTGAATCTTACCTTTCGAATTGATATATTCTTCAAAGTTAAAATTGATCATGGTGCAATCATCTTAATTCAAAAATTGCGATGTATATATAAAATTAAAATTATTTTAAAAAATATATATTTATAGTAGATGTTAAATTCCTTTTATTTTTTCATATTCTGATTCCGCTACAGATTGCGACTTTGCTAGTTGGATCGAGACATGACGATGTGACACACACAACCCCTGTCTCTGTGACATAACAAAAATTATTGTTTCACTTTATTTGGCACTATTTCATTGAAATAGAACAATATCGTTTCATACATACGAAACAATGGAATGTAAAATATGGATACAATAAGGGAAAAGATCATATAGTTCTCCACTGAGACAAACTCTCAACGGATCCTCTGCATGCTGGGAATGGGGAATAGAAAAACAGGGGAAGTCCCGTCCCAGGGCGAGCTTTGTTTATTTAAGAGAGAATGGGAGTGAATCGAACTACGATTCTTTCATGGATTGAGGCATTAATTCGCAAACCAAAATGGCACAGGAGGAGAAGGCAACAAAATTCAGCTCATAAGAAGTGCAACATGCTGCTACACGAGATACCTTTAATGTGTCATTCCAACTTGTTCAGGAAGGGCTAAAAATTTTCAGCCAGTATACATTTCAAACCGATACTGGCATAGCGTAACATTTCATGTCGATTCTCAGTAGAGAAAGCAATAAAGTTCAAGGGTGTAAACAGCAAGTCAAAGCTTTTAGCTAAAATGTCTCGATATCACATAACGTGCCCATCAAAACACTAAAGGGTGGGAGCTTACTCCAGTGTGAAAACGTATCCTAACACCATCATCATCATAAGCTGTGTAGCGAAGTCCAGAAGGCCAACAAACTACATCGACAAATTCTTGAAAGCGGAACCAGTGAATACCTGATCGAGTAGAAACTTTTTTGCAGTAGGATGATCTAAAACATAATGAAGAATACTGTAGAGATATTGAGAAAACAGGGTCTTGATTACTCCCACATTGTTGCTCTATACATCTTCTGGTGAAGTATACATTTCATCTCATTCACCGACTAAAAATAACGGTATTCCCCTGAGGATAAATCAAATTTGACTTCACGTTAGATGTCAGATCTCCAAAAAAAATAAATACACGTGCCAGCATATGTGCAGCTTTCCTCAATAGTAAAACAGTTCATTTTGTTATGCAAATGCAGGATTCATCGAGTACCAAATTACTCACCAGCCTCCATGTCTTGAGAAATAATCATTATCAAGAGATATAGCAAGTGCAACAGCTACTGCTCTTTCTGATAGGCTTAATGGGCGTGCTACATCCAACTCTTCAATCTACATTGAAAAAGAAACCAAAACAATTGTGAATCATCCGCCACTGGTCGCAATACATGCCATCTTGCATTTCTAGCTCATCTCAAGATGTTCTCAACACACTTTCACATGTAACAACCAATAAACTATTCAAGAAAAGTTCAATAAACAAGTTTGAGTCTTCCCACACCAGTCTCACCATCACATCACCAAAATAGGAGAGTTTTTTTAAATAAATTTTTATTTTGCTTTTTGGTTGGGTCAGGAGGTGAGGGATCACTTATGAATAATTGGAAAAAAAAATGAAGGTTTAAGATGTTAGTACAGGTGCTCCCACTTATGAGTGATTGGAAAAATAAGTGAAGGCTTTAGATTCAGTAGAGTTGCTTTACCCCTGTAACAGGACAAATACTGGAATCAGCATTCCCAAACCGAATCACATACTGGCCAGCATCAGTGAATATCTGTCACACAAACAACACAACATTAGTTCTTTGTGATAAAAATGCTGAAAACTGAGGAATTATTTCAACAGAACCAAAAAAGGATATCATAGAAATATGTTCCGGGCCACCATGAGCTTACATATCATTTCAAATCAATAGACTCCCATGTTTAAAAATATTTTGTCAGTAATGAACTGAAATGTGATAATGCAGCAGAAGAGACGCATAATATTTATAGTTGGCATGCCACAATGTGAGAGAAATGAGACATAAGAAACAGCAAGAAATGCAGAATTTTGACCGTAAAGCATCTCCTACCAAAGAAGACAAATATAATTTATCTTAGAAAGTAGACACAATCAACTTCATGACTAAGTAATAAAGCATTTTTCCTGTAACTGTGAACCATTCTGCTTCATGTATCCTGAGATAATTAGCAGCCTCAACCAGAGGAAAAAAAAAAAAGGAAGAAGGAAAATCACCTCAAAACCAAAACCTCTCCAATCACGATCTATCTGAGCCAGCACCTTCCCATCGATGTCCTTCAAAGTAAATGTCCAATTCCAAAAGCCAGGATTTTCAACAACAGCAAACTGCTTATTCCTACAACATGTGATAAACATGTTCTAAGTCATAAAATAAGCTAAAGTCCATTGAACAACATTGTTTATCTGATACAACGGATCAAAGTGGGTGCTTTCAAACGGATCAAAGTGGGTGCTTTCAAGAGTCAGAAGTGTTTCCAGCAAGTCATTTAGATACTAAACTAGGAAATATTTAGACGCTATAGCAACCACAAGTCATTACATTTCTGCAGAGAGTATCGAAGGCTTCAGTGTTTGTGGCTCACTTTTACACCAAGGTGTGTTTGGTAAATGTTTTCCAATTTTCCTATGTTTGGTTGGTCAAAATGTTTAGAAAACATATTCTTAGGAAAACTAACTCCTTAAAAATGAGGAAATTGACTTCCTTAATGGAAGGTGGGAAAACAAGTTGCATAAGTGACATTCCAAGTTTATTGTTGACCATCTCTCCATTTAATAGAAAATCCAGGAGGTGTGACAAATTTCAAGAACTTGATATTATCAAACCACCCATACTCGCTAAACTTAACTTTTCCTCTTTCACACTATAGATAGTGAGATCAAAATATGTTAAGCTTTAGGAACACAATTAACTTCAGTTTACATGTTAAAAACCTTAATCCAACTTAAATCCGCACTAATTCAATGAACCATGAAAGTTATTCAACCAATCCACAATTCCTTAAGTAAATCCATGTTACTGACTCCACCTAATTGGATCTTCAAACCATACAACCCCTCGAAACAAGAGATTTGAGGGATAGAGAGATAATTTGTGACTAACATGAATACGTGGAAATATTGCAAAAAGGAGATTACCCCAAGTACAGATCATAAATTCTCCTCCAGAGATGCCATCTTCTGTGGACAACACCAACCTCCTGGAAACATTTACAACGAGAGCTTAAAACTACTGGAACATATGACCTAAAAATTGACAATTCACGGGAATGGCTTGCATAAATGCATACTTCTCCATTTATCTCTGCATAAATTGAGCTGTTGATCCACCAAAAGGGCCTCCGAACCTTATTTGATCAGTACAGATAGATAATTATAAATTCTGGGTATACATATATTCTGAAATTAGAGCTAATTGAATACCTCAATGAACAATACAAAACGCTGTTTTAAATTTCGTACCCTAAAGAGCTCATTGCCAAGGCCGTCAGTTACGTAAGCCACAAATGGGCGCCTTGTACGAAGAAACTACAACAAAGAACAACACATTTAGGTGAAAAGATAATAAAAATTATAAAAGTCCCGGTGCACTCTAATAAAAGAAAAAAAGCATCAGCTTGCTGCCAGTGTATGGTATTAGTTAGCAGACAATTAATGAAACAAGATGCAGCTTCACTTGTGAAACCTGATGCAAATGCAAGGTTCTCTGAAGCTCTCTTTCATCTACGATGCTTTCTCTTCTTTCTTTCTTTTTTTAGGATAAGTAATAAGAAACTTTTTACAAATGAAAGCTGCACTGAGCCTGTGCTTCAAAAGATAATTACAGAGAGTGCAATTCTCCTTATCAGATCATTCATTGCATCTACAAAATACATCATATACAATGGTAGGTTGCCCCAGAAAGCTAAAAGACAAATGCAACTAGTTTAATTCAAAAATTCTGTGAGAATATTCAAACAGGAGTGAAGAAAATGAACTGGAAAAATATCACATTGTGGCTTTTTATTGGATGTTTTAGCTAATGATCATATTCCTTCTCCACACAACGGATATTTTAATTTGGTGAAGATACCTTTCTCCATGATTATATATGGGGGAGTGCATTATACTAGCCAATAACATGAGAAATACCAACAGTGTAAAAGAACCCTCGTGTCATATCTATCCTAATATGTCACCACCATTCAATATCAATTTTTCGTATTCAAAACTCCTATTGGTCCACTCTCCCATTCAGAGTTTCTGTCACCTCCTATTTTGCAGCCTTCAGCACTTACTCCGGCGTTAATCATATTCTCTACAACATATAAGACAATGACATTGGTAACACCTCCCAACAAAAGAGGGTGGATATGCATCTGTGGATCAGTCAACCACTCTACCAGCATGAAAGAAGACCAACTACATAAATGAGAACATGTTTTTGTTGATCTCAGTATAACTTATAAATATGCCGCCACTTCCAGTATCGAGTTTTCATCTTCAACAAGATGCAACTTGCATTTTCATATACCCAGACATGATTTCTACTGGCAGAATCACCATCACTACTCCAGTGTTGCAGTCCTCACTCTCCAGTTTATTGATGCCAACTCCATAAATTTCTGTATAGATTATTTGCTTGTTATACTTCTCAAAACGACCAACACTTTATGCATGCTCTTCTCCTGTTACCAAGGGATAGCTGGAATAGGTTCATAACGCTACAGATGCACCCAATGCAAATTCAATCAGCTAGACATAAATTACATTTAAATCACTGAACCATGCTAATCATCTAAAACAATAACTCGGCCTCTACAATCTTTGACCATTGAGGGGAAATTCAATTGATGACACCAATTCTTTGTCATCCAAATTCATGCAGTCACGAGTCACCCTCCGGTTTTACTCCCAATAAACTTCTACTTAGCCAATCCAATCCAGCTTAGACTTCTCAATCTCATATAACCAACATCGATACTTGGTATGTGATGTTCAAAAAGTGCATAGTTGATTAAGGATGCATTGCATGCATATTAATCAACTAGAAAATTACAATAAAGATGATGATTGACCATGTCAGTGATGTAAAGTTATGTGAAAACCACGTGCATGATATATGTTGATAAATATACGTAATTAGCCTCTCCTCTGAATTACTCTACAGTACTGCCGGATTATTAAGCTAAAAACATTCTTTCACAGCCTCATCGAGAACCCAAACAATAATAGAAATACAAGCTTCTTTTGAGCAAAAGGTTAAATAAGACAAACAAATCAAAAGTAGATAGCAAAACGAAGAACCAGAAGTACCTGTCTTGCAAGGAGATTACTTTTTTCACGAATGAAACCTACAGGCTAGAAAGACAATATTCAAGTAAGAACTAATTTATCAATGAGGGAAATTTTATTAGATCAAATTGTCTATGCAAGCAGTAAACTGCAGTGAGAGAACTAGAAGGCATTAGAGGTTACTTACCGATTGTGGGAAGCAGACATCCATGACTGCATATCTGTTTTCCTGTAAATTATATAGAAAATCAATCACAAAACTCTGTAGTCAAAGTATATCAAAGAAAAAGAAAAAGTAGATTAAAAAGAACATGTTTAGAGACATCCAACCCCAATATCTCAACACCACAATAAAACTCTAGAAGAGTTCTTCTGTCCCAATTTGTGTGGCACTGTTCGACCGTCCATGAAGTTTAAGAAACAAAAGGTAGACTTTTGAAACTTATGGTCTAAAACAAGTCTTAGACATTTGTGTGATTTTAAACTTAAATTGATTCAAAATATGGAAAGATGACATTCTTTTTGGGATAGACTATAAACTATGCCACATAAATTGGGATAGAGGGAGTATAATTAAATTTGAGGGTTTACAACTGAAGTAAATATTTTGGTTCTCCTTCTCTCTTCAAGTGTTTTGGGTACTCAACAGCGTAGACTGTTGAGGAGTTCAGAGGAACTCAACAAAAATAATGAGCCCGGAGAGAACAGAGTAGGTTTAGTAGGAAGAGAAATGGGCTTGAAGAAAAAATACTGCTCTGATGGTTTGAGTTGAGAGAGAAACCCAGAGTGAGCGAATACACAAGATAAAATATACAGTTGGGCCAAAAATATAGAGAATATAGAGAACATGATTGCATCAGACTTCTGAATAAGGGAGTTCACTAAACTTAAGCTCCAATTCCATATGAACGAATGTAAGCCGTAGAGGTGGGTGTTCAGTTCTTTCGAACCTCAGTTTTCGGTTATTCATAAGGGTGTACCAAATACCAAACCGTTTTTTTTTTCAAATTCGGTTCGGTGCGATTTTTTCTAATTTTGGTTCTTCAGATTTTTCTAATTGATCACTCCATATGCCCAGGGTAGTTGATGGAAATGTGACTTGGGTTCCGCAAAGCCTCTAGTGCTCATTCAACAGCCACATATGACAGTATTTGAGATGAAGAACTTGAGCAGCAACCAAATGACTTTAAAAGATTAGTAATCTAGAACCCTTTGACCAAGCAAATAGATACAAATAATAATTGCAATACCAATAATGATGTTCATAAGAATAAATTAGTAAAGCCACAAACTTACTTGCTCAAAACCAAGCATAAGATTAGCCCACTCAATATCTCTTGTTATCAGCAAGTTAGATCTTGCAAGAAGAGGTGCAACCATGGCCTGAAAGAAGAAAGATATTGGAATTTCGGTGCTTTTTATACATTCCAACTCTTAACAGAAACAAAGGCAACAATTATACATTTTCTGATTGACAACAATAGCAATATATAAGTACATGTTTAAGCAGGAAAGGTAACAAATTACAATGAAATTTTTCAGCCTAAAATAAAGAGTTCATGAACTACAAAAGAGACGTCCAGCCACGTCTGTAAAGGAAAATATAGAGTGACTCTGTATTGTACCCTAGACAAAGTAACTTAAAATATGCCCAGGGTAGTTGATGGAAGTATGACTTTGGCTCAGCAAAGCCTTTAGTGCTACTCTTAACAGCCAGGGATGCCAGTATTTGAGATGAAGAACTTAAGCAATAACCAAACTGACTTTAAAATGATTAGTAATTCAGAACTCTTTGACAAAGCGAACAGATACATAGTTCCTTAAGCAAGAAAATAACATTTTAAATATATAATCGATGAGCTGAAAATAAGAGGATTTAGAGATTCTGTCCCTCTAAAGGGAGCAAGGTGACTAGAGCACTGAGTAGAGTCAAAGATCTCCCGTAAAGTAAATGCAAAACCAGTTGCAGAGCAAACACTTTTTATAATGCATGAGCAATATTAGACACATTACTCATTAGAGCCATCAATTAGGAAGTAAACAACCTAGTCAGATCCTGAGCACACCTATTCAAATTAAAAGAAGCAACAAAGACAGAAGCGATTGGCCATTTTGCAGATAGGAGACCAATTAAAGCTATAACTTGGGAATTCAGTTTCATGTTAGGGGGCATATATGTTGAACATAAAATTCTACATTTCTTTTGGTTATGAATGCTAGAAGGGTTTGACAACTCTACCTCCTCAACTGATGTTGGCTCCAAAATACCTGTCACAGATTGGCTTATAGGTGGTTGCTTGAGAACTGGCTTGACTTTCTTGTGAGGTGTCTCTTCTGGAATGGAGGCACCTGAGAACATTTTTCTAAACCGAACTTGGAAAAATGTGTCAAAACCTGTTGTTCCTCTCTGGTCTACAGTATTTCTCAATTTTCTTTTCTGTTTTCTTCCAGATCTTTGTTTCTTTTTGTCAGCAAGCCAAAGCTGCACAAAAAAATCCCTGTTCAAATCAGGACCACCTCCCGACCTCTTCCCATATTGTCGAGATACAACAATTGCACCTGGTCCTGCCCCTTGGGCAATGCCAGTAACAAATCCAGGCAGCTTATCCCTCCCTAGCATATTTCCTTCAAAGGCCAATTCTCTAGAAAGATTTCCAGTTTGATTAAGCGAAGATGATAGGTATCTTCTTTGTAACTGTGATTGGACAGAAGAACTGTTTTTAACAACAAACATCCCATTCCAATGCTCATTTGTCCCCAAACTTTCCGATGATCTGCACTTGTATTGTCTAGCTAAACAACGAAAACTCATTCTCCAGCTCATCTATCGATAAAATAATCTTAGTCAAATACATTATCAATCTATATTGAATACACATTCTTAAGTAGTAAACAACATAGCAAAAATCAATTACTCATAACTCGTAATCAGGGACGGAGCTAGCTCATCAGTCTAAATTTGATTCCAAACCTTATATACGTATTAAGAAATTACTAATTTAAAACCCAGTAATTCTAAAGGAATAAAACCGGAACACATAAACTTCAAATTCTGGTTTCGCCTCTATAGCATATTCATGAAATTGAAACTTAAACTCAAACTGTAAAGCTTTAAACAAGTCATTAGCAAAACAAACAAATACAAAAGAATGAATTCCAAAAATATCTAAACACGGGGTTTTTCAACCAATCACACAATCAAAAACGCACAAATTCATAAACACTTCAATTGAATTATTCTCACCTTAGCATAACGGAGAAGAATATCAAAAATGTTGATCTACAGAAGAATTTGCTGGTACTTCAATGGCGTTAAGGGAAGTACAGTGAGAATTTGTTCTTCGAAGTTACCAGAAAGTAAAAATGGAGAATGAATGTTGTCGGGTCGGGTCGGGTTTGGTGCCCGAGACTGTTTAGCGGGAGAAGTGCAAAGATGGCCAAGTTAGGGTCATTTACACTTTTATCCCTGTTTTTGTTGGCGAATTTTAGAGTCATTTTCTTTTTAGTCCATTTAAAAAAAGGTCTCTTTTTTTAATAATTTTGTAATTTTAACTTTTCATATGACATATTTAATATCATAAAATTAAAGAAAATTTCAATACATTTAACACATCTTTAATTTAAGAGCACAAGATTTAAAAATCTTATTTACTTTCTTAAATTTCGTGTCAAGTAAAACAAATTTCCAACTACAACGTTCTAAGCTCTTCAATTCTTGATTTCATAGTGATAAAGTTCGAACACACTATGTTCCAACCAAGATAATTTCTTTACTTCGAAATTTAAGAAGGAAAGAAAAATTGATTTTTAAAACTTGTTATTTTAAACAAGTTGTAGAAATTTATGTAGTTATAATTATATATCTAGTATGTGAATACTTGAAAATGATGAATGAGTCTTGTGCACGTTTTATTGCATTTGTAATTTGAAGAAGTTAGAGTGCACCAGACCTTACCACTACTCCACAGATAGAAAGATTGTTTCTGATAGACCTCGGCTGACAGAAAAAAACTCAACTCAAACCATAGAGTTTAAACACAAAGAATGAGTTTCAAAAAATCCAAACACAAGGTTTTTATAAATCACCATCAAAAAGGCCTTATGTTCANAAGCTCTTCAATTCTTGATTTCATAGTGATAAAGTTCGAACACACTATGTTCCAACCAAGATAATTTCTTTACTTCGAAATTTAAGAAGGAAAGAAAAATTGATTTTTAAAACTTGTTATTTTAAATAAGTTGTAGAAATTTATGTAGAAATTGATTTTTAAAACTTGTTATTTTAAATAAGTTGTAGAAATTTATGTAGAAATTTTAAATAAGTTGTAGAAATTATATATCATCTCACTTAGTATGTGAATACTTGAAAATGATGAATGAGTCTTGTGCATGTTTTATTGCATTTGTAATTTGAAGAAGTTAGAGTGCATGGAGAGAGAGGTTGTTTCTGATAGATCTCGGTTGAAAGAAAAAAATTCAACTCAAACCATAGAATTTAAACACAAAAAACGAGTTTCAAAAAATCAAAACACACGGTTTTTATAAATCACCATCAAAAAGGTCTTTTGTTCAATCATGTAAAATTCATAACATATAGTCTGCAGTATAATCTACTAATATATGGATGGATACAAAGTGGTCTTATTATTATTGGGTTGATAAATTCTGTGTCTCAGGTTTAAGCCTTGCATTAGCAATACTCCGAAAAACTTTCAAAATTCCTTTAAATGATACAGCTCCAACCAAATTGTGATCCTCATCAATGACCCAAACGGAACTAGCACGATGTGCAAGTGCTTGAATTAGCACAGCTGCCAATGAACTCCCGGGGTAACATGTGATCGCCTCTGACCTTCTTGATGAGGAATATCGTCCTGATCCATTTCTACTTGACCCAGATTCATCGTCAGAAGAACAACTGCAAGCTGAAGATGATGAAGACGACACTGAAAATTCTTCCTCCATCAGTTTGGTCATCAGGCCAAGTTTTTTCTCTTGCAACCTCATTTTTACCAATCCAACCAAGTCCTCTGGAGGACCACCATAGTCTATGTATGCCATGAGATCACCGGCTGAAAGAGTCGTGATTGCTGCTGCAACATCTTCATCACAGTATGCAAGAGTGGAAGCAGAGATTTCCCCAATTAGTTTATTGTCATTATCCACAACTGCCAACGCGGTTTGTTCAATATTTGCTAGAGTAATGGAATCCAAAGCAGATATTGCAGGATCGTGGTAGCCAACAGTCATAATGTTGTGATCTATGATGTTGAGGGATTCAATCGAAAACGTGGGCATAGGAGAGAAGACTCCAATGGAATTGAGAAGGAAACGTGCAACATCTTCTTGTGTTAGCCAACAATATTCAACTCCATTATGATGTGTAGATCTCGGAGAGGATGATTTTCTCCTTGAATCTGTGCTTGCATAGTTGTAAATTGGTATGACCGCGTTTTGGGTACCTTCAATCATGTAATCTATAGCTTCGAGCAAGCTGAACAAACAGAAATGTAATTTCAGAAGACTACCAATAACAACAAACATCAGTAACATCAATCTACCAGCAATAGATCCATTGAAAACTAAGAAAAATGATCCAGGAAAAGGACAATTGGGCAAAAATTTCTGCTGCAAGTATTATTAAGATAACAAAATTCAATAGAAGAGCAACACAAACCTTGAATTGGGCTCCAAATGCCTCACAATTGAATCTTCTTTAGGCAAAAGCTTCGATATCGGAACTTCAAATGCCTTGGAAGAATCAATCAAATTCTCTTGTTTAGAGAGAAAGCAAATCACATCCACCATAGATATCTTCCCAACGCAATGACATCCATCATCATCATCTGCTTTAACTTTTTCTAGAACCGAAGAAGAATGATCGCAATTCCATACGCTTACATGAGTCTCGCCGGATCTCTTCAACAACAATAACGCCTCTGCTACCGTGGCATTCTCCGGAATTGACCTTAACGCCGGCTTACCAAGGCATAAATCTGATACATCCCGATTCAAAAAACGTACTGCCATGCAAATGATAATCACCGAGATAGTTAGTATTAATAATATAAATGCAAAAAACAAAGAGAAATAGGCGTAGGCGTAGGCGTAGACGGCGAGGCAAAAATGGAGAATTTTGAGTTGCCGGAAAACGCCGTGTGAGAAGATCTGGTGGCCGTCTCAGGGGATGACGACTGAGGAAAAATGGAGGAAAATTGAGATATTTATAGGCGGGAGATTACCGGAATAACCGGTAAGAGGGATGAGTTTTTTGACACAGATTGTGGGGCCCGGGAGGATACAAGTGGTTAAACAAGTTTGATTTGGAAACAATAAGAAAATGACAAAAAAGATACCAACATGGGTCGTGGTGTACTGGTGGAAGTGCTTCACCATTAACCAAAGATCTCAGGTTCGAGTTTGGGAGCGTCACCCCCGAACGGGCTCTACAATGTGCGATCCGTATTTAATCGGAGCTCCAATATAGGCTCCGGACACCGAGTGGAAAACCAACAAAAAAAAAAGAGAAAATGACAAAAAAGGTCCTACCGGGAGTCGAACCCAGGTCGCTGGATTCAAAGTCCAGAGTGCTAACCACTACACCATAGAACCGGATGTCCTGTTTGCTTCCAAACATTTATCATATTCTTTGATTATTAATTGAAAAACTTCTCACTAACTGCAAAAAAAAAATAGTCTGCTTTTACGAGTTGAATCATAAAAGCAGTCACTAATACTTGCATTAAGGTAGCTTGTTTATACGACACCCTTCGAAGTGATATCCTTTTTCGGACCCTACTAATATAAGATGTTTTGTATACCGAACTATCTTTTTTTCTCTAAATATACCTGAAATAAAAAGAGGACATGTCCTTCTGGATGACTCAGTTGGTTTGGAGGATGATTATCCACACGGATGACCCGGGATCGATCCCCCCTCAATGCCTTCTAGTGGCACGCTGGGGGGTTTACCCAGCGCTCACCTCTAGCGGAGTTTACCCTGCGTACCCGAATGACGTTTCTTGTCGTCCTTATTGACAATTTTTTTAACAAACATTTTCATGTCTATCTATTTTGTAATGCTTCCTAAACCCTTCTAAATTCAGAGAATCCTTGGTGAAGTGCAATGCTTTTGTCTTTTTGGGCTTTTTTTCATGGCAATTATTATCGTCGACCATAATTCAGTTCACATATTGTAGCAGAACATGACTTTAAAATTAATTTGGCCGTTGGAAATATTTTCGATGGACTTTTCATAATATTAACAGAATGTCAATCAAAGTTCGTGTTTTCCTTTTGTAGTTATGTAAAAAGGCACAAAAAATGTTCAATCAAAGCATACCTCGTTAGCAAACCTAATGCAAACATTAATGACTGTTTCCACAACTCGTATTCACAACACAAAAATGTACAATAAGTATAGTAGTAAACCATATCATACTCACTCTTATCATATAGATCCTTGGCATATTTGTTTACTTCTTCCTACTTCCTTTTTGTTTCTTACATTTCTCCTTCCCTTTACCCTGCTTCCTTTCTGTCTGGTAACCACCACCTCGAGTCTCGGAACTACTAGCAGACGGAAGAAGATCCATCATAGCAACTCCATCACACGATACATAAAGTTTCTCCGCGCATTGGTTCTCTAACGCGATGATTATATCCTTTGGCACAATGAAATGGTTCAAGAAAACTTCTAGCTTGGTCTTTTTTGATAGCAAGCTCTTTAGCAATTGCTCAATGCTTTCCTTTTCCAGAGTACTGCATAAACATAATAATACAACAAAATTACAAATTGAAAAGACAAAAGTTTATGTATATTGCTAGGAGAAAACAACACAACGATTCACCAAAACAGACATCTGTTTAGTAAATGATGCTCTTTTTTACTGTTTTGATCTCAATGAATATCTTAATGGCAAAACATTAGACCATGTTATAAAATTTTATAAGTTATTGCAAACGTTGAATGACAGTCTAATGTTTCGTCTGTAAGGTTAGAGAAGTATATGATCAACACTACATCTTAGGGGACATGTTATGCATCTCAACATCCATAGTACACCTTTACATGTAGAACTTGACAGAAACCATGTCATCTGCCCCTCATCGTTCAAATTAATTTTGGCGATGGTGATGGAATTACGTTTATTGATCTAAAAAGATATGCTTAACCAAAGGTAATATGATATAATCCAGCAGATATAAATTTGAAGAGTAAAGAAACTAAGAACCAACGAACCTCGTATTCATCAATGAGTGGAGTTGTATCAACTCCTGAAGCAGATTACGAGTTTCCTCCATCATGTCCTCAGCAACATAAAGTTTCTTCTCCGAGCACAGATTGATTGCAGCGGTTAAGAAGCTTACATTATCATTCATTTCCTCCTTGAAACAAGAAAAACATGAAGTTTAGTAACTTGATATAAAAAAAGAAACATGAAAACAGCCAATTCGACCCGAGCACAACACATAATTTTACTGAATTCCAAGTCATAACACTAAGAGAATTAGGATTAGTTTAAACCTTCAAATTAACAGTTGAGACACTTGCAGAAGTTGCACTGTCATCGCTGCCACTAGACTTCAAGACGTCTGATACTTCCTGAAACACGGCCCAATTCAGTTGCACGTAATGATCTGACACAGGAGTAATGGTCGAAATCTTTGGTTGATCACCACAATATGAGGAAAAATTCGCGCATGACATGACTTCTGGAACGGTGATAGTTTTATCTATTGAATTGCCTGTTTCAGCTGGAATCAACAAACTCAAGATATCTTCTCTGCTGCAATCTGCTCGCAGCTGCACAGAGGCGACGTTGGAATACTCAACTCCCGGAACAATCTCACCAAGGTTGATAACCAAAAGAGGATCTCCTCCTTTTTGAAAAGCTTCAACAAAATCATTGATATGAACACAATTATTCTCCGTTCCTCGTTGAAGAATGACATAAAGTTCCTCCGGAACCTGGTTCCTAACATAGTCGATACTGAGCACTTTGAAAAGAACATCATAGTATTTCTCACAGTTCAGACACAGTAAGCACAGAATAAACACCAATCTCAAGACCATTTGCTTATAGTACATGTCAACATTGATTTTTGATCGAGCAATCCACTCAACTGTGCTAGCTTTGTCAAAAATGAGTTCTTGTACCATCACAAGAATGGAATCATATAATTCTTCTAAAACCGGTGTCTTAACAGCATTCCTAGAAGTTAGTCGGGAATGAAGCTGCTCAGATATCAGCCATTCAACAAATGAAGATTTAAACGCGAAGAACATTCCACGATACTGAGATACCAAAATCAGGAAATGCTCGAGAAGATACAAGAAGTAACCAGGGGAGAAACAGTCGTCAATTTTTGTCCAATTCTCGTCTCTTCTTTTCCAATTCGCGCTAAATGTATCCTGCAAAGCTTCACAAAATTTCTGCAATAACTCATAACATTCAAGATTAATGTTGCTCAATAGAACTTCTTGAAATTTCAACGATTGGTCTCTAACAGAATCGCCTGACTGATCAAAATCTTCCCAACATTCTCTCTGTTTCGTGCAATAGAGAATTTCGATGAATGACTTCCAAGGAACATCTGATGGGATTCTTCCAACAATTTCCTCGTACAGCTCCGCGGGAAGTTTTCCCGAAGCATGGCATATGATCACCATCCTTCCAATCTGTCCATAGCTAAGAGTACCACTAGTGCCAATATCCTGGACAATACATTCTTGAAGTAAGTCACAAGAAAGTCTCGTTCTCCTTAGAGAAATCATACGTCCCACCATTGACTGTCGAGAATCGAGGGGGAATATCTTCTCAAAGTATTTTGTCGACACTAGTGTCAAAACATTCTGTATTCTCAACGCAAAACTGTTCAAGACATGGTGCTTGGACTCACTTAAAAACTTTACAATCTCGTACACATTTAGCAGGCACACACTTTGCCAAAATAAAGGCAACGACTTTACAGCCAACTCATAGAGGGATGCAAGAGTTTCGAAAACCTTCAGACCAACTACAAGTAATGCTGTACGCCAATGAGTACGAACAGCAGAGATAAAATGCCGAGCATCAACAAATACCATTTGTTTGTTCCGTCTTACAACAGAGCTCTGAATATTTTTCACCCATTCGGCTGCTGGATGCAGCAGAACATACGTAACGTTGAGACCATTCAACTGCTGCCTTACACCAAAGTATTTTAGACAGAATTCACCAACTCCTTTGAATTCACCAAAATCAACATCTCCGAGGCACTCAAGAGAATCAAGAACATTAACAACATTATTCTTCCACGAATTCCAAAAGTAAAACAGTGTCCCAACACTAACTGGGCTGCTCGGAATCAGTTCTTCTGAACCATTTAGATTACCCGATAACTTATCATCCCAAACATACTTCGTTACGTCATACTGAAAATGAAAATCCAATATCTTTCTACAACACAAAATTTCACCTAGGAAACTTTTACATTTCTTAGAGACAATGAAATTATGCTTCAAGACTGACCAATCAACCGACTCATTCGATAAAACCTTAATCTCAATGCACACGGTTTCAAAATTTGACCCCTGCCTCGCGAATATCATCGCCTTCTCTAAAAGTTCCTCCTTTTGCACGAACGATTTCAAAGGCCAACCTTTACTTCCAACCATCCATAATGAGTGAGAGAGAACATACAAGAGGACAAGTGAGCACGCCTTATCAAAATCCCCTCTCTTCCCAAGAAGATCAGCTTCACAAAGTACATTTCCAATCAAACGTGTGATTTCAATAGCTTCAGCAATGTTTCCTGATTCTTCTTCTAAAAGAAGCAACTCATCGAGGCACTTTCGAGACATCAAGAACTTGCGCTTCAAGTCCATTGATGGGAAAATTCTGACAAATTTCATCATAGATTTTCTGTCCTTATGCACAAAAGAGTTAGATGCACAACTCTCCAAGAACTCCATCCTGATTTCATCAATTTCATCAGCACTTTTCCCAACATTATCGCGCTGACAAGCGTGTTGCTTCCAGAAATCGATATATTTCAGACCTAAGTCATAACATTTTCCTTTGGTACAAACTGACAGACACTCTGTGAAATAATTGCCTTTTGCATAAATTTCTGCTGCCTTCTTATAGCGACCGGCCAGAGTAAAACATTCAGCAGCCTTTATCAGTTCACCACACTTGTCCAAATAAATACTTCCTGCATGTAAGTTTTACAAGTTAAACATATAAACCGAAAAACATGATCGGATATGAAATTTTCTCATGTTTAAGTGAAGAAGTCGCAAAGGAAATGCACTACATATGTATATATCAAATACTTAAGTTTAGAACATTATTAACACTTGAACACATCGTTCAAAAATACAAAACTAATAAAGTTGAAATGATGGCTCCGCCTCTGTCAATCAATTTGCTTCTATACCTTCAAGCTTATGATTTTATGATGTATGTTTACTAAAGCTCAAAGGTGGATACTAAAAACTCTAGAAACGGAAATGCGAAGCAGCAGAGAAAGAAGAGAAAAAGAAAAAAGAGCAATTTCGTAAGATCACCAACTTCATACCTGCTTGTTTATAATCTTTTAAGTCATAAAAACACTCCGCTGCAGACTTAAATTTGCCAATAGAAAGAAATATCTCTGCAGCCTCCAGAAGATTAATGTGAGCCCTTTCGGGATCAGAATAACGAATTTGTTTAGCAGTTTCCATGATATAAGCAGCCTTTGCTCTTTTCTCCCAATCTGTTTCACCCGCTTGCTTGAAACACATAAGTGCCATCTCATAATTTTTCTCCCAAAACAGCTGCATTTGAACATCATACACTTTAGGAGGACAGAAAGAAGTTGAGACCATGCAATGAAAAATGCACGAGAGAGTAGCAACGGAATGAGGAAGACTGAGTTGACCTTCATTCCTCTCGATTTCCACTCCTCCGGAGTGCTGAAACTTTGCATAGTATCTGTGACTGAATGCACATTCTTTACTTCCATAAGAGACGATATTTTCCAGTAGTCAAACATAGGCCTGGAAAACTCATCTAGACTTTCACATATCCATAATCTTTGCCGTGTTCGAGTAATAGCAACATAAAGTTGCTTCAGTTCAGAACACAAGATATTATGTTTTGCATCACAGAAACTTGGGAAGGACAAATCGGCTAAATTATGTTCTTTCATATACGCATATACAACTCTCCATTGATTTCCGAGTGGCGATGAGCTAAAAAAATTGTACAGGAGTACATCCTACAAATGATCAACAAAGTCTCATCAGGAGAATTCAGTAAATTATATAGCAAAACAGTTGATTCTACCTACTCAAATATGAATCGGAGGAGATATTAGCTCGTTTTGCGAGGTATCTTCTTACGAGTAGGCATATCTTTATTTAGACATATTCCACATCCTGATTTTTAGAGATTAGAACAATTCTTTGTTGTTAAACCCTCGAGTTAAGACACGAAGAACTTCTAACTCAAATTAAAGTAACAAAAATGAATTAGATGACTGATATCTTAAGCACAATAAGCAACCAGAAGACTTGCCTCAAATTCGAGCCCTTTGCATTCAACTATGGTCAGAATAAGAGCTTTCTGCCCAACTAAACCATAGACTTCTTCCTTCGCAGATTCATCACGTACTACTATTACTTGTTCCGCGCCAAAGCCTACTATTTTGCCACTGTTATTCCCCTTGTTCCCGAAAAGAGTTATAATGGCATTTTCATCATTTCCGGTCGTGAGTAAGACCGGAGATGCACCACCTATAAGACTTGTCTCAGATTTTAACACATCTACGGATTGAGGGAAAAAATGACCGAGTAGATTGATGACACTCTGAGCGATTTTGAGTACACCGGTATGTGTACGGAAGTTCTGAAGCAACTGAAAAACACATGATAGTTGTCCTTTATCTTTTCTTCTGACGTCACTCTTCAAGTCCATGAGAAACTCAGTGTAGAATAAACTTCTTATGTCCTCAAATCGAAAATCAACACCCCTTGCAATAGTCTGGGCCGTATCCCCCGAGAAAACAAACCCTTCATCCACATTTCTGCAAATATATTTGAAAAGAGAAAGTTGCCTCATTGTCAGGTCTTGAACTTCATCAATATATACAAAGTCCATTTTGTCACCATCCAAATGATCACGTTTTAGTCGAAGATGAATATCATTAACTAAATCAGATATATCAAATTCACCACGCTTCATCTTCATCTTTTCGTAAGCTTGGAAAATATCATATATTCCCTCTCTATTTTCCACACTTAAATTGGAGACACGGTTTTCAGACATTAAAACATAAGCATCTCTGCTAAGCTTCCCGTCATGAAAATCGCCAGCATGTAGCCCACCTTTTATATGAGACATTATTTCTGTAAAGACCCTTGAAGGATCAAGATTCTTCGTCAATTGACGTCTGAAGTGAGGCCAATACAAGCAACAAAAACGATCATAACTGATCTCCTTCTCTCTTATGAATGTTTCTATGGCAACTGACCTCAAGCTTCTGTCCTTGGAAAGCTTCCACTTCAAGTTATATTTATTGAAGTACGAAGAACCTACCGTTCCATCAAGCATCATTAAGAATTTATGGAATGTGATCACAAGAGGGTATTTTTTGTATGGAATGCCTATAAAAGAATTCGGTAAGTCCCTAAACGGCGTCATTCCATCAAACTCATCAGCTTCAAAGCTGCTTTCAGCCCAGAAACTTTCACCAAGAGAAAACCTGCAGATTTAAGGAACACAAATTAGGATCAACAGCTTCTACGGCTACCCTATATAAAGCTGCAAGATTTACAGGATGGAGGGACTAAAGTGGACTAAAGTCTTCATTATTTTATAAACTGCGTGCCCAAAGCTGCAAGATTTAAAGGGAGGAGGGACTAAAGTGGTCGAAAGTCCTCCTTATTTTATAAACTTCGTGCCCAGTCAAACTAATTAAGACACACATAAACTGTAAAGATATGACACCTTGGCCTAACTCAACCCCAAGAGCTAGCTCATGAGGGAGGATTGTCCGAGTTCATATAAAGAGACCACCAATTCATTCCCCAACCAATGTGGGACCCACTCTTACATCACCATTTTCCATTTTCTACAAATTTGTTTATTTCTATATAAACCACGGAAACAAAACAAAACGAACAATAAAACCAAGTAATTAGTCCAAGGATAAGACAAACAACTCGTTAAAGAAAGTAGTTCCATCAGGCAACTCTACGGTAGCAGATTAGATGAATCACCTTTTCAGCTGAGAAACTTGTTTGTTGACCGCGTAACACAGTTTAGGACTAACAGTGACAAATAGCTGGTGCAAGGTAGTCCTATTAGTCTCTCTGATACTATGGTCATCTTCATGTTCCTCGTATAGTCCAAATCTTGACTCCTCCGCTACATTTAACCCATGAACAGAACTATGGTGTTGCTGCTCTTTTTGGAACAGCTTCATTGTTAACACGGTAGTTTTCCCTGTGCCTGAGCGGCCAAGTATGAAACTACTTTTATTGAAAAGGATTATCTCCCTCTCTTCATTAGTTACTTCAAAAGGGACATCTATTTCTTCACCATGGCGATCGGAGAGCAAATGTGTGACAACACCAGATGATAACGAGTAAAACTTCATTAACAAGAAGCTTTCACTCACTCTTGAATTCTCAACATATCCCGATTCACGGTTCAATTTTCTCTCAGCATCGTTTTTATACTGAACAACCTCACGATGAACCTCCCAACACTTTGGAGCTTCCAAATCCCTAAACAGAAGACGAAAAGTTAAAATCAAAGAAATTTTTAAAAGGAGAACTTAAGTTTATCATAATATTGAGAACAATGGAGTGATCCAAGAAACAACATTACCCCACGAAATACTTCTGATTACAGAGGTTGATGAAGTCCTTAGTGTACGTTAAACATACTGCATCGAGTCGTCTCAAAAACCCGGGAAACTCCTCCAAAGGCAAAATATCCCAGACCTTGAGAACTTGTGTATAAAAGAACTCCTCTTTCTGAATATCAACAGTACAAACGAGATATCGCCCTTCAACTACCTTGAATTTCTTAACCACCTGAGATGAGTTTTTGCAAACTAAGTCCACGTTCTTCCTCTTCGGGCGCCATCCACTTGCAAGCTTAACCAGAAGAGTTAACACATACTTTCTCAAGCACGAGGACACCAACTTTTGAAATGATTTTCCAAAATTCTCACTGAACACTACCTGAAGAACCAAATAAAAGATAAAAGCAGTTGCAATGTTACATCATTAGATAATATCTTCGGAAAAAATCAAAAAGATAAACCAGTCCCTCTACGGAGCTATTGTTACACCAATAATATAAACAAACCTCGACGGATTTCAGAATTCAGACAAAAAGTACTAACTATAGTCACACCTCACCTCGATATATAGTGTTCAAAATACAAGAAAACAACTAAGATAACAGGAAAAACACACTTCGAAGAGCAAAGATTAGAGTTCATTCGAAGAGCAAAGATTAGAGTTCATTCGAAGAGCAAAGATTAGAGTGCATGACCGTTCACAGCATCATGAATTCGTTATAAATGATTCTACTATAATTCAACTCCTCCATTCCGCGTCTATCCAATCTCCAATCAGACTAAGTTACACAATGCGGTACTCAGAAAAAGTTTAGTGTAAAAGACAGAAATATGATTTCGTCCATCTATCTATGGAACAAAAGCAAGAGAATCTCTAAGAAATGTGTGTACCTTCCATTTTTGTTCTTTGAATAGACTACTATCCCCATTTAGAAAATCGTCCAATTGATTAAGTTCCTTCTTGGCATCTAAAATTGTTTTTCTCATGTCTGTATCTTCATCTGCATGAAAGAAGCATTGACGATCCTTGGCATTGAGAATTAGCTCTTCCCAGATGGAGTTACTATTCAATAACGTTTGTTCATTGCCCAATATCCAGAGACAGTGTCTAGAAAAAGAATGAAAAATCTTAGACAAAGCAGAATTAATGATCCAAATTGTGAAGAAGCAGTGTATCAAATTGATCCGTACCGGGCCCTGGTCAAAGCAACATTAGTCCAATGAAGACTAGACAGGAAGCCAATGGATCCAGTATGATTCGATCTCACGGTAGATATTATTACAATATCTTCTTCCCCTCCCTGAAATCCATCAACTGTCTTCACATTAACTTCAAAATGTGCATGGTTATTATACTTCTGACCAAGTCTATCTTGTATGGCCAAAACTTGAGCAGCATACGGTGATATAACACCAATGCGGAGTTTCTTCTTGGAGGCCGTACTCCAAGCTGCAAAAATTAGAATCGTATATGAGTGTAAAAAATGGATGTACTGATGGAAGCTACAAACAACCTCGATAATTGATATATCGATGTAACACAATGCTTCCTTAAACACAAGACTGTTCGTCCATCGTCATAATTTTAACAATATTAGTAGAAGACAGCACATTAACAAGTGAAGGATCAAAAACTAATTAATCAGTGTCCGGAAAAATATATTATGAAAAAATGTATAAGTTTTCTTTGATATGATTATACCTTTGAACAAGCTCTGCACCATTTGCATGACCAACGCAACCTCAACCAAATTTCGTCTATGTCCAAGATTATCTAGCTCTTCTTCTCCCCATGGCACATTTATAAAGGCGTACGGACCAAAAGACTGTCCTGTAAGATACATTTTTTCATATGCTTTACTCTTTACATCCGGGGCATCAATGATTTGCCTACGATGGAAAATTGATTTTGGGAACTGGCTTATTGAAGGATGCATCCTGTACTGTACGTTAAGCAGGTGCTTAACATGATCTAACGAACCGAGTCTTTTGAACAAGCTCCTTCCGAGACCAGCTTCACGAGCAATCTGGTAAGGAGTAATAAATTTATATAAATATATATGATAAAAATACAGTCAGACCTCCCTATAACAAAATTTCACTATATCAGGTAAGTTTTCTTTGGAACCAATTTTCACGTTATGTAATGTAATATGTTCTCTATAACATGATTTAGCTATAGCAACCAAAACGTATCAAGACAAACGACGTTGTTATAGAAAGGTTTTGACTTTATGTCAGCTGAAGTTTCTACAAAATTGCAGGTGAAAGGGGATACGTACTCTACTCTTAACTATCGCTGTCAGTTGGAACTCATCTCCAGCTAGAACAACATGCCTTAAACCTCGAAGTTGAAGGGGTGTGACTGCTTCGCACTCCTTCAACTGGTCGGCGTCATCTACAACCAATAAGTCAAACGGCTTTGATTCCACAGAATGTAGCTTATATGAAGTAGAAGCAGTGCAGAAAATCGAGGAAGCCATTTGGATACAGAACTCCATTATCAGATCCTTACTCGTCGCCCTAGGAAAATGTAGGGTCCAGAGAGATTGCTGAAGATCTTTCAGGGACTGGATAATTAAAGACACTCCAAATGGTTGCTGACAAGAAAATAGCATCCTCTCGGGAGAATCAAGCTGGGAGAGAGCGACCACCATTCTATCAACATTTTCTTTTCGAAGGAACTCTATAGGTACATGTGTACAGATCATAAGCATGCACCTTCGGAGAGATGAAGCTGTCGAAGTAAACTGAGATCGAGCTAAATCTACCGATGAGCTGATCTTCACATTTACCTTTGGAGCTTTCTCTTGCTCATAGAGTTCCTCCAGAAAACTAATCATAGAACTTAAACAGGCATTCAAACCATTCGTTGGCGCAAGGCACTCCTCTAGCCTGTCAACACGATAATCGAGGGAAATCTCCGCAATATCTTCACCATCCTCACAGTTCTTATTCCCAAACAAGAGAATATCACCCAAAGGACAAAAGCCATCATATTCATTCTTAGACGACTCTCGGACCAGTTTAACCAAATGGGAAGCAACTCGGGCTGTTGTTACGTCCGTTGGGGCACAAGTAACAGTTTTACACTTCATATGCAGCAGCTCAACAAGCATTACACTTAGTGTCCTAGTCTTTCCAGTACCAGGTGGACCACAAATAAGTTCAACAGAAGCCTTGTGGTAGCATCTCACGGCGGCTAGAGAGGTAAAGATTGCATTAGCCTGGGAATCATTCAACTTGGACAACAGGCTAGACATAACTTCTCCAACCGGTGAATCATATTCTGAACAAACGTCACATTTCTGTTCGATCTGTTTGTGCAAGGGGACAAATATCAACAAATGTTTACATCATTTAACACCAAATTCATTTCTAAATGCCTACTAAAAGAGAGTAAAAATCAACAAGATTACTTACCTCTTGCACGGGGCAAAGGACTTTCTCAATCATATTCAAATTCTCTCTCACACGCAACATGTTCCATACTCTCTTATTCGACATTACATTTACTAAAAACACTACATGGCATGATCCTCGCATACCCTTAACATTTCCGCTACCCGGAGGAACTCTGACTTTAAAATTAACCAATGCATCGTTCTCATTGACATCAGTAACATACGCAAATGTCCAATATCCCGATCTCTGCAGGTCACTAGCATCTTCAAGTTTAACATTCGAAATAACAACAATATCTCCCGGTGATGTCCTATAAGGAACACGACCATCACAACAATGGTTCCTCCAATAATTAACCTCAACATCAAAAACCAATGATCCATTAGGCTCTAGTACTTCTTCAAAGGATATTAATTCAGCAAGTGGTGCTTTGACTATGTCTTTCAAGGAAACAGCAATATATGCTCGTGTTTCTTCGAGTAAAGGGAAGACGAAAGAACTCAAGTAATGATCTACTGATTCAAATGACTCAGGAATCTTCTCCACCTACACATTATGAAATTACATTAAAATCATATAGTAACAAAATGAAAATAAAACAAACACACTCTTTTGTATACTTCTCATATATACTATTATGTCAAGTGTATACGTAACTATTGTAGCCGGTAAACTGACTTATTTTCATGATTCTAAATCCTAGTTTCTCAGAACAAGTTACACATTTGGTTAGTCGATCAAAAATAATTTCATTTGCTAATCAAATTTACACTATATATTATGTATATCATATATTAATATACAAAAGATATACATTTACAGGCTATTATTTTGGTGGGCGACTATTTATGTCAGTTTCTCTTTTTTAAAAGGATTACATGTAGATTTCTTTGGAACAACTTATAAAGAGTTACAAAAACTTGTATACACTGACCGTGTATATAACTTAAACTCGATGAAATTACCTGAAATTGATACAAAGTTTCATCAAAAATATCTTTGATAGACCATTTGAGAACCAAATCAATGAAATCAATATCTTTAGGCTTTGAAATCTTCTTTTTCTCCATAGAAGAACCTCCTTCCATACCTAAAAAAATTATTCAAAAAAAATGAATACTACAATAAAAAATGTTGCATACAAATTTCTATATACAAGGGGCGGAGCTACAGAATAACTATCTACAAGTTCACGTGAACTAGTAACGTTTGATTCAAATCAATATTTATAAAAATTCACTAATACAACAATAAAAACACCTTAATCCCAAGAATTCACTTTACCAACTTATATATAGCAAGACTTTAGACATATATTGAATGATCCATGAAAAGAAAATAGTATTTGAAATTGAAGAACTCATTTTCATGTTTGAAAACTCATCTTTAGAAATTAATAAAAAAAAATCATTCAAATGCATAATTAAGACGGTTCAGTCCACAAAGCATTTAGCAAGGTCAGGAAAAAAGATCACACCTCAAAGTGTAATGTATACAATCGATCGTAATGCAAGTATTAGTAGTTGCATAACCAAAACAATATGTAGCAACACACAAATTAAGAAATATATGTTGCAGAATTTTTTTTGTACAATAAAAAGGAAATGAAGAAATTAACAAGTTGTTCTTGGAAAACGAAAGGGTGGTCTTTTCATTTTCCTCATGGTCTACTCATTTTCCCCATTTAATTTAATTTTTTTAAAATAATAATTAAGACTATAATTTATTTGTGTTTTAGTTATTCAATTAATATATGTTCATTTCTAATAAATATTATGTTCTCTTTTAGCATGTCCTTTTCATATTCTTACCATTTATTTTTAGTTGTCCAATATACAATAAATATATTTTTATTTTTATTTGTTACTTTTCACATATTAAGAAAAAAAAAATGGCTTTTTATGTTTTACTGTTTATATTAATTACTTATTCCCTAAATTTATATATCTATAAGCTAATATTATACATAATTTGAAAATTGTGTATAAGACTCATATTTATCACTATTTCTTAAGGAATATGTAAAGTTCTAAGTGGACAATAAAGTTTGTATATACTTTATCCTTTCAAACGTCAAAATTTCACAGAATATGTTAATGTTATTCACGAAGACTATATAATTTATCTTTTTATGACGAAAATATTTGAATCCACTTGTGCCTTCCCCATTTGTGCAACTACCTGGTAATTTGCCAATCAGGGCTTAGTAAATAAATAAAAATCACCTAGTTTTTACATTTTTTAATATAAAATTTAAACCCAAAAATTCACAATTTTTCTTATATTACGTATTAGGGTTGCTGTATCGATCCGTTCGGTTTGATTTTGAAGTTTATCGGTTTGACTTATTGGTTATTGGTTTGTAGAGATGTTAAACCGTTATAGGACCATTAAGATATTGACTTATCGGTTATTAGTTTATCGGTTATTGATCGTTATCAGTTTAACCGTTAAGATTTGACACAGAAAAAAAATTGAAAATCACTTAAATATAAGGTGACAAACCAAATGAATTATACACATGAGTTCACAAGTTACATCTTTCTCAAAAGCAAACACTTTTACATTGTAGAATAACCAAGAGTTTGGGACAACCAGAAATAAAAGTAGGAAACCAAACTCTAAGTCAAGGACTTTATATACAAAATGGAATATATATAATTATTTAATTTACTATCGGGTTATCGGTTAACCCGTTAAGAAAAAAATCTAAAACCGTTAAGAACCGATAACCCAATAACAAAAAAATCAAAACAGTTATCAAAATCGCTAAATTAATAACCCATTACGGATAAATTGATAATATTTTTTCAATTCTGATTATCAATTTTGATTCGGTTTTGAACCGCCCTGCTACGTATGCTACTAAAATAGATGTGTCTTTCAGAATTGATAATTTGCTCATCTGTTAAAACGTGTTTCGAAAATATTTGTAATTTGGTAATTAATAGGATAAATAAATGAATTAAATCAATATAAAATGAAAAAGATTTTGTATAGAAATAAGTTGAATAGATTATGCGTTTTTAGAGAAAAAAATAAGTGCTTTCAAGCCATAGTAAAAACAATTTAAAAAAAGTATTTTTTTTCCTCTTCAAATTCTTTTAAAATATTGATCAAGCACAAAGTATAAGATATAGTAATTTATTAAGTTATTTTTATTTATTATAGGAAAAGGTTCAATTATGTTATTGAAGTTTGAGAAAAGGCATGTTTATGTTATTTGCTAAGTTTGACTCATTTATGTCATTTTCGTTTGAGAGAAAGTTCATCTATGTCGTTATTGTTAACTGAAATGATATAGATGAATAATGAATCAAACTTTTAGCAAATGACATAAGTGAGTATTTTCTCAAAGTTTGATTTACATATTTGAATCGTTTTCCTTTTTAAAAAATAGTTTGATTAATAACGTGGCCGAATATAATTTACCACATGTAAAAAATGGTTTTGCAAAATCAGGACTGATTTTAGTTAACAAATAGTGACAACTGACATGTATAAATCTTTCTCAAATAGAAATGACATATATGAGTCAAACTAACGAATAACATATATAATTATTTTATCAAAATTTAATGACATATTTTGAATATTTCCTTTATTAAATTACTGTTTAGACTGAAGTATATTAAACAAAAAATATTTCTTTTATATTAATAATATGTTACTTCCGGTCATTTTTAATTGTCATGATTTTTTTTTTTAGAGTCAAATGATAAATACTTTGATTAATATTTTTTCGTCATATTGATATGCAATTTTTTTTTTGCAATTTATAGTACTTTTTATATAGTTTTTGAATATCTAATTTTTTTGTTTAAAATATCGAATTAATGTAATCTAATTTCACTTTGAAAATTAATTAAATTAACTTTCGAAAACGCAATATAACAATTAAAAGTAGACGGAAGGAGTAACTAAAAATACTTATATATTTTGTTTCTGAATTTTTAAATGATAACTATTTTGAGATAATTTTTTTAAATCTAAAATAAGAATTAAAAGGGCCCCCAACTAAAGAAAAATGCATTCATGTAGCAAAATCTTATCCAATAAAAAAAATGATTCGCTGACTAGGATTCGTGTCAAACTCAACTCATATATTTTTTTTATTTCTCTGGATTTCTCGAATTGACATTTAATTATATTTGAATTCGTACATTCTAAAATTTATTTTATGGAAAGTGTTAATATTTGATATTCGATTTTATTTGAAATTGTGCATTATAAGATTCATTTCTAAGTCATTTTGATTTCTTACTCAATATTCAGTATTCGCCTTAAGGTTTGATTAAATTTGAATTCACCTATCACGGAAACTCATTTTGAGAATAGTGTTGGTATTGGTACTTAAATGAATTCGATTTCTTACTCGATTTTGATGTTTATATTGAGATTCAACTAAATCTATATCCACACTTTGTTTATCTTATTTTTAAAAATTTATTTTTAAGGATTTGAATCTAAAATCTTTAATTAAAATATAAAAATATCCTAATCATTTCACCTACCACATGTTGGTGTGTCAAACTCAATTCAAATATTTGTGTCTATAGATTAAGTCTTAACTAATTAATGATGATCAATACCACGTATTTGCCACATACTCAATTTTTTCTTCACTTTTCTACCAAAAAAATATTAAACAAATTTCCTCATTTTTCTCCTAACAATATATTCCTTAAATTATTTTCGATAGATCCTCGACCCCTCAAATTTTTGCTCCCAAATAATAACCATTCACAAATTATAGGTCTCCTAAATTCAAGAATTATTTGGCAATAAAATCTACTTTTTTTACCACCCTTCCAAAAAAAATAAAAAAATCAATGGTCCACATGTAACATTTTTTTAAAATTATAAAACTTACCCTTAATTTCAAGATTCTTAATGGATAATTCTGACACCTTTGTCTCTTCTTATCTAAATCTTATCTATTTTTTTCTCATTTTTTTTCTATAAATACTCTAACAAATCACCAAACATTTCATTATCCATTCTCTCAATTTGACTCAAATTTGTTATTTTTCATTAATTAAGAAGAAAAAAAAAATGTTGGCAATATTCAAAAATGGTGTTGTTGATCCACCAAAGGAGTTGCAAAGTCCAGCTTCATTACAAGCATCAATTAAAGCTGCAACACCTGAAGAAACTATGAAGAATTTTTTATCTGCAAATCCAAATAATGGATTTTCTATTGGATTTATGAATAAGGCTTTTTTAGCATATTCTAATCCTTCAACTTCATACAACACTTTGCCAAGGTATTAATCTATCCTTCTTTCTTTTCTTAAAATTTTGAATTTGAATAGAGATGTTAATGGAGCGGAGCGGATATAATGAAAGCTCGTATATTCTTCATACTCTACTTGTGAAATTTTAACAAGGCGAGGTAGGACAATTCAAAATCTAAATTGGGATAATAAAATGTTAACAATGATGGAGCTAGGAATTTTACGAGGGTAAAATGGGGAAAAAAGATATTACTAGTAAGATTTGAAAATGCAATCATTTGTTCATTCGAAACATCTGAAATCATTGGGCTACAATAGTCTCTTGTTTTAAGAGTATCTTAAATATAAATATTTAATTATTTAATGTATCATTTCACTTGTATACCGGATATATTTTTTTTTTACCAATGATGTATATGGTTTTTTTTATATGATACAAAATTATTGATCTTCTTTTTTTGTAGGTTGTTTTGTGGTGTGAATGACATATATTGCATTTTCTTGGGAAGTTTAAGCAACTTGTGTGCTTTAAACAAGCATTATGGGCTTTCAAAGTGTGCCAATGAGGCCATGCTTGTGAGTGAGGCCTATCGGACCCTCCGTGATAGAGGCCCATACCCGGCCCATCAAGTCCTCAAGGAACTTGAAGGTAGCTTTGGATTTGTCATCTATGATCACAAGGCTGATACAGTCTTTGCTGCCCTTGTAAGTATACGTATCGTTTAAGTTATATACATCGTCAACTATTCAAAAATATCATCGGTGCATTCATTTTTAATGAGTGTGACAACATTTCTGGAGAGTTCGAATAGTATATTTATTTTTGTTACTAATTAATGAATGTTATGTATAGGGTGGTGATGAAAAAGTTAAGCTCTTTTGGGGCATAGCATTTGATGGATCTGTGATGATATCTGATAATGTGGATCACATTAAAGCAAGTTGTATCAAATCATTTGCTCCATTCCCAACTGGTATGTATATCAAACTTGAAGTCCTTGCCTATTTTATTTTCGAATTCCATGCATAGTAGAAGTTTAGTGCATCAGTATAACAATAAATCGCACAAAGGCTTTGGTCATGTGTGGATACAAACATGTGATGTGTGAATTAAACACTTGTTATATGTTTGAAGTCAGATATGAACAAAGCCTGATATTTAAGTCGATTAGGAAACTAAAGGGGCATATGTCCATATTTTATGGGACTTCAAAAAGAAAGAAAAACAATTACATTGCACTATTAGCACTCATAGTTGTTTGGCGTTAGGGCAGATTCAAGATTTGAAATTCGTATGTTTCAACAACGATATCTTTATATAGAATGAGAAATACGTTATCTTAACATATATACATGGTTTACACAAAGTTGTTGAATCCTCGTAAACTCATAAATTACATGTAGATTCGCCTCTAATCTCGATTATGATTGATGTGTTTTTGTAGGGTGCATGTACCATAGTGAAACAGGATTGAAGAGTTATGAACATCCAAGTTACAAGATGAAAGCAATGCCAAGAGTTGATAGTGAAGGTTCAATGTGTGGAGCTTACTTCAAGGTTGATGTTTACTCAAAAGTGAATAGCATGCCAAGAGTTGGAAGTGCAGCAAATTGGGCAACTTGGGGCCAATAGACATAGTTTTGGTCGTTTGAGATCTTTGGTCTTTATCTGAATCCGATGAATAAAAAAAAAGAGCTTATTTAATAATTGCTTATGTTTTATATTCAAATTGTATTTCAATTACTTTCAATCTTCTTGAAGGACCTCAACTTTGTAAATTGATAATGAGGTTTCCTAGATGGGAAGTTTTTTTTTTGTTTTTCTTTCTTCATTTACTTAATATGTTTTGAGTAGGAAAAACTAATGTGCAAATACTTGGCATTCTTATATGGGCTTATTTGCACTTCTTTTTCTATTTTGGGTTGTTTATAGTTTTTGTCATTAGTAATTAATAACTCTTTTATAAGGTATAAGTTTATATTTTTATATCATAATCTTTTATAAGTCATGTCTATACATAATTTTATATTTGACATCAATTTTATTGCTAAAGAGAATAAATTAATGATCTAACTCATTTAAAAGATAAAATATGTGATTTTATGTCATATATTTTTCTCTTATGATTATAAGTTTTAAACATTAGTAAAAGCTTAGCTAACATAATGCGTGAAAGGATCTTGAATAATTAAAAGGTAACATGAGAATCTTCAATGTCTTCTGCAAGTCGTTCTATTTTTTTAATGAATTTTTTTAGCAATGTCTTCTGCAAGTCGTTTTATTTTTCTAAAAAAACATATTCATTTAAAAAGAAATTAATTGTAAATAAGGAAATTTAAGAAAATATTCATTTGAAAACAAGTTAAATTGACACTTTTCACCAATAAAATAATTTTTTTGTGACGATAGAATCCAAGAATTACAAAATGAAAAATTGGTACTTTCAGTAACAAAATGAAAATTTCGATAGCTAAATTAAACTATACTAATAAGATTTTTGTGAAAAGAAATTAATGTTGGAATTTTCGGCCCATACTTGGGAAATTTTGCGGCACACACAAGCACCAAATATTCATTTCCCTAGGTGATTATGTCCCAATCATAATTTTCTATACCATATATTTGCACAAATATGAATATTCCACGTTTACATTTAGATTTTTGTCTCTGTCTCAAAAATTCATCCAAAAAATAAGTTTGGTACTTAACTTTGTTATTCTAATTTTGTGGATTGATAACATACATTTCATCATATAGATATTCTTTTTTAATTCCTATCTCTTCATTCGTAATAAAAAATTTCTAATTCGAGTCAACAACAAAAGATATCTTACTAAAATTATTACACTTTTTATCATGTAATGTTTGAATTTAAATTTAATTAAATCTTAATACGATCGAGATGGAAAAAGAAAGACGCGTGAGTGGGTGGGTGGGGGTGAAAAAATCCAAAAGGTAGTTGAGAAAAACAGCGTTTTGACAGTGTGTCAAGTTATATCTTTATCCATCGCTATCAAAGCTCTCCACATGAACAAATGAAAATGCTGCATAAGTCTTCTTCTTCTTCTTCATCTATCATTTCTTCAACGACGACGTCGTTTTTCACTGTCAAATCGCCCATATATTTTCCACATTTCTTCATATTCACGGCTCTCCGAAGTCTAAACTCAGTTTTCTGTGTTTTCATCAAAAATTGAAGGTACGTAACAGTTTTTATCTCTCTAAATTATTGTTTAGGATTTGGATTTAGCTAACTACAGTTTGATTTGCTGAATTTTGTGTTTTTTTCAAAAAAATATTTTTGTTGCTCCGGTTGATATCAACAGAATTATTGATTCAGAATTGTTCATTTTCGAAGCTCCATAAACACTACGTTTGAGGATTTGAATATAGCTAGCTAAAATTTGATTTCCTGATTTTTTTAAAAAAATTTGGTTGCTCCTGTTGGAAATTGCTGGCTAGGTTGACATCAACAGAACAATTGACTCATAATTGTTCATTTTCGAAGTTCCAAAAACACTATGTTTGAGGATTTGAAATGAACTAGCTACAATTTGATCACTGATTTTGGTGGATATTTTGTTTTTTCTCTCTGTATTAGTACATACTATTTAGGATTTGGATTTAACTAAACTAGAATTTGATTTCCTGATTTTCGTGTTTTTTCTTGCTCCTGTTAAAAATTGCTGGCCAGGTTGAAAACAATGGAATAATTGACTCGAGTGCAATTCTGAACTCATAATTGTTCGTTTTCGAAGGTTCAAACACTATGTTTGAGGATTTGAATTGAGCAGGCTACAATTTGATTTTCTGGTTTTGGAGGATATTTTGTTTTTATTTTTGCTAAAAATTGCTGGCCATGTTGATCACAGTGAGAACTTAATTAAGTTTTAAGTGATTAAGCTACAAAAAGTTTCTAGTCATGCTGATGAGTAGTATAGAGATTAATTAAGTTTGAAGTGATTAAAGCTGAATATGAGATGTAGGAGTTTGAAGTGATTAAAGCTGAATATGAGATGGAAGTTTTATCTTAGAGCTGTAAAAATATGACACTTGGGCCTAACTCAACCCCAAAAGTTAGCTTATGAGTGGAGGATTGTTCAAGTCCATATAAGCAGACCACCAACTCATTCCCCAACCAGCATGGGACTTTCACCCACTCTAACAAGAGCAAATTGGAAAACAGTGATATCACTGGTCAGAACGGGAGCCTTGGCGCAACTGGCAAAGCTGCTGCCATGTGACCGGAAGGTCACGGTTTTGAGATGTGGAAACAACTTCTTGTGGAAATGTAGGATAAGGTTGGGTACAATAGACCCTTGTGGTCCGGCCCTTCCCCAGACCACGCATAGCGGGAGCTTAGTGCACCGACCACCTTTTTTTTTTTTTTTTTATATCATTGGTCAAGAATTTTGATTTTTGGTATGTTAGCTTAGAATACAACAACATACCCAGTGTAATCCCACAAATGGGGTCCGGAGAGTGTAGAATGTATGCATACCTTACCTCTACCTTTGTGGGACAGAGTGGTTGTTCCCAATAGACCATCGGCTCAAAAGAAATGTTATCGAAGCAGGATTGCAAGAATATGTTAGCTTAGAATACTTAAAATTTTAAAATATGCACATGCTCACTATTTTTTAGATGGGCAAAAGCTTAAATATGTTACATTTTGCTGAGTTTTTTTAGGGTTTAAAACCGTATTTACTTGTACTAAATCGTTTTTAGATGGAATATAACCCATCAAATGACTCAAGTGCAATCTCCTCTCTGTTTTAATTCTTTGGTTACCTCAATACATCAGAGTCATCAGCTTTCTTTGCACTTCAATTACTGTTCTACTTTTAAAAACGTTTTCAGAAATATAAGTTTGATGGCGCTTGAATGTACTTATTTTGGTCTTGCTGATTTGGGTGATTTTCCAATTCACATGGATTTTGGAGTAAATTGATATGCATATAAATTTGTAGGCTGTGATGCATATATGTATAGTAGTTTATGTATATATGTGTTTTTATGCAATTTCTTTCTTTTTGGGTACCGAGAATGTTGAATTTTAGCTAATTGTTTCCTTCGTACTTAATCAAAAGAAACTTAATACATTAACTGTGGAATGCCTAAATTTCCAATAGTCGACATGAGTTGTAGGCCATATATTTGGTAATGAAATGTGTTTCTTTTAAAATTGGTGTGATACATCAATCCTAAACCAGTTGGTGTTAGTTATATGGTTCCTTGATATCCATTTTGCTCCATTTGGTCCTGTTTATTCCACTTCTCATTTTTTCAAAAAAAGAGAAAGAAAAGAGAAATGATAACTTTTCCTTTGATATCTCACAACTGTGAATATTTTCACTTGTCACAGAAAAATTGGGGATGGTTAACATGTAATTCTAATGTCAAGAGGCACTATGGTCAAGTAAGGAACCTACTAAAGTATAGATTGAAATGAACTGCAGCTGCTTTGGTGCCTCAACTCAGCGGCAGAAAAGGGGTGTTGATCTTGTTCATCAAGATACTGCAGGTTGGTGCATAGTTGAATCTTGGATATTAGCTGATCCGTTGTGTTCTCAGTTGAGTGAACTTTTTAGTTGTTTGATGAATTTGTCACAACTTTATATTGCCTTCAGTGTTAACCCTTATATTCCTCTATAGCTGGTTGATCTGTATGTGGCATTTTGATTTATCATGATTGTCGCGGCACTCTGTAGCTGTAAATCACTCCAATTCATTTTCTCTCTTTCCTTATCTAGTTATCTAATATCCCTTAGACTGCTGTAATCACAGGGCTTATGCATAAATGCACTCAAGATTATTTGGTTGTCTTCTCCCTTGCTCTTTTATTTGGCCCTCTCTGAATATCTTTGAGCTGCCTTTACATATTTGCAATTCTGAAACTTCTTACATCCATTTTGTGGATACGAGTTCTTTAACACTTCCAGCTCACTAATCAGTAATCATTGCTTATTTTAAACTAATTGACCTGCTTTCTGTAATTTATGCACCAACTTAAACAAGCGTGTAATTGTTGAGTTGTCCACGTCAGTTGTGGGGTGTGGATTTGATCTCTTTGTATGGTCCTGGATAATCCTCGTTTTATGATGTAAAGATATGGCACCTGACCCTAACTCAACCTCAAAAGCTAGCTCATGAGGGGAGGTTTGTCCAGGTCCATATAAGAAGACCAAATTCTCATCCCTCTATCGATGTGGGACATCTTAACACTCTCCCACACGCCCAGACCTCAATTGGAGCGTGAACACTTCTAAATGGGGGGCCATCATCGGTGAACAACAAATTGGGATGGGCTTGGCTCTGATACCATGTAAAGATATGACACATGGGCCTAACTCAACCTCAAAAGCTAGCTCATGAGGGGAGGTTTGTCCAAGTCCATATAAGGAGACCAAATTTCCCATCTCTCTACCGATGTGGGACATCTTAACAATGAGTTAACTTTTTGGGGTTGAGTTAGGTCCAAGGTCCATTGCTTATCATGGTATTTGAGACAAATCCATCTTAATTCTTGGTTTAACCCAGTATTGGACCCCCATATTATGTTGTCTATACTCCAGTTGATAGGCCCCTGAGCGGGGTGGGGGGAGGGGGTGTTGAGTTTTTCCATGTCTGTTGTGGATTTGGTCTCCTTATATTTTTTTAGGTGAATCCTCACCTCTTGATCTAGCTTTTGTATTTGAGTTGGGTCCGAAATCCATTTCTTATCAGTAACGAATGGAGCGGTTTGTACACTAAATGAAACCTATTTATTGGTCAGTTGTTTGTGAATCATTAGAAATAAAACCTTCTCTATGTTTGCCCCTCGAGATTGTGGCTTAGTGGTAAGAGTGTCGCAAGTGATGTTTGGGTTAGATGCACATCACGAGTTCGAATTCTGCTGTGAACAAGAACCTGGTATCTAAGTGAAAGATAGAGGGTCGTGTCCATTATTTACCGAGTTTCAAACTGTATATGCCAGCTGGCCCTCAGAGTTTTCATTGTTATATTTTAAGAAAACATTTTCCATGTCTACAAAATATGCTACAACCATGTCAAAATGGACATTGCTTTTGCTATTTTTAGTGCCCAAGAGAAGTGAAGCAGACTGACAGATTATTTAGACAGAAATAAACTAAAAGATAACATATTATAACCAGACATAGTAAATCTAGTAATATAAGTATGCAAGAATAATTAGAAGCTGAAGTGGGAATTGATATTAGTGAATGCATGTGCAAGGTGAGATTAAATGGGAAGCCAAAGGGAAAGACAAAACTTAAAATATGATATAAAATAGTAATTTTATGAAGCAATCTACCGTTAGTTACTTCAGATATGAACTGCTAATTTTGTTGAAGAAAGAAGAAGCATTTCTAAGAGAGGTATATCTCAAGTACAGAAGGTAAATGCCTCTGCTCGAAAGACAAATGCCTGTATGGAGAATGGCCTTTCGGGTTGCTTTGAGTGTCTTACTAGGCTGGTCACACGTAAAAACAAAGTGGCTCCAAGAACCTCAAATATGGATGAAGAATGAGGATCTGGTTTGGAAATCTGTGATTAGGAGCAAATCTAATATAATACTAGTGTATATATATAAGCTATATAGATGATGACATGTTCCAGAAGCAGTTGACATTTTGATCTTGGTCCAAGGGGTCAATTTGACTTTGCCTTTGATTCCAAATGTAAAGAAAAAAGTCCATCAATCAATTACACCTCAATCTGATTAGTTGGGGTTGACTATGTGACCAATCTGTCCAGTATTTAGAGAATTCATATCATAATTAGACTGTTTTTTACGTTGGCTGTCAAGTGATTGCACCCTTCTCCGTTATCCAGCTTGGACAAGGTATGCTTTGCAAAGCACATAAAAGGACTTGCTCCAAATTTGCTCCAGAATCTGGAAAAATGGAAATTCTCTTACACTAACTAATGTGGTAGGTGTAATCATCGAATAGTATCACAACGAGCGAGAAGAAGAACTTTGAGTATTCCACTAACTAGCTTGCGCATATATCTGATTCAGATCATCTTATAAATGGTAAGGATAAAAGGATTGGTCAAGTAGCACCAGTATTACTTACTTTGATTAAAAAAAAGTTTTACTGTACCAAGTGATGTGTAAAAAGTTATACAGAGGCCATGCATCAATTCTCACAGTTAAAGGATGAAAAAGTTCCATCTAGTGGTTGTTTCCGGGGCCACCATGAAAATTTGGTGAAGAAGCAATGTCTTACACTCTATTCTTGGTCAAAGTTTGACGCCTTACATTTGTTGCTTAAGATATACTTCTATCCATCTCTTATCTGCAACAACTGTTATCTTTACCTTCTTTTTCATGGACACACTAATATTTTTTCTGTCAGGCCGCTCCACTGCAAAGACAAAGAATATTTCATACAGTGAATTACGAAGAGCAACCAACAACTTCCATCAAAGTAATAAAATAGGGCGAGGAGGTTTTGGAATAGTATACAAGGTTCAACTCTATCCTATAAATACTTCTCCCCATTTATATGCCTGAGCTTTATTGCATGGACAACTTCCATTTGCATGCGACTCGCATGGTGCAATTCACAGAATTACATTGCCAAAACCTTTAGATGTTTATCTGCAGTTCTCCAAAATTTTGTATTCCAAACTTGTTACTACTTACGATGTGATTAGCTTTTCATATTTTCTGCCTCTTAAAGAAAGTTGTTTCAGAAACATTTTAGGTCCTGCACCTGCCAATGTCAGTTCTTGGTTTTTGCATATACGTAATATGACATCAAGACTTTTAGTGAACAAAGTCCTTGGACTTAATTCTTATGGTGCATTGCCATGTTTGTTGAATGATGATTCAACTTTAGTGCAACTTTGTAGGGAACTCTAAGAAATGGAATGGAAGTTGCTGTGAAGACGCTTTCTGCTGAATCGAGACAGGGGTTGCGTGAATTTTTGACAGAGATTGAAACTATATCAGATATCAGACACCCCAATCTGGTTGAGTTGATTGGATACTGTCTTGATGGAACTAACCGTATCCTGGTCTATGAATATTTAGAAAATAAGAGCCTTGATCGAGCACTGTTTGGTAAATTTGCTTGGAATCAAAGAAGTACTTCACCATCTATGAATGGGGTACTGAAAATGGTGCTTGCTTTGCAGGTTCTAGTACAAGTAATATCAAATTAGACTGGGACACAAGGGCTGCTATTTGCTTGGGTACCGGTACTGGTCTTGCTTTTCTACATGAAGAATTAGTGCCACATATAGTGCACAGGGACATCAAAGCTAGTAATATACTACTTGATAAGGATTATAAACCAAAAATTGGAGATTTTGGACTGGCAAAGCTTTTTCCAGATAATATCACTCACATCACCACGCAGATAAAAGGAACCACGTATGTCTCCTGAATTTCTTGCTGAAGCTTCAATGTTTTCCGTGGCTATACTTGATATCACCATTCATCCGTGAGTTCGGTGAGCGTGAGCGTTGATTATTTTAGAGGTTGGGTATCGTTATAAATCTTTTATATACACCTTTTAAATAAGTAGAAGGTACTTTTTCACCAGGTGTGTTTGGAACGAAGGAAAATATTTTCCATGGAAAACTCTTTGAAAATAAGTGATTGTCTTATTTATTTTTGGTGTTTTGTAAGTATGCAGAAAATAGTCTCAAAGCATTTATTTTAATGTAGGCAAACACTATGTGAGTGGGGGTGGTGGAGGTTGGGGGTTATTGGTGGTAGAGGGGTGGAATGGGGTGTGTTAAGAGGATGGGAAGGAGTGGAAAGTCACTTAGGAAAATTGTTTTCCTACTCCATTAGAGTAGTCATTTTTCTCATTTTTAAGTAACTTGTTTTACTAGAGAAAATATTTTCTAAACATTTTGACCAGCCAAACATGGGAAAATCAGAGAACTGTCTTGCCATATCTAAATTGATTCTTTATTTTTTTTTAAGAACTGTCTTGTCTGAAATGTGTTTACTCATATTTTACCTCTTCCGGTGGTCAAGAATCAAGAACAAATGTCCCTCATAGCACCTTGCTACCCCTTGCCTGATATATGTGTGTATTGGTCGTATGAATTCACCGTCTTTACCCTATTCTTGTACGTATATTGTGTCAACTAAGAAAAGTAGTGGATTCTATAATCTGCCTCGAACTACTGAAGTTCTGAATGTTTGGTGTTAGAGAACCCAGGTCTCATGCTTTAAATTTTGAAATGGTGTCATGGGGTAACTGAAAACAGTGTTCTTACTTCTACATCTTTTTCTTTTCCAAACAGTGGCTATCTGGCACCTGAATATGTAATGGGCCGTCAATTAACATCCAAGGCTGATGTTTACAGTTTTGGGGTCCTAGTACTTGAAACAGTAAGTGGCAGGAGTAGTAGCAGTGGGACATGGCAAGGGCAGAAGTTACTCCTTGAATCGGTGGGTATAATTTTCAAAGTCGTTAATTTCTTTCTAGATATGCACTCTGGTTCTCAATAGCATTAATAGTCTATAGCATGATTTGTTTACTTGCATTTGCTACTATTATTTTCATATACTGATTATTGTTATTTAAAATTTGAAAATTTCTAAGCATGTCAAGATGTGATTCTATAGATAATAGGGGTGAATCTATCTATGATAAGTATATATTAATCAGAATCTGTCTCAATCTCAAACTAATTTGGATGGTTGTTGAATATTGAATTACCCATCATGCTCTATTTGGGGGAAATTTCTTGCCAATACTATAAATAAATCGTCTTGTAAAAATCTCCATTTGGTGAGTGTATGATTTATCTTTTACTCCTCCTAGTGTTGTGCAAAGTGAACAGTTGTTGGAGTTTTACCAAAATCAATACGGTTTTAGCTATAACAGAAGATGTTGGAAGCAAAGGATCTACATAGACAAATACCAACTAGTCTGAATTAAGGTTTGGTCACTGTTATTACACTTATATTAGGTTCCTTGTATTAAAATTACGCTAACATTAGGTCCATCGTTTACCAGTAGTCTTTTAGTCTTTGGTCTCGTTAGAGGTTTATCCATTAGAGTATGAATAGCTGTGAGATTTAGAGAACCTCTTATTTACTAGTACTGGAATGAAATGAGCACAAATAGAGTGGAATGGAAATGGAGAATTCATACACTTGACTCTAAGGCATAGTTGTTTGGAGTCTCAAATAAAAATGTGTGCTTGGTGAGATTTAGATTCAGAGTGACGGAAAAAAAGCATGAAAAGAAAATTTGAACCTGCTTCACCAATTTGGGATAAAGGCCCCAAGAGTGCAAATGGAAAATGCTGTTACAAAGTTGAGCTGATCCAACAAGGTATTCATTAGTAAAAATGCTACTTACAGCTATAGGAGATTGTGCCGACTATCAAGGATTCATGTTATTCCGGGATGGAGGATCTAAAGCCCAATTGTCCAAGTCGTTGTACCAAATAGGTGCTGTATGATTGTTCAGAAATGTGGTCTTTATTTCATTCTTGGACTTTGGTTTAGGGGGGTGAGTGGGTGCGTCGTCAAGGAAGGCTACAGAGAGGCGTTTCTGAAGTTAATTTTTCTAGTATGAATTTCTATGTGGTCTTTCTTTCAGTCTTGGATTTTGGTTTAGGGGGGTGAGTGGGTGTGTCGTTAAGGAAGGCTACAGAGAGGCGTTTCTGAAGTTAATTTTCTTGTATGAATTTCTATCTGTTTACTTCTAGATGTCCTCACTTGATTCGCTTATACTGCTATAATATAATAATTGAACCGCTCACATCATAGTAGTAGTGTAAAGGCCGTAAGCCGGGAGGCAGCCATATAGTTGTCTTCACGATCATTTACCAGTCATACAAATAGACAAAGAAGCAGCAACAACAACAACAACAACATACCCAGTGTAGTTCCAAACAAGTAGGGTCTGGGGAAGGTGGAGTGTACGCAGACCTTACCCCTACCTCAGAGGTAGAGAGGTTGTTTTCGATAGACCCTCAACTCAAGGTAGACGAAGAGTAAGCTACACCAAGAAATGTGAGAATACACTGCTATGTTGTGGTTTTGCTAGTTGAATCTTGCAGTTTTCAGGCTAAATAGTGAGGAAACTTTTCAAGGTTACAACAAAGTACAATCCGTTCCTTATCCTTTTTGTCTTCTCGCGAATTTATGATATCTGGTCTTGATAATACAGTTTCTGTCATTCTTGTAACTGCCAAAGGTTTTTTTTTTAAAATCTAATGACAAATCGAATTACAATTTACTGAATCAGGCATGGGAGTTCTACGAAGAGGGAAGGCTGTTAGAGTTAGTTGATCCAGAAATGGGCGATTTTCCAGAAAAAGAGGTCCTCAAGTACATTAAGGTAGCTCTCTTTTGCACACAAGAAAAGGCAAATCGAAGACCGATGATGAGCCAGGTTCTTGACATGCTCACAAGAAACATCAAGCTAAACGAGAAAGAACTCACACCACCAGGATTTTTCCAAGATTCGGGTGGTTTTAGTAGCTCACAACTAAAACTGAAGTCATCTGAAAGCAGCACAAGTCATCAAATGAGTTCTGTGCCCCTTACAATCACTCAGGTGACACCTAGATAATCAATTACTCTTTGTGAATGGCAATTGAATTTATTTAGGAAGAAATTGTTATTACCCCGCGGGGCTTTGGTCAGGGATAAGGATGCAACACGTGATATGTGGATTAAGTGCACTTCATGAGTATGATCGTGCAGCAAATGAAGTCTAGTATTTAAGTCGGAAAGAGGATATATGGAAGGTCCATACACCCCGGAGTTTCGAATGTGTGCACCAACTAGAGCTGTGGCAGAAGCCAGAAGCCATAGGAAATTCACTAAATGATACTCTATTTTTCTTTCTGATTATTTGGTTTTGTCCTTAAAGGAGTTCGTGTTTTCATCAATCTAAAGAGTCTCTTCTCTTGTATGCATAGGATGAGAAGACTAGTCAAATTGTATAATCTTTATTTTTAAAATTTTATTTTACTTCCTTTTTCCCTTCGGTCTAAGGTCTATTTAAACGGCCTCTTTACAGGTAAGGTCTGCATACGCTTTACTTTTTCTTTCTGATGTATTTCTCGTCTTCGTATGTGATACTACTACTCATTGCACCAAGTGGTGTGTGCTCACGAGTGATATACACAAATGATTTTAGAGGTGAGTAATCTTGAACTTTTTACCTCACTTGTTGGATAAAAACTAAAAGTTTTAACAATTTTTCTACTTTTGGTCTTCGATTTGCTCATGGGTCAAGCAGGTTAATTCCAATTTATGTGATATAATTTAAAATCTTCGAAAAAACAAACTTTTAAACATGTGATCATCCCATAGCATTTACCTTTTAAAACTTGTGATCTAGAATCTACTCCATTATTAAGAGCGAAATGAAATATTTAAAGGTGAAGTACTAAATACAAAGATGTATCAATCATTTTGAGACAGTTTGAAAAAAGAAAATGATGTCAAACAATTTGAGAAAGAAGGAATAGTTTTAGGGCCTCTGTAACACATAAAATCATGACATAAAATGATACAAAATGGAGCCTCTATGTCAGACACAGAACCCACAAAGATAAAGAAAGTTAAAAGATTATCAACATTAAAGAGAAAAAAGCTTTCTATGAACATGAAAATCGTCTAGACTGCGATTACAAATAAAAGATCTTGATGTTTAGAATAACAAAATGCAGCTGCATTCTCCTTGAATCAACGGAATGTTAGCAAGGCACAGAATACGTAGTACCCAAAATGGATGTTTTCTTGTCCCTCAAGAGAATAAAGAGACCTCTGCAGTAGCAGCAGGTTCTAGTGTCTGAGTAATTGCCTGATCAACACTGGATTCACTAGCAGGTACGCTGTCTCCGGTAGCAGGTGCAGTTCCCTCAGTTGCTGCATCTTTAGTGTTCTTAGCATCTTTTCCATCCTTACCAGCTTTGTCATCCTTGACAGGTGCGGGTGGTGGTGGTAGCATATGAGGTGGTGGGTTGTGCTTAAGCTTCACCAAGATGTGACGCATCCTTGAAAGATCGGTGGGTTTTCCAGGTTTGGGTCCTTGGACGACTGTGACGGATGGTTTCTTCTCTTGATCCTTCTTCCTTCCTTTCTTCTCAATATTCGGAACCTCATTAGGAATGAGCTCCGCTATGGCTTTCCAATACTGTTTGTCAGCTTCTTTGTGGAACTTTTCTTGATTAGTTACATACACCTGTTTCAACGGGAAATAAAAGAAAAGGAAAAACAAAACAAAATTTAGAGATATGGGAACATTGTAAGAGTGAATAGGGTGGAACTGACAGCTCCCCGAAAAAAAACTTACATTCTCTTTGTCTCGGTTGTTAGTCTTATTGGTCTCAATATTGAGCTTTCTTTTCTCATAGAATGCTTTCTTATGCTCTTCGCCTTCCTCAATAATTTGGTTTCTGATTTCTTTTTCCCTTTTCTCATTCTCCTCAAGACGGACAGCATTTTGCCTGCATCCCCCAAAACACAAATTATAACGAATCTAATAACGAAAATAGTATTCAGGGTACCATTTCTGTTTTCACAACAAATATTAACTGTTATCAATTATCGGAACAGAAAAAGGAGAAACTGATTTGAATCCAGCCAAAACCATCAATGGACTCTGATAATTATCACACATCGACCTCACCCTCCACGCTACTTCTTCCTTTTTATCTTTTAAAATTATTCTAAAAGATCAAGAAGGGAAGCACCTTTTGCATAACCAATTGACGATGATCCAAAGTAAGTCCACCTATGCCTCTGACATTATCATATGAACAAGATCAACATTAATGACTTGTTATTCTCCTTAACCAAAATGGAATAACCTATACTACCAACTGTTTTCATTTTTCCCGCACTTCTAATTATCCTTTAAATTTGGCAATGAGTCGACTCCAATACAACAAAAATATCCAGCAAATGAAAGGATAAAAGAAAATCATTTGACCCTAGGGACTTCAACAAATTACCGAAGTTTTAGATCTAAAGGTGGAAAGGGAAGAATAACACAAAAGAAACCATATACTACAAACGTTATTATTGCTCCAATAACTATACCGGCAATCCAATTTCAGGTTACTATGCTTCTTGAGAGTCAAACCTACATTCTTTGACTGCGATATTATAAACATTTCACAATTGATTGAAAAATCAAACTGTCCAATAGAGTTCCTTTAAACTAATCTTCTATTGTATTGATTCTATTTCTAAAATGCTGATAAATCATCATCAGATTTCAAGCTAAAAATGATCAACTTTCAAATACCACAGTTCTTTTATTTGTGTTCTACTATTAGTTAACTAGTTAAATGGATACATAGTTCTATTTCAAAAAAAAAATTAAATGGATACATAGTTAAAGACAACCAAGATGCTTGCCCATTTAGAGTCTCCACTAGTTTATGATTAATATGTACTATATCATCTATATCACAAATAGATCTTCTCGAAGTAATAATATTGTGTTCTTAAAGCAACAGTAACTATATCATCTATAACAGAAAATACTCAAAATATCAAACTGATTCTCCTGCAAACAATGACTAGCAAGATAAGTCCAATGTGTTCGGGATTTGGCATTTCACATTTGGTTCAGTGGTTGCCAACTTCACTTGCTCTAGAGCAGGCAAAAGTCCAATTCCTACAGAAAATCTCCTTCCCACTACCCCCGAATCAACATCCTGGCCATGGTACTCAAAAAAAAAAAAAAAAAGGAAACAAGAGATCTAGCTAATTTTCATGAAATACTAACAAAAAAATTAAATCTTTTCACCTCTCTTTCTTGTTTTTGCGAGGCTATCAAAAGAATGTTTTTATCCCCGATAAAAACGCCAATTAACTAAGGAAGAAAAATAATAAAACTTGCAGATCTACTAGGGTCCGACATCAGATCTGCTAAGTAATTAAAAGAAGTGGACAATCAAATCACAGTTGTGGGCCTGTGGCGACTGATTAGTCCAAGCAACTAAGACTTACCAACCAAAATAAAGCCTAATCTTATTGATATTATTGTCAATTCTAGCAAATTACCAAATATAAACAGATCTACCAATAAAATTTAAATCTAAGGGAAGCATATGCAGAACAGGATCCAAATTGCATAAACTTATTTTAACAAAGAGAATACACAATAGTATTTAACAGATATTATATCAAGGACTCATATATCTAGCTAGTTGGGGATCAAGTAGTAGTTTTATTGTAGTAATAAGCAAAATTCAAATTCCAGAAACAAAAGCAAAGCTAACCTTCTCCATTCGCGTAGGGCTAAACCTTCCTCTCTCATTTCACTAGGAGGAGGAAGTACCGGTCCATCGGAGCTGAAAATTCCTTCAGAATCTTCACCGAGATCGTAAGCCTTACCATTTCCATCAGCGATCGGAGCCTCAGAGTCACCAAAAGGAGTTGATTGACCCGACCCGAACCCGTATGGATCGGGATTGCTGACTGTGTGAGAAACGTGATCTACTGTAACTTCCTCATAAACCGGCGTGTCGGCGGCGGAGTAGTTGCCGTCGTGGAAGGAAGGACTTGCCGCCGTCGCCACAGAGTCATCGCCGTCCATGCTGATCGAATCGAACGAAGCCATTTTCTTCTCTTCTGTGCTTTCTCTCTGTTGTATTGGAATTTTGGATCCCTCTTTATATACTTGTCCTCAAAAGCTTAAAAAAAGAAAGAAGAAAATAATATCTATTTTAAATCTTCGCAAAATCTTGGAGTAAACTTTATAAATTTCGTATTTTATTATTTACATAAAATTTTGAGTTATATCAAGTTCAAAAGGAAAAAAAAGGTTTAAAACTCACTTTATTATCTTCAATTCACAAAACTTGATAAAAAACTTATTAAAAAGTAAGATTATTAAAGATTATTAAAATTTCAACCTTCTTCGTTAATGTGTCTATTTCACATTGAAAGTATTTTTAGAATTTTACCATCAACTGTTTTATAAATATTTTCTTACTAATAATTTGATTCTACATTATAAAAGAATATTTTATTAAATAAATAAAATTTAATATCAACAAAATTTTAATATATATATATATATATATTTTATTTTTTTTTGAAATCGCTTTGGTACAAGACTTTGTTCTATAGGTAATAAAAATAAATAGGGAAAAAGCCTCTCTAGACTGTGACTCAAATTTCAGAGATACACCATAATTAAAATAAGGTCTTATTACTCCTGAATTTTTTTTTTTTGTAATTTGGTACAATTTTTTGACTTACGTGACATCCAAATATATCTCACGCGCCTCAATTGCGTGGAGGCACGAGGTGTGCCACACAAACCAAAAGATGTACAATATTATATATAAAATGAGTTCAGGGATAATATAATATTAGTTTAATTAAGATGTGTCTCTGAAATTTTGATCATAATCTAGAAATACTTGTGCCTTCTCCCAAATAAAAATAAATTTTTGCTTTGTAAATTCGAAATTCTATAATAGGATGCGTTACTTTAATGTGCGTATAGATGGCCGAATAAAAAAAAATTATTCTATTCAGTTGGCTCAATAAAACAATAGAACTATCCCATCTCTACTTGATTAGGGCTGATAACGATAACTTTCTCCGATCAATTATCGAATCTCTAATCGGCCGGAAGTATGACGGCTGATGTACCAAACACCGTCGGCTATGCTAACGGAGATTTGAAATCCAAACACACTGATGCTAACACCGGCTCTAGGAAATCAAAGGTGAGCGAGCGGGGCCGTAGGCGGCGGAAGCAGAAGAAAAACAATAAGGTACCGTCTCGTGGAGTAGATAGTGACACAGCCGCTACCGACGAAGCTAATGGCGGTGCTGGTGATACTGATAAGGAGAATTCCGATCTACAGAAGGTATTTCCGGATTAATCTGAGATGTAGTTGATGAGTTATTATTTTAGTAGAGATTTATATTTTATGAATTATTTAAGCATCTGTGTTGATCTTTCGATGAATTAGGTTTTAAAAATTGGAAATTATAACAATAACATGCCCAGTCAGGGTGATATGTACGTAACCTTACTGTCCTTATCCGTACCTTTGTGTCGTAGAGATACTGTTTTCAATAGATGCTCAGCTCAAGTGAAGCATATAGAAAATAATGTAGCAATAGTAGGAGAATTACTAATAATACTACTGATAAGGGAAATGAAACAACAATGGACTACCTACTAACCTTCTATACTATTCCTCAACCTCTCCATATTCTCCTATAAATTGGGAATGATGAAAATAAGAATAATTAGAGTGAGTATTCGTTTCAATTTTTCTTGTTCCTAAGTTCAGAGTATATTCGAAGATGCTTACTGAAACTTGATTCATGCAATTCTAGATTCTCAATATGAGTATTTTCAAGCTGAAGTGTGTTAAACAGTCTTAGTAGGAGCATCCTTAAAGGCTCTATTTTTACTGATAAAATCAACGACCTACCTAGTGTAATCACATAAGTGGGTCTGGGGAGAATGGTGTATGTGCAGCCTTGCCCCTACCTTGTGGAGGTAGATAGACTGTTTCTGGTAGACCCTCCGCTCAAGTGAAGCATGTACAAAACAAGTATGGAAAGGAAATACCGTAGTAAATGACGCTAAAAATAAAGGAGAGGGGAATAGTAGCAACAACAGATACTACTGTAATCGAATGAAAGGAAACAACATATAATATTATTGAATAAGCAATATTTATATAGGTGGATATCTAATGTGGCAGCTTGATCGGCACACCTTGGTAAGCCTGCTTATCAAGGTTACAACAATGGGTTCCAACTGAGTGCTGTAGATAAGATTTGAAATTGAGTTCTATAGGTTTTACTCCTAAGATCAATTACTCAGTCATTCCCTTGGGGACTACTATATGGTTACATATAGTATAACATGGAATTATGATTTATGCATATGTTCTCACTTGAGTCTTTTGATGATCTCTAAGGATTTTCTCCCAAAAAATGAATACCTTTTCTTCGTTGACATTGTTGATCGAGCTGGGTTTTTGTTTTCCGGAGTAGTGGATGTTGAGTTATTTTTATGATTATTCTCATATTTCAAAATTATATTTTTCTGATTTTTCTTGTGTTTCAAAATTATGTGTATGTGAGAGTTTTATCTAGAAGATCCTGTTAATTTCTTGATACACATTTTTTAGGGTTAATTGTAGCTGTTTGACCTAATTACTACCATGTGTATAAAGGCCTAAATATACTTTACTAATGATATGGTCTTCTTTTTTATAAAGCTGATGATATGGTCTTCTTTTTGATAAAGCTAATGATATGGTTTCTTTTATTACTATAGGGTAATTGCTTTGCTTGTGTTGTTTTCTTTTGCATGGTATAGTGTGTATAAGCATTGTTTATTTGTGAATCCCCAAGGTCCAGCTAGTTATTAAGAAAAACAATGTTCGCCTATTTGTCATTCTGAGGAAAAAGGATGTCTGATGTAGGTCAGTTCCATCATAGCTTGGCTATAGTTAATTTGTTTTTTTCCAGCTGAAGACGTGCATGAACTTCTATTTTGACATGCCTCATCTTTTTCCAGAAACTCTTTGTTATATGTTGGGGTCTGTCCCAGAGTCTTTATTGTTTGATAAAATAGTACTGTTTCTAAAAGATACCTTAGTTGTAATGTATTTATGAATTTTTTATACATTTATGGTGTTTTATAAAGTAACATGTATTTTCTGAGCTACTGATCTTGAACTTGAACTTGCTTTGGCCTCATCTTCTGCAGTCCCTGATGGTGGAGCAAGTTGAAGTGGAATATGTCCCAGAGAAGGCAGAATTAGATGGCGAGTTGGATGAGGAATTCAGGAAGGTTTTTGAAAAATTCAGTTTCACAGCTGCTACTGGTTCTGAGGTAAAAAATAATTCATTTTTGGTATATGATGCTATGTGAACTCTGAGTCATTACCTGATCTTTTTGTTGTGCCTCCAATCTCCTTATATCTCTCAAGTTGTTGAAATATATTACCGCAGTTCAAGAATTTTCCATTTGCATAACTTTTTATTGGAGTATCAGGAGAATGATAAAAAGGACGAGACTGCTGCCGATGCCGCCTTAAAGAAAAAGGATGATTCAGATTCGGAGGAAGAGCAGGATGCTCAGCCAAGGGAGAAGGGTATTTCTAACAAAAAGAAAAAGGTCAATCTCAACTTCTATTTGCTGTTATAGTTAGCTACTTCTATTGTTCACCTTGAGTAGATTAAGACTGAATCACTTCTCAATTTCAGCTTCAACGTAGGATGAATATTGCAGAACTGAAACAAATCTGCACGAGACCTGATGTAGTTGAGGTATGGATAGGTGGCAAACATTACATATTATTATTTTGTTTTGATACTTGCGAACTTTGCATATTAGTATATTTATTTACCCTTTGCAGTTTGGGGAATGTACATTTCTCTGTTCTCAGCTAAAATAAGGTTGTATCTGAGGCGAATGACCTAGTTTTGTGTTTTTCTTATCCTTTCACAATCATGCTGTATCCGCACGTCCCTAAGAGTTCCTTGTCCGTGCCCTTTCTAATATCTGCTTTGTCTTTTGTTGTGTTTCTATGCTTTGAATCAATTAACAAATGTGGAACCATATGAGCGCAAGTATATTATTGCTATGAAAAAGGTCAAAATGCCCATACAGCAAAGGTAGTTGATATTATCCTCTTCATAAATTTATCCTGGGGCAGGCCAAAAGATTTTTTCTTTCTGTTATCCTCCTACTATTAATTGAGCACTTGTCCAGAAGAGTCGCTGAATCCCACCTAAAAATTAACCAGATCTGGGCATGAACCTCATACCAACACCTTTTCCATACATAATCCCAATGAAAGTGTCAGCATAGCATAGATGAGATCCTCTTATGATAATAAGTGTTGTTTAATTTCATCATCATCTACATTATAGTCATCATCTTTTCCTTCTCCTCGGACTGGAACCAGCTTTTGCATGATCTGATGCAGGTTCTTTTGCACCGTTGGATAGTTTTACATTGCTTTCTTGTGTATTCGGCATCGTACTTGTCTTGTTTTGACTACTGCCATTGACTTCTGTAGTAAATTACTGTTCTAACTGTAAACTATTTTCTTTATTGGTGTGTTGTATGTCGTTTAGGTATGGGATGCTACTGCTGCAGACCCTAAGCTTTTGGTATATCTGAAATCTTACCGAAATACTGTTCCTGTCCCACGACATTGGAGTCAAAAACGAAAATTTTTGCAGGTCAGTTAACACTGCTTATTCATATATTTAGGTTGTGAACATTTTCAAAAGAAAAAGAAAAATAGGCCAATGTTAGTACATAGTGCACAATATTTTGTACCTCTTCCACTTCATGTAACAATTAACAAGGATAGAACTGGGTTAAATTTTAGAGGGTTTGGTTTGGGAAGGGGATGATGGGATAAAGTCAATGAAGTTTGTCTTATATGTATATATGTGGTTCTTGCAGGAGGGCGGCCTTGACATTGGTGGAGCCTCAACATGTAGGTCTTTGACAAATGGGATTCTTCATAATTCTGTGTGTGTATTTTGTGGGTTGGGGGTTGCAGCGTTCCTCTGTTTATTTTGTGTGGGTTGGGGGTTGCAGCTTTCCTCTGTTTATTTGTGTGGGTTGGTCAAAAGACATTTCTTTAGCTCCATTTTCCTATAAAAAGTTCTGAAAAGTATAGTTGCATTAAGTCCTTTAAGTTCAAGTAACTTTAATGTTCCCACTGCAGAAACTCTAATTATTTCAGTTGTCTTTGCATTATTCATGCTTGAAGTGGTTAAATCTATTGGTACTATTGGCCAATGTGGTCATCTATCCAATCCACTCTCTAGTTCTTTGGATATGATATTGTTAATCTTTCTTGTGTTACATTTTATCTCATCAAGCCTTGAATTTGGTTTTCAGGGGAAACGTGGTATCGAGAAACAGCCGTTTCAACTGCCTGACTTTATAGCTGCGACCGGAATTGAGAAAATTAGACAAGTATGACGAAATTTGTTCCATTTCTTCTTATATATTTCTTGCTGTGGTGGCCTTGTGAAATAGGGATATTTTTGTTGTATAAATGGAACTTAAACTAGATGTTGATGGAGCCCAAGCTAGGACTTTCTGATGGTTTGTTGCAATTTTTTCTGAACTTTTAAAATACTTGCACTAAGAAATGCATTAAGAAATGAAAGCCTTCATTTCAGCAAGATATCTGATAATGAATGGATAAAAAGATAAGCATAATTCAACAAAGAGAAGATGCTACCTTTTTTTTGATAAGATAAGTGGTATTAATAACAGCATCAGGAAGATGCATAATTTACAAGATATGACATTTGAGCTTACAAAAAAATCTCTAGCTAACTATACAAACTATCTAAGCCAGAGCTAATGAGTTAGTAAAATCCTGAAGTTGTTCTGCATTAACCTAGTACTTCCATATGTTGACTTATCTTCATATGGACCTAACAACCCAATTCTTTTAATTTGGAAAAAAGATAGGCTTCAATTATGTAGTAAACATATGCCAGAAGTATTTATCTGGAATGAGATATCATGTTTAAATATCTTTTGTTTGAGAAGGTGTGGTATATGATCTTTTCTACTAGTATGTTTATGCTTGACCTTGTTTTGTAATCTTATTTGTTCTTTTTGTGCAGGCTTACATTGAAAAGGAGGACAGTAAAAAGCTTAAACAAAAGCAGCGGGAGCGGATGCAGCCAAAAATGGGAAAGATGGATATTGATTATCAGGTTCCCAAATTTTCCTTGGTTCCTTGTTGATACTGAACTGCAAAATAGTCCATGCCTTGTCAAGTGCATGGATATTTCTGGTTAAATGTTGGTTGCTGTACTGTTCTGCTGAGTCTTTATATCATGTTATGTAGGTTCTCCATGATGCCTTTTTTAAGTACCAGACTAAACCAAAGTTGAGTAGCCACGGGGATCTGTATTACGAAGGAAAAGAGTTTGAGGTATAGAATTTTTCTTTGACATTGTTGAATGGTCATATGCTTCTTTCATATCTAGCTTGCATACAACTTTGGTCATTCTCAGCCGTCTGGTATTTCATCAATTTCTTGAGAATAAAAATGAGACAGTTTTTATTGATGTACACTTTTAGATTACGATGTTTAATGGTGTTGGTTGCATTGGCTATACCAGTGTTTAGATTTTCTTTTCCACAGCTGCATCATCTTTTGATTTCTATATGCAGGTGAAGTTGAGGGAGATGAAACCTGGGACTTTTTCTCAGGAACTGAAAGAGGCTCTTGGTATGCCCGAAAGCGCTCCTCCTCCTTGGCTTATTAATATGCAGGTAAGTTGGCATAAATTTTAAGTTCTGTTTTATTGGATGTGGTCATTTTTGGTCCCCTTAAGTTTCTTGTCGTCTTGCTAGATATAGTTGGGTTTCGTTGCTAACACTTTTCTCCAACTCACAATTGTCTTTGGCAGAGATACGGTCCTCCACCTTCATATCCTCAATTGAAGATTCCCGGTCTCAATGCTCCTATTCCACCAGGAGCCAAGTTTGGCTATCAGCCTGGAGGTTGGGGTAAACCACCTGTTGATGAAGTAAGATTCTGAAACCTTTCAGTTTATTGGAACCTTTTACATTTTTCTCATCATATTGTGAAGATGGTGTTTTGTTGTAATTATTTATTATTCTCAACATTTCTCCCTATTTTGTTTGAAATAGTATGGGCGCCCTTTATATGGAGATGTCTTTGGTGTGGTGCAACAAGACCATCCTAATTACGAGGTATGCCCACTTGTATATTGTATTTGCTGGAGTTGTTTTTTTCTTTAAGTAAGTTCTTGGAGTAACATTTTGCTTCAAGGTAGTTCCAGGCCAACTGAAATAACAAGCATTACCTATGAGAACATGTATGTTTGGAAACACACCAATTTGAAGTTTGTGAAACTTATTGTAGGTGTTGGTAACCATGAAAAATATCTAAGCATCTCATTAATGAATGCTTGATATTTCTTTTTAAACAAAAAATTCAAGTATGTGGTCTTTGTAATTACCATAGCCAGTGTTCTTAGATCCTATTTTTGGTTGACAGTCTCTAATTACGTTTGTCATGCCATTTATGGTCATGCTTAGGATGAACCCGTTGATAAGACTAAGCATTGGGGTGACTTGGAGGAAGAGGAAGAAGAGGAGGAAGAGGAAGTGGAAGAAGAGATGGAGGAAGATGAGTTGGAAGATGGTATTCAGTCTGTGGACAGTCTTTCGAGGTATCACTTGATCCAAACTCTTAACACCATACAATATCTGTAGAAAGCTTTTATTAGCTCAAACTGCCCCTATTCCCCTAATTTTCGGTTCTCTTTTCTAAACCGAACATGCACTGTGGAAGCAATACTTAAATTTCAACTTCATTTGAGGTATCATTTCTCAATGTGTTTGTTCGTTTGTATAGTACTCCAACTGGAGTTGAGACTCCCGATGTTATTGACCTTCGGAAGCAGCAGAGGAAGGAGCCTGAGAAGCCTCTCTACCAAGTAATAGCACTATATGTGGCCTGCTATTTTTTGCATTCCAATAGACACATATTTTCTCGTCAAAAATCTCTCTACCATCTACTTGTTTCTTAAGGTGCTTGAAGAGAAAGAAGAAAAGATAGCTCCAGGAACTCTTCTTGGAACAACTCATACGTGAGTTCATGTTTAAACTTGTGCAGAAGTTGTATCAGGCACCTCTCTTTTTTCTCTATACTAACTCTTTTTACTTTGGCCGTACAGGTATGTGATTAACACTGGCACTCAAGACAAGACTGCTGCCAAAAGGGTAATGAAATCTCTTGTCCTCTCTCTTTGTTTGCTGCATTGACATGCTACTTCATGTGATCGTTGACTTTATGAACTGTTGAAGGCAGAAAGCAATGACATTATGATTGTTCTGTTGTTATCCTTCATGTGAAATTCGTCAGAAGAGTGAATTGTTTTCATCCTATTTATGGGGTTGTTGAAACCCCACTTATGAAGTTATATTATTGTAGTTTTCATGTGTTCATAGGATGGATTATTCTCTTCCTATTGATGGGATTATCGAAACCCCAGTTTGGACCATTTTCTCCCCAAGTATGTGATAGAAGCTTGCTGTTTGTGAACTTGGTGCTGTGATAGGAGGTTTTCGCTTGCAGTTCTATTTGGCTTTTATAATTATATTTTGCATCTGATTGTGCGATGCTTGTCAAAGCTGGAAAGAATGTATTGTCAATTGATATAACATGAAATGGTGCTTTTTAAAAGTATTTGTTAGCTGAATGGAAATGCATTAAATTGAAGACCATGATATGCCACATCAGTATGTCATCTTTTCTCTGTGCCCGATTCCAGTATTTCATGATTGTTCCCTGTTTGTGCCAATTCTGTTATTGACCCTTCGATTAGAATTTTGTGGTAATTGCTTGAATTTTCGACTGCAGGTCGATCTGCTTAAAGGTCAGAAATCAGATAGAGTTGATGTTACTTTGGCACCCGAAGAGTTGGAACTGATGGACAATGTCCTGCCAGCCAAGTGAGTAGCAACACTAGTAACACTGTTCTGATTCAGAGGATCTCATATGAATTTTCCCGATTTTTGCTGAAAACTTTTTGTTCTGTTTTATAGATATGAGGAAGCTAGAGAGGAAGAGAAGTTGCGTTCTCAGAGAGAGGATTTCAGTGACATGGTAGCAGAGGTATGTTAACTATTTCATCTTTGCATCTTTATTACACTCTTTCTCAGAGTCCTTTCGCGTTTCTTGTCGTAGTAAATCTCAATGTTCACTAGTTCTGACATTGATGAAACTGCAACAGAATGAGAGGAAGAAGAAACGCAAGTTGCAGGAAAAAGATGGCAAGTCGAAGAAGAAAGATTTCAAGTTTTGAGGCGAATTTCGTGTTCCATCTTGCAAAGTTTATCAAAACACATAAAACGAAACATAAACTATATCTTATATCAACCTTATATATGAATTATGAATTTTTTTCTTAAATCACAACATTTTTCATTTTTGTTTTCACCAAGGGTACTAAAGACATCTACATATGTTATGAATACATTGAAAAGATTTGCCACTATGATCATCACAATGAATTGGTTGAAGTTTACAGCTAAAATCATTCATGCAGAAGAATCTGCGGTCGCAGATACAATAACGCTTATAACATAATGGTTCAACCTTATGTTCAGCGTTACGACATATTAAGTCACAGTCGCTATCCTTGCCACAATGCATAAACACAACATTTCTTGGTTCCACTTCATGTAATAATATACCTGTTATATCAAATTTCATATAGTTAGATTACATATATTATATATAAATGTGCTTTTTGACTTGACTTCAATTGTGTCATTTATGTCGTCCAACTTTGAACATGTAGACACACATGTCCTGTGCGACATAATATACATAGAATGTCACGTAGGATGTGAATTTTTCATGTTCCATAGGACACATGTGTTTAGTGTCTACTTATGCATACTCAAAATTAGAGGGCATAGATGTCATGTGAGACTAAATTAATAAATATTATGCCTGAACAAAAAGAAAGACTTAAAAATATAAAATAAGGTTGTGTTTGGTAGAGGAAAATAAGTATGTTTCTTATTTATTTGCTTTTGTTTGGTATGGTATTATTGGTGGAGCTAGGAATTTGGTGAAAGGTGTGTAAATTTTCCTTTTTGTTTAGTTGTGTTAATAAGGGCGTGAAAAAGTAAATATATATACTCATAATAACTAAGATTTAACCTATGTATATCATATAATTAATTTTCAGCAAAGGGTGTGCATCTGGACATGTATGGTATGTAAGTGAAAAATATTATCTAAAAGCATTTATATAGAATCTAGAAAAATACTATGAGAGGTGCGGTGGCTGAATGAGGACTACGAGGGTGAGGATGAAGATGAGATGTGTTAGAGGGTGGAGTGAACACAATCAATAATATATGTGGAATGCTACATGTGGAAGTCATTTTCATTCTTGAATCCTACCTCGTAATAAATGAATAAAATTACATCCCGGAGAGGGACATAAAACCAATCTCTACAAAAAAAAAATCATTTCTAAGAAACTTGTTTTTCTATGTATATAGAGCATCTTTCAAAAAATTGACCAAACAAACATGAAAATCAAACATTTGACAAATATTTTCCTCCATACTGAACACATCCTAGGACCAACAAACATTGTAATCGTATGAACAAGATCTTTTTTACATTTAATTAGAGGCATCAAGTTCGGAATTATAAGAAAGAAAATAAAATTCTGATAGAGAATGTTTCCCCCTTTAATATAAATGTGAATTAATGCTCACTAAAAGGTGAAACGCCTCTCTATCAATATTTTCTTTATCTTCAAATTCGAAACCTCTAATCAAAAATTAAAAAATCTCCTCATCTCACTACAACAATCCTAGGGAATAATAAGTTTGCAAAAGAAGAAAGAGTAATTACTTGAAAAAACCAACAAAAGGAGAAGAGAACCAATTGTATTTGCATACATATTGTGTTGCTGCTTGCTGGCTAATAATTAATACTAATATTATATATAGTGCAACATTTTATTATATAATATATAGTATAGTGTGTAATTAAAAATTAAGAATAATTAATAAGTTGTAATCCAAAAAGTCTAATTTATTGTTAAACATTTCGTAAAGTAAACTCTAAAGAACAAAATGCATGGTTTGTGTTTGTTACAAAGGAAAACGGATTTTTTTTTTTATAGAAAATGTATTCCTAAACTATCACACTTTTTATTTATACTAAATGGTTTTTAGAACATAAATTTATATGATTTATTTTAGATTTATAAGTTTCAGTTTTTTCTTTTAAAAAATTCACATCCAGCTAAATATTTTTACGTAAATTAGGACGGAGGGAATACTTCAAAAACTTCAAATTTGATCATTCAAAATTGCATGGTCAAACATCTGCTAATAAGCAAAGTAATTAGAACACATAAATTGAAACATAGAGTATATCTTATATAATATTAACCTTACATATATATGTTGTGCATTTTTTTAGTCACAAGTCACAACTTGTTCTCTTTTGAGATTGTAATTACTAATTTAGTCATATTTATTTATCAACATGATCGAAATATACATGGTCACTCACAGGGTGCGACATTGACACGTGTAATCAATACATAGGGGACCATTTTCATTACAGTAAAATCTTTTACCAGAACAAGTAAAATCATCTTCACAGAAAAATTGTTTGTTGCAAATACATTGGCTCTTGTAGCAAAAAGGTTAAGCTTATAATAATCTTCTTTTTCACACATAAAATCACAGTCACTGTCACTGCTGCAATGCAAATACACCCCATTTCTTGGTTCCACTTCATATAATACACCTATAACAAATAAGAACACAAAAAAAAGATTAGTACGGATCGAACTGTGATCGAATGAATAAGATGACTTTATCATTAATAGACGTTTTAAATCAGATTGTGATAGGATAAATAAGACCACTTTATCATTAATAGAAGTTTTGGGTAAAATTTTCGGGACAAAAAAAAATCTTGAAGTAATTAATAGTGTTTGCTGATGACTTTTCAATCTTGTAATTGAAAAATAACTACTACAGCGAAGTTTGAAATTTTACATTTGAAATTCCATGATAATATAATGATATTTCAAAATACATGATATTAACTATTTATTTTAATTACAAGAGGCTGAAAAGCGTTGCCCTTTTGATTGACCTTAAGTATGTAAATTCAAATTAGTTGAGCCAGTAAATTATGAGTACCTTTGATTATAAAAAAAAGTATAAAATATAAAAGAATAGGAAGTTGCTCGGATGGTAAGCACCCCTCACTTCCAACCCGAAGGTTGCGAGTTCGAGTCACCAAGGGAGCAAAAGGGGTGGGAGCTCCTAGGGAGGATTAAAAAAAATAAAAATATAAAAATAGGAAAGATGAAAAAGGAGAGGAAATTAAAGCTATATTTTGTTTTTATATATAAATACTTTTTTTATACATAGGGTATAGGGGAGGGGGATTATAAGGTGAATTGAACCCTTACTGATAAAGAAAAAGTTTAGATAATCAATCAACTGAGTTACTAAAATCTTCGGAAGAAAACTATATAATAATTATGTCAGTTGCATGAATAAAGCAACATTTTTTCAAAAAAATAAATGAATTGAAATTATGGTGGAGTGGTAATTACGAGAGGCAAAGTCATCACTATAGGTGTGAATTCAATCGAACTCGATGATTCTGATTCAAATCTTATTAAGCATTAGAAAAAGGATTCATATTGTTATATGTATAATAATTAATCTATTCAGAATCTAGGTATAAAAAATAACCTTGATTTTGAATTCATTAACTATTTTTTTTCTGGCTCCAACTCTAGTAAGTACTCTTTTATTTTGCAACAAGATCAGGTTTCAAATTTGAATTCTAGAAACAAATTTATCTTTTGTGAAAGGCTCTTTATCTCAATAATAAAAGTTTTTAACATGAATTCACATTAATCGAACTTCAAATCAAATATCGAACATTAAATAAAAAAAAAACTCCCAAAAAAATAAAATAAAAAATAGATAGATATATTTAGAGATCTAGAGGGAAAGAGAGTAACCGCTTGAAAAAATCAACAAAAGGAGAAGAGGAACTATTATCTTTGGAGCCATAATATGTTGCTGTTTTACAACTTATTCATATGCACTTGTAATATATATAAAAGCAACATTAATTGTGCCTAAATAAGTATATAATTAATAAATGATAATCCAAAAAGTCTAATTAAGTTAAACATTACGTTAAGTACATTCTAAACAACAAAATGCACCCATGAGAAGTAAAATATTTTCCTTAAAATTTCTTATTGTCATTTCTCTTAACAAAAAAAAAAAAAGTAAAACAATTACAATTTGTGAAATATATCCATTGAAAACTATATAGTAATCAATATTATTCATCACGTTTGTCACAACTAATGTTAATTTGTTGGAGTTTCGAGGTCATGGAACACAAAGTCATGATTATGTGTTTTTTTGGTGTATATCGTACATAATAATTTCCTGAATTTGATTGACGTACTCCAATTGACTTGAAATTTGAACAGTCCTCTCGAAATGATCTGGTGATCAATACTCACTATATTCGTCATGACTATCAATTTTATTTTTTTTTAGCATTTTGGGATCATGAAATACTAATTCAGTATTGTAGGCATCTTTTGTGTGTATTAATACATACTAATTTTCCTGAATTTGATTCACGGACTCTAATTATTATATTATTACATGAATTTTAACCTGTACTCACTTGTTAATCTAGTTAGTGATTTGGAAAGTAACATATAGTAAATATAAAATTATAAATGACAGTTCAAAAAGTCAAAGTTAAGCATTTGGTAGTGTAAATTCTAAAATATTAAATGCACACACTATATATCTTATCTTGAATTAATTTTCTATAGTTTGGGATCCTATTAATTAGATATTACTATAAACAATGTATGTAAGAAATTTGTGTTAAGAGTAGCATTTCTCTACACCACTTTTAACTAAACATGATAGAAAATAATCCAAGAAAGTCAAGTTAATTTATACATTTTGTAGGATAATTTCTAAAAAAATAATAATTAATGCATAATTTGATAATCTTATCAAAATTTAATGTCTTACAGGTTATAAGGGCTCGTTTGTTGGGATTAAGTTATTTCACAATTAATTATTTTGGGACTAGTTATTTTAAAATTGTTATTTTATTCTCAATATGAAATAAAAATAACACTATAATTATGTGATAAGTTATCATCCGGTAGACGAGTATACCTATGTGAACATTTTACCTGGAACCCAACATGGAATAAAATATTGATCAAGTTATAAATATTTGTCAAATAAAAAAATATGTATTTTTTGGGGATAGACTAAAAATAAAAGTATATCATACAAATCTTTTCGTCTCGTCGAACCATGGTTGATCCAATCCGATAATACTCTTAACATAATATGATATCGCAAATGTCATTAAATAGAGAGCATGCTATATGATGGAGATTTGTGATGTATGCTATCGAGTAGAATCAAAATGGACATTTGAAGTGAAGCCCACCAGGTGTTTGTTTTTTTGCCTAAATGAATTGCTTGATTTTCCTAGTTTTAATCAGCTCAATGTATGCATGTTAGAATGTAAATATTTTCTGCTTGCAGAAGCTATGTTGTTCGGATCCTTCAAAAATGTCGCCACACCTGTGTCAGATCCTAAAATGTGCATATCTTTTTGAGGATACGACACATACTGGGCGATATTTTATAAGAGTCCGAGCAACATAGACTTTTAGAATATGATAACTTATCAACAAAGTGTATATAAACTTCAATATTATTGAATAATCATTATTTTGGTACTAATATGATAGAAGTGCATGATTTTTCATACTTGAACTCAAATACAACATACACACTAATTGAATGTATATACATTGTTTTCACTTATAGTGTATTTTAACTTGTTGTAGCTTCACGTTACGTGCTTTATTCCAAGTTACTAGTTGACTTATCATGGACGATTACCTGTTGTTATCTTTTATGTTACACTATCAATGTATAGTTGTAACATGTGTATTCGTTTTTGTTCAACTAGGAAAAAATAATCAGTCTGCTGCTATAGCCATGCTACAAAATCAGTCACTAAGGTGTGATATATATTGTATGTATGAACAGTGGTAGGGTAAATTAAAGCTAGAGTTTAGCTCAATTTCTCCCCTCAGTCTAATACAAATAACAGTATTTCATCTAGCAATTCTCTCCTGGTATAAGCATGAACATTGTAGCTTATGAAGCATGTACAAGGCGCTTGCCAGGAATAGCATCAACATGCTGATTGCTCGATTGCAGCCTATATAGTGACTTTCCTTGTTTCCTTTTTTTTTTCGTTTGGGAAAAAAATCGGCACCACCTAGTATACATCTAATGATGAAGGTCTGTCTCGATTACTTCAGCCAATTCTTTCGTTAACTTTTCTGCTCTCTCATCTTGTCCACCTGCAAAAGTATAGACTCTGAATGCAAATTGAAATGCCTTCCAAAGCTGTGTGGCTGATTCTTTTTTGCTCCCTTCATTTGTTGGACCGGCTCCTTCTTTTCCCCCCGCCATTGCTTCTCTCTTTTCCTGATTCGACATTGCAACATTATTTCAAAAAATTGTTAACCAAATCCATTCCGATGGTGGTTAATGTGAATACCATGTAAACAGATGTAGAGAGTGTTGATCTGAATGATGCTCTATGCATTCCATATAAACTTATCTATACGAGTTTAGAGATGTTCAAGAAGATTCTCAAACCTTATCGGCTANAACCAAATCCATTACGATGGTGGTTAATGTGAATACCATGTAAACAGATGTAGAGAGTGTTGATCTGAATGATGCTTTATGCATTCTATATAAACTTATCTATACGAGTTTAGAGATGTTCGAGAAGATTCTCAAACCTTATCGGCTAAGCATGCTTAATTTCGTAGTTCTGATGGGATCTAGTGCATTAGTGCTCGTATGAACACATCGTGACAAATCTACTCTATCTAAATACACGCATTGAGATATACTTAAAATGCATTTCGAATTCATATCTTTGTATCAATTATTCACAAGATTTAGTATTAGAGTGAATTTGATTATACTTACCTTTAGTGCAAGTTCCATACAGTTTGAGGAAACATCCACCATCAGTTCTTTGATACGTACAAGGGCGCCAAAATCAAACTGAATTTTATGTGTTTTTAGTTTCTTGGATTCTTCATCTTTAGTCCTTTCTAGAGTGTCCACATCTCCTTTTATCTATATGAGAGAACTACTTGTTAGAACTGCAAACACGAAATAAAGCCGTCGTGGGAAGTTTTGAGGTCCAGGGACTTAGTTTTTACCTTGTTGAAGTACCTCTCAGCTCTGGCAAGATGTTGGCCAACAGGCGAGGCCGGTTGCCAATTCTGTAAAGTAGAGACTATTGAATCTAATTTGGAATAGAGAGTTGCTGCCGTCCTCAACGCTTCCAACTTCTTACAAGGAAAATCCTCAAATCTTGCTAGGACCTGTACCAAGAAAATCTTTAAGCCAACATCCTGAAATGGTTAATTATGACAAAATAAGAAATATAGAACAAACCTGAGATTCGTCAGTTAGTTTCTCAAGGTGGGATTCGACATAATTGTGGAATGTAATGAGCTCAGACATATCTGATGTATTGAAAGAAGCAATGGCCTTCTTCATCTCCTTGATTAGTTTTGCATGATTTTTAACATCCTCTTCAATTTGTTGGAAATATGCTGACCTGTGAGATATAATTCATAAATATAAAATATAAACATCATAGAATAAGTTGCCTCCTACCAAAATAATTACTCTTTCGTTACAATTTGTTTGTCTTACTTCCCTTTTCCGTCTGTTTCAAAAAGAACACCTTTTTCCTTTTTTATCAACTCTTTAATTCTCAACTTTCCTCATGGCATGTTTAAGACCGCCAGATTAAAGAGCATTTTAGTAGTCTTTATTACTTTCTCAAACTCTGTGTCAAGTCATAACCAGACAAACGAATTGAAACGGAGGGAGTATTTCAGATTTCAGGAAGATCACCTCTTTGTCATCTCAGCCAATGCATCAGCCATTCCTGGTTTACCTCCTTTTGAGGCATTAAATTTTCCCTTGCCTCCCTTTTGTTTACCATCTAAACTAGATCCTTCAACTTTCCCCTTAAGAGATCGATAAAGATTTCCCATTTGGGACGATCTTTTCAGTTTAGTGGCTGCTTTCTTCAGTCGTGGATTTTTGGCACCTGCGAAAGTTGGTGGTGGTGGTGGAGGTGCGCCTCCCTTTTTCGTTTGCATGGGTGGAGGTGGTGCTGATCTTGGCGATGGTGGATTTGCAGCTCTCTTTCCCATTGGCATTGGTGGTGGTGGAGGTGCAGCTACCTTTCCCATTGGCGTCGGTGGAGGGGGTGGTGGCGTTGCTCTATTTGATGCCTTTGGTGGAAGTGGATGTGGGGTTACCATACCCTTTAGTCCTTTGTGAGGTGAACATAGAGGTGGAGGCGGAGGTGGAGGTGAATGTACATTTTCTGATTTCCTGGGAGGTGGCGGCGGAGGACAAGGCACTGCTCTATTTTTTGATGTAATTGGAGGTGGTGGAGGTGGAGGTGGAGGTGTTACTGTGTTTCCTGATGTAATATGGGCTGGTGGTGACGCTGGTCCTGGCTCCTCGTTCTCACACGAGGAATCTGGTTGAGGTTCTGGCTGAGGTGATGTTGGTACTTGCGATTCTATGATTTTTGGAGATAAAATGTTTGGAGAAGGTGGCACTGATTGCTCTGTTACATTTGATTGCAGCCTAGAAATTGAAGATGGAGGTAAGAGCACATCAAATGTAACGCGAGCTGGGACTGCTTGACCATTTGATGCACCGGTCCAGAATATTCCACCATTTTCCGATGCTTTCTCCAAGCTATTCAGTAGAATCTCCGGTAAGTCCATTAATTCACAATCTTGATTTGCTTCTGTATTTGACCCTTTTTCATCGACGTCGCTTCCTAGCTGAACTGAATAGCCTGAATCTTGATTTGCATTGGGGATCATGTGGAACGAGAGACGTCTTACCTCAATCGGGTTCTGGTTTCCAACAGCTTGAACCTTGAGTGATAGGAGAAGAGGGGAAGTGATAGAAGCCTTTCCATTCTTCTTTGAGGAATTGGTTATTATCTCAGGGAGGACTGAAGTTGGAGAGCTCGAAAGGGAGGAATTGTTGCTCGAGTAAATCTCCGAAAAATTCTTCTCAAATGCGTCAGGTGAAGGACTTGTTTCTCTCATCTGATCATCCTCGTCCTCATGTTCATGCTCATGCTCAACCTCATCCTCATGCTCATGTTCGTCCTCATCCTCATCCGTCATCTCTGACACCCTTTCACTAGCTAACTTGATAATGTCGTCGAGCAATGCCAACACTACATAGGTAATATAAGAAAATCATTATAACTGCCTATCGAAGCGAAAAATACAACAACATGCTAGTGTAATCCCACAACTGGGGTTTTGGGAGGGTAGAATGTACACAGACCTTACCCCTACCTTGGGAGGCAGAGAGGTTGTTTCCGATAGACCCTCGGCTTAAGGAAATCATATCAAACCAGATTGAAAAAGAAACAACTAAAGTGAATGAATCACTGCAAAATACTACAGAAAACATGACCAAGTATTCTGAAAAAGGAACAATAACTACACCAAAAAAGTGCAATAATCAAAGTAGAATAAACAATAGATAGTAACAGAAATCGACAGACAAGAAACTACAGAGAGATGATCATACCATATTCAAAATCATTTAGTTTACTGTGTGAATTCTCTTTACATGTAATCATCCACTCATCATTTCCTGTCCACATTTCCCCAATTGATTTCAATATATCACAAAAGCATCTCACTTTCTGAAAAAAAAGGGAAACTTTGGTGAGCTCAATAAGTTGTGATTTTGCTTATAAACAACAGTACTGCATATATACTAAAAATGCTCAACTTAGGGAGTAAATTACCTCATGTATTGATGTCCCATCTATTTTTGACAACGAAAAAGTCGGATTGATCGAAGGGAACAGTTTATGTAGATCTCTCAGAGTTGATATCAACAGCTGTTGAAAAACATGGCCATGACAGAAAAAAATTGGTTAAAGAGACACTTCTTGTTATTCTATTCTGAAAATGGCATTGACATTTAAGTGAGTAAAGTGACAATATGTTGCTCGGACTCTTCAAAAATGTTGATGGGTGCGTGTCGGATCCTCTAAAAGTAGTGCTTTCTGGAGGTTCCAATATAGGTGGCGAAACCAGGAACCTCGTGTGTTCAAGATTAAGTATTGACAAAATACATAGATAGACACCTTATATTGGCTTCAATTGGCAACTAAATACTCCAACTTTGAGAATGCACATCATCTAGACACATCAGCTCATGCCCACTGTGTCTCGTGGACACCCAATGTTGACATGACACATAAATTTTGGAGGTGTCTAGACGATCATTTTGCAAGTACGACTGTTCAACTGACACCGAGGAGACTAGTTGAAGTGTTTATATGTGCATCCTCAAAGGTGGAGTGTTCACTTGCCAGTACTTGAGGCCAAGTTCAGGTGTCTTATCTATGTATTACGCCTTTAATAAATATGTATACAAGGTGATTTTTGACCTATGTACATAATATAATTTCTCAATGAAGGAAGTTCACTGACCAACCCTTCAACTCTACGTAGCTAAGGTTATTGTCCGTGCAACAATATTTTTGGAGAGTCCGAGCAACATAACTGAGTGATTTAACAAGTGTTGACGACAAACTAACAGAAGAAGTCATATATGTACCTCATTTGCAGATTCAGAGCCATCACAAGGAGAAAGATCAAGCAAGTGTCTCAATGTGATGATCTTGTTTCTTATACCTGTCATTATTCTGAAGTTACTAGCCACCCCACATGAATTTTGAAAAGTTGGACTTCTTGTAATTGCTTTCACCCCATTTGAACTATGCATTCTGGGACTTTTTGGTGCTTTCACCACATTTGAACTTTGCAATCTGGGACTTTTTGGTGCTTTCACTCCACATGCATTGCGCGATTTGGAACCTTTGTTTGTTTTTGATCTTCTTGGTACCAACATGGAAGGTAATTTCTTTATTACTCTAGTATGTAATCTCCTAGTTTTACGTGTGTCGTCTTCCTAAAAAAAATAATATTGTTAGTAATGGTATTATAACAGGGAGATCTCCATTGATACGTCAAAATTCAACATGGGCGAGTTAAAAGGGAAGTTCAGTGCACAAAGCTCATGTTACACGCCAAGGAAGAGCCTGACCACATTGGATCTATTGTACGTATCTTTTTGAGGTGTCATTCATCAATTTATATGTTAAGGGATGCTTCGTACACAAACCTCTCACTATGCGCGAGGAAGAGTCTAACCACGTTGGGTTTAATGTAGGTATCAGTCACCAATTTATAATATGTTAAGGAAAGGTTGGTGCACAAAGTTTCTATTATGCACGAGAAAAAACCTTAGACCACATTGGGTCTATTGTATTCAGGTTTACATTACATTTCTATAAGATTTTTTTTTTTTCAACATGTGACCTCTTCGTTACATGGCAACAACTCTTCCCGTTGCGCCCAATAATGTTCTCTCACCTCATGGTCAAAGTTAACTTTCTTTGATTTCCATAGAGGTCCCCAATATGGTTTACACAAAAGATTTCCATAGAGGTCCCCAATAAAATGAATAGAAAAATTAACACATTTATGTTTGCATTTTGCATGCATGAACAATATTTTGGCATAATGAAAAATGCAATATTATGTTTTTCTTTTCTTCATATAATTAAACAAACATTCTCAATATACAAACATGTTTTTATTATCATTACAAATTATATGAAAAAATTACCTTTAACAAAGAAGGTTTCCTGCGGAAAATGAAAGGAACAACACCACAGAATACCCCGCTCGCCATTTTCAACGAGTAATAATAAGTTACTTTTTTTCGGAAAAAGGCTTTTCGAAGAAAAATTAGGAAGAAGAATTAACGTTAAAAAATTTTCAAATTCCTATGACCAAAATTTATGTTTTGATAATAGAAATTTTAATTAAAGATGTTTGGGAAATTGTTGAAAAAAAAGAGATTTTTGCCTTTAGGCTTTTGAGGGAAAATTGGCTATTCCAAAATCATCTTTCATGAGGACAAAAAAAACTTTTTTTCTTTCTCTCCTTCGTTTCCAAAAGAGAGAGAAAAGAAAGAAAGCAAAAAAGGTTCATTAATTATGTGGAAAAAAAATTATTGGTTTTTTTTTTTAGGCAAAAATAACCATTAATTTTGTCCTGGGGTTAAGTCATTTTTAAGTAATTAAAAAAATTTAGATAAATGGATATTTAATATTATTCAAAAATTATTATTATTATTATTATTCTTCTTATTATTATTATAAGATGTGATAAGATTTGTGTTGGATGGATCTTTTGCATGGATGGAATTACCATGGTTAGAGTCGGATTTAAGGTTTTAAATTTGATGAGTTTAATCTTAATATTAGGGGTTGTTTGGTTGATGGTTAAGAAGTGAATTATTCATGTATTAAAACGAACATAATTAAGAGTAACATGTTTAATGGTGACATTTTAGCTGTTACGCATAAAATTCGGTATATATGACTTCGATTATCGATTTAAAATCTCTCATAATTAAAAAGATTTGCGTATTATTTTATGTTGGATAGAAGATGAAATAACTAACACATAAATTAGTAATGCATAAATAAGTAAGTACCTTGCATAACTAGTCACTCATTACTAATACATGCATAACTCTAATTAACCAATAAATAAACGACAAGAAAAGGTATTCAGTAATCAAGATATATTATGAATTTAGTGGTAAATTAAAAATCCATAAATTTCAAATTCTGACTTCACCATCAACCAATATTACTGACAATTGTTTTTAACCTGTATATGATACAAAAGTTTCAAACTGAATTTGTAGTTGTCACGAAAATGTTATAAATACATCAGATCTCTCTATTATATATAGTTATTTTCTATAACAATATTTCCATATCCAAGTTCCTTTGGAGTCGATTTCAATGTTATATCATATTACATGTTCTCAATGACAACATTTTGCTATAACAATCATAAAATATCCAAACAAATACAACGTTATAGAAAAATTGATTAAATGACTATTTTGCCCTTGGTAGAATCCTATCCTTGAAGGCCTCCACAGTCAATCCTTTATCCAAATAAACAATATTTGAGGGGTCAAATGGTCCTTTTATTCTGTCTATGCATTTGATCACTGCCCTTGCTGGAAGCAAACTTTTTGATGGATCTGGACTTGTCCCATAACTCAAGCATGATGAAAACCCCTAAAAATAATAAATAGCATAATTAATCAAATATCCATATGGACAAATAACAACAAAATACTAATTATATATATATCATCAGACATCTCTATAATAACTACACAATATATTTTACTATAATCTTAAGTTTTCTTTAGAATTGATTTTTATGTTATATTACTTTCTATAACATCATTACTTTATAACATATAAAAGTATTAGATATTTTCCTTTTTAGTCAGTTTTAGAAAAAATGACACATTTTCTTTTGATACAATCAAATTTTATCTATGTTGGACCCTCACTTATTTGGTAAAAATCCGTAAAGACGTACTCTTTTTAATGGTAATTTTGAAATATTGCAAAATCTCATTTCATCATATTTCTTGAACTTTGTATTTAGTCAAATTAAATTATGAAATTGAGACGGAAAAAATAATTAACTATGGTACAAAGTATCTAAAATTTTAGCCATTGAAGTAAAAAAAAAAAGTTAAATTTACCTTGAAAATTAGAATTTCAACATCTTCCTCATCTACAAGAGCTTTCACAAGAAGAGCTTCATTTCTCATAGATTGACTATAAAACTCTAGCATTGCTAATTCCGAATTGTTATTATCTTCTTCTTCATCATCATCATTATCGTATATAATTCTTCTCCTTGCACGGCAAAGCACGATTGCCAAAGACATTCTGATAGTCGATTTATGAGAAGTGATAATAGTTTGAATTGAGTTGGAATTATGGTTGGGAAAATAGTATGGTAAAAGATAAGGTAAGCATTGTGAATTATTGCATTGGAATAATATTCTATTGTTCAACATGTTAGCCATAGGATAATGTACAAAAGGATGAGGTCCAAATTGGAGGAGCTCATTATAAGCCATTTAATTTTTATTTTGGGGATAAATAATGTTTTATAGGGAATAAATTTATACTTTAATATCGTATATAGTATTTCATAAGCTATGTTTTATGTATTTATAACAAGGCATGAGTTTAATTTTTAGGAGAAAAATTAAAAACCAGTCCATTAAAAGGATAAAATTGTGCAATTTATTCTTTGATCTTTAAAAGGGTGAATTGCACAAATATATTTGTTTTTTTTTATTGGGGGAGATTACTAATATAAAAATTAATGACTACTTTCACAACTTGAATCGATAACTTATTCAATTACATTAATAAAATAGTGGTTATTTCTGAATTTTGTCTCATTATTTTGTCCATTGTATTCATTAGTGATACAGAATTTGCAAGCCCGTATATCAATGCTGAAACAAGCCCAAGAAAAAAAAGCCCAATAGTAGAATATATCAATTTTATTTATTTATTTTTTTACAGAAATTTATAGTGTTAAGAGCTAAGTACATTTTATCTCTATTTCTTTTTCTAAATTACAAAAAGTTCTTAAAATTATAGAATCTCGAATACATTAAAAAACCTGCGGATATACAACTCACAGATGTATCCGAGAGGGGAGAGATGTAGCTCATGGACGTATCTGAAAGGGGAGGGATGTATTTGTGAGGGGATAGAGATGTATCTAAGAGGAGAGAGATGTATCCAAGAGGGGAGAAATGTATCCGATATGGGATATGGATGTATCCGAGAGAGGATAAAATTGTATTCGAGAGGGAATTTTTATAATTTTTTTAAATAATAAGAAATTTTAGGTGCATTTATGTAATTTTTTCAAAGAGTTCCTAACTCTATTGAGCATCCACAACTATAGGTGGACATTTGGATAGTTCTAATTGAATATGAAAATTTTGGTTAAGATATTCAACTTTCTAATTTAAAAATCCAAGATCCAATTCCAATTTAAATAAGTTTGGATTGGATTGATTTTCATTAACTTTGGTTTTGAATTAATGGATTTTGGTTATTTTGGATTTTGAGTCTATAAGTCTAGTGGATATCCATATTTATGTCAATTTCCTTAATAAATTTTCATTCTCCCCACAATTATTATCCAAATAAATATTTATTCAAATAATGAAATCGTTATCAAGGAAATCTTTAATCTAAACAGAGTAAAATTATTTCTTAGATTGGATCATACTACTAATAGCCCTATTTCCAACATAGCGAAAAATTGCAAGCAAGAAATTACTTATACTCTTCCGTCTCAATTTACGCAATATACTTTTCAAATTGGAGAATCAAACGAGTTATTTTTATCACAATTATTTCATATGCCTTCTAAATACTTTGTATTTTTAATTTATTAATAATGGATTATAGCCGCCAGGCTAGACATACGGGAATCGTTGAAGAAGTGCCTCAACGCGCCGCAGCGAGGAGCGGAGTTAGGTGGGGGTTCGGACGAACCCAGTAGCTTTTTCATAGATCCTATGTTTGTATTAGAACATTATATATATAACTTATGAACTCCTTAACAAAGTTGAATGATGGCTCAACACTACAACAAATGTGATATTTAGCTACAAAATTATTAGGTACGATACTAAATTCGTCACTAATTATTCACTTTTTGTGACAAAAAATGTATTTCGTGTTTAAATTTATGAGCACAATACTTTTAGTGACGAAACATACAATTTCGTAGCAAAGTTTTGTCCATTTAAGTTTCCCACCAAAAAAAAATTTGGCACCATTTATTAAGTACTATTAGTGACACATTTTAAGTTATCAATGACAACTTATTTTGTCACTAATAATGCATCCAATTTGTGACAAATTATTATTTGTTTTAGATGAGTTATAATTTTGGACACGAATAAATTTTGTCACTACAAATAAGTTATTGCAATAGCGACAAATTTAAATTTGTAGTCAAATGTTGTAAGCTTTAGCCACAAAATTTATATTTAATTGCTATCTAAATTTCTGTCACTAATAATATAATCAATTAGCGACAAAAATTTTCTTGTCTCTAATCAACTTGTGACTTAGTGACAACATAGTTTTGCCACATAATATGCAATATCTAAATAGCAAAAATTTAAAATTTGCAGCTCAATAATTTAATTATTTTCTAAAAATTTTTTTAGCAAAATATAAAATAATATTTGATTAGGCTTATTATTTACAATTGCAAGTAGCAACTAACGAATATTTCTTTAAAGCGTTCTCTATAGGTAACAACAAAAGAAAACTATAGAATGATATAATGATAACGTCGAACTATATCTTGAGAAAATTCAAGTGTCGATGCTAACATAAAATCTAATGTGAGTGGGGATTGTGATATCACAGAGCAATTATACAAAAGATAACATCGACACTAAGTCTATTTTGCAAAAGTTATAAATATTTTATGGATATTTAATTAACTATGTTCTATAATGACTGAAAATAAGTTTAATTGTGGAGGTCTTGAGAACCCCAACTATTTGATTATAATAAAATTATGATGTTCGAATTTTGTTGCATATCTAAATATTAAGATGTGTATTTTGATCTAGATTTATAAATTTAAATATGCATCTCTATTGAGATGGTTGTGAGTGTAGATACCCTATTTTGACCAAAGATATTTAAAATTAATTAATCAATTCTTTTTCTTTAACTTAATTAAGTTTCTTTGAATTTCAAACAAAGTGAAATAATAACTATTTATAAATGTCAAAAATATTTTTTAAAACTATTGTTGGTGCTATTTTGTTATTTCATTTAGCAAAATATCCTAATATATTATTATATGTTTTACATATAATTTTAAATATTAATTATTTAATTTTATTAATTTAACACTACTTTATTTATTAAAAAAACAAGCATTTTAAATGAGTATGTTTTTTATTTTGTCAAATTAAAGCCAACTGTGCTTTAATTATGATCAGGACTCCATTATTACTAATAACTACTTTATTTTGCTAAATCGAAAGGATTTTATTATTAAATTAGTTAAACGATTATCTCAATTTTACTTCATATTGCCTTTGTTTCATAAATATCTTTAATTATAAATAATTGTTAAATTTTATTATTTAATCACTAATTGGTCACAATTGCAATGCGAATCGGTTATGTTTGAAATAGTCATGGCTATAACTTAAAGATGATTGATTGATTTTTAAATTTAATTTGAGTCTTTTTCACTCTTAAAGATCAACTTTTTTGTCTTAGCTCTTTTCCACGCTCAAGTTTAGTAAGATGGTTTTGATAATTTGTCCCTTCTAATAAAATTTTCTACCCTGTTTAGTATATTTTTTTTCTTGAAAAAAAAAGCTTTACTTTAGAAAATTCTAACTTTTGCCCGTAAGACAAATGTTCAAGATATTTTAAGACACTAAACCTTCTCAATTGACATGAAGTTCTGCCTATCAGCAAAAATTAAAACTTAGGTATGATATCCACCAGACATGAGTTCTAACTTTTTTTTCCTGTAAGACATTCAATCAAGACATTTTAAAACAATAATTTGCTTAATTCAAACTTCAATTAAGATAAATTTAATTTTTTTATTTTAAAAAATACTATTATACAACATATCCAAGTAATTTGTGAACTTTGTCTCCTTGCACTCTAGTGTTCTTTTTTGTAAAAAAAAATAGTACAATAATTTAAACTACGAGTTACTTGTGTTTGGCCTATGAGTTTGTTTTGTGTTAGAGACTTTTTGAGGGTTTTTTAAAAATATGATCTAATTATTTTATTGACGACTAACATTATGTACTTTCGTTAAGATCATATTGACAAAATCAACAGCATAGGCTGGAAAACATCAGGCTTCCTCCATTGATGGAGGTTTGAAGCTCACGAGAGAATATTCAGAGAGAGAAAGTGGAAAGATATTATTGAGAATCAAAACTGAAAATAAACAATACAGGGTATTGTGTATATATACACATTGTTCAACTAACCAACTTGATCTGACACAATAACAAACTTAACCAACTGATTTTGTGAACTCAACTAATTCTATGAACTCTAAAGCTAAATGTGATGAATTAAACTAATTACAAACTAATTGAAACTGATTGTAATCTCATCACCCCCCCCCCCCTCAAGTTGGAGGTGAGCTAAACACAGACAACTTGCCCAAAAGTGTAGCATGCTTAACACCAGTTAAGGCTTTGGTGAAAACATCTGCCAATTGAGAGCTTGTAAGAATGTGTCGAAGTGTGATCAGGCCTTGTTGGAGCTTGGTTCTGACAAAGTGACAGTTGACCTCTATGTGTTTAGTTCTCTCATGAAAAACTGGGTTCTTAGCTATGTGGACTGCTGCCTGACTATCACAGAAAACAGGTATAGGCAAGGAACATTGCACTGTCATCTCATCAAGCAACCTTTCAAGCCATATCAATTCACCCACCACTTGTCTCACAGCTCTGTACTCAGCTTCTGCAGAAGATAAAGAGACTGTGGCTTGTTTCTTGGACTTCCAACTAATGGGACTATTACCCATGAGGACCAGGTAACCACTAACTGACTTCCTTGAATCAGGACAAGTAGCCCAATCGGAATCACAAAAAGCATTGACAGTGAGGTCAGGTTTAGTGGAAACAAAAACTCCTAAAGTAGGATCTTGTTTGAGATATCTTAGGACATGGTAAGCAACCTTCAAATGAGGTTCTCTGGGTGACTGCATGAACTGGCTGAGGTGCTGGACACTATATGCTATATCCATTTTTATGTTGGAGAGAAAATTGAGCTTGCCGACCAACTTTCGATAGTGAGTAGGATCCAATAATAACGTACCTTCTGTGGCTTTTAGTTTTTCAACAGGATCAAGTGGTGAAGTAGTGGTTTTGCAGTCAAGTAAATCGAACTCCTTCAGGAGGTCAAGAGTAAACTTTCTTTGTGAAATGAGGACACCATCAGGTCTATATAGCATTTCCAATCCCAAAAAATAATGTAGTTTCCCCAAGTCCTCTATTCTAAACTGATCATGTAAGAAAGCCTTCAAAGAGGCAATTTCCTCAAAGTCAGTCCCAGTCAAGATGATATCGTCAACATATACAGCAACAAATACTAGTGAGCACCCTTTCTTCTTATAAAACAGTAAATAGTCACTGTTTGAATGAGTGTGCCCCTTTGAGCAGAGGCTGCTAGCTAATTTGTCATACCACTACCTGCTAGCTTGTTTCAACCCATACAATGACTTCTTCAATCTGCAAACCATGTCTTTACCATCTATTGCAAGTCCTTGTGGCAATGTCATGAAGACCTCCTCATTCAAGTCACCATGAAGGAAGGCATTATTAACATCTAACTGATACAAGTCCCAACCTTTCTTAACAGCTAAGGAAATAAGAGTCCTTACAGTAGTCATTTTCACTACAGGTGAAAAGGTCCCATTGTAGTCTATGCCAGCCTGCTGTGTGTACCCTTTCACTTTCAATCTTGCCTTAAATCTCTCTATACTTCCATCTGCCTTGTACTTAATTTTATACACCCATCTGCACCCAATGGCATGCTTGCCTTTAGGCAAAGGGACCAGTTCCCATGTGTCATTTGCATACAAAACATCAAATTCTTGTGTCATTGCCATTTGCCATGCAGGGTTTATCATTGCTTCTTCATAAGAGGAAGGTTCACTGTCATGTGAAATGGTATGAACTAGCTGCTGACTCTTGGGACATAGGGAGGTTAAACAGACATAGTCATGATTAGACATAAATGAGGTAAGGGAATGTAGTGGAGCAGAGGTATCAGCATTAGAAGTGGAAGGATGCAGTTTAGACAAGGTGTAGTTGTATTCTTTTAGGTAGGTGGGGGTGTGAATGGACCTTGTTGTCCTTCTAGGTTCTTGTGGAGCAGCACTATGTGAGAGTGTGAGAGCAATTTCAGGCTGTGTACATGGATTCAGTGTAGTTTCAGTATCATTATTATTAGTGGACACATGCTCATGAGTAACTCTTAGTGATGCATGAGAATTCAACACTTCATCATGAACAAAAGTATTATTTGTACCAGGTACACTGGGCAATTTATCAGAATGATGAACAAGTGAATTTATGACAGAATTAAAACTTGAATTGATAGGAGTAGTAACAAAAAGAAAAATAGTTTCATGAAAAAGAACATCCCTAGATACATGAATTCTTTTGGTAGCCAAGTCTAGGACCTTGCAACCTTTTGTATTGTAGGGATATCCAACAAAAATGTATGGTGTGGTTCTTGGTTCAAATTTATCCTTGTGGCTTTTCAAGGTGGTTGGAAAACAAAGGCATCCAAAGCTTCTAAGGTGGGAATAGGTTGGCCTTTTTTGATACAGTAACTCATATGGGGATTTGTTATGTAACAACTTTGTGGGCAGTCTATTGATGAGATATGTAGCAGTGAGGACACATTCTCCCCAATATCTTACAGGTAATTTTGATTGGAACAGGAGTGCCCTTGCTGTTTCAAAAAGATATTTATGTTTCCTTTCTACTACACCATTCTGTTGAGGTGTATAAGGGTAGGATTTTTGGTGTATGATGCCTTTTTCTTGAAAAAAACAAGTTGCTTCTGCATATGTGAACTCCAAGACATTATCAGATCTGATGGCTTTAAGTTTAGTTTGGAATTGAGTTTCTATGAGAGTTACAAAAGCTTTTACAGTTTGTAATGCATTGCTTTTACACCTAAGTAATTGTGTCCAAGTAGACCTGATATGATCATCTACCATAGTGAAGAAGTAATGATAACCATCATGAGTGGGCACATGATATGGTCCCCATAGGTCAATGTGAAGTAGTTCAAATACCTTGGTGGTTGTGGTAGTGCTGTCAGGGAAGGGCATTCTGGTTTGTCTAGCCATAGGGCATATGGCACAAGTAAAAGGTTGTTTGTTTGAAAAATGTATTGGTATGGTAGAGATACCTCTCATCTTTACAAAAGGCACATGTCTTAGTCTAGTATGCCACAAGAATTCACTACCTTGAGCATGAGTATGAACAAAATTAACAGCAAAAGAAGGAAAACTATTAACAGACCTTGAAGGAAAACCAACAGTACAAACTTCTTTATTGGAAACATGAGAACTGTTTATATTGGATGGTGCTGAAGTTTGACATTCAGTCCCAGTTAAGACTTGCTTATTTTGAACTNCTAGTCTAGTATGCCACAAGAATTCACTACCTTGAGCATGAGTATGAACAGAATTAACAGCAAAAGAAGGAAAACTATTAACAGACCTTGAAGGAAAACCAACAGTACAAACTTCTTTATTGGAAACATGAGAACATTTTACATTGGATGGTGCTGAAGTTTGACATTCAGTCCCAGTTAAGACTTGCTTATTTTGATGCTGGTAATTGGAAAAACAATCAGTAGAACAACAAATGACATGAGATAAACCACCAGAAGTTGGTCCACAGCTGTGGCATTTTGGACAGAAAAAATACAGTCCATTCCTAGCTCTACCAAGTGCCAGAGGGCTCTTCAGAGAAGGGCCCTGCAATAGACAAGAAAAGCTGTCAAAACTGACTGTTCCTTTGAGCTGGAGTGCCAAACAATGAACTGAAATTAAGTTGAATTTGAAACTAGGTATGAATAAAACTTTGTACAGAGTTAAAGTTGAACTCAAACAAACATCACCAATTTCAGTTACTTTGACCTTGTATCCATTTGGTAAGGTGATCAAGGAGGGATAAGGTAGTGTCCTGAGGTTAGTGAGGGCATTTTTGGTGTAAGTCATATGATGTGATGCTCTTGAATCTATGATCCAAGAATTAACAGCTAATCTAGCACATTTACATGACAAATTACCTATCTCAGTAATTGAAGAATAACAAGCCAATATACCTGTTAGGTTCACTGCTCCACTAAGCATATCTCCTGAGCCATCAGTCCCATTTCCAGCCTGCAGAGATCCTAGGAGGTTGAGTAGCTGCTCATATTGACCTTTGGACAGATTCACTGGCATTTGCTTCATTAACTCATCAGGTACCTCATTTCGGCTCATGTCTTCTTCAGAATTGTACACATTTGTTGCAGACCCTTAGCTTCTTCCTTTGAAAGGTCTAGAATTGGATGGGTAACCATGAAGTTTGTAGCACCTATCCTTGGTATGTCCAGTACGTTTGCAAAAGTCACAAAATAAATTTGATTTGTTACTAGTACTGGAGTTGCCTCTGAAAATAGTGTTGGTGTTGGGATTGGAGCTGCTAGCACCTCCTTTTGAGGAGGTGTAGCTGGTCCTAAAACCTTTGGATCCTGCAGCAACATTAGATGAAACAGAGGCATTCAATGAAGTGGATTCCAAAACAGTGTAATTGTGAGGCCTGACTTCCCTTTGTCTTTCCTCTTGTGATAATATGGCAAAAGCTTGTGCCATACTAGGCAATGTAGACATCATGAGAATGCTTCTTCTCACAACAGTGTACATTTCATTCAAGCCCATCAAAAAATGCACCAGTCTCCTATCCTGTTCAGCTTGGTGCATTTTGGCTTTACCACCACAAACACACACACAACTACATTGAGAGTGAACATCAAGAATGCTTATTTCTTCCCATAATTTCTTCATCTTCGTGTAATAACTAGTGACATCCAAAGTCCCTTGTACAAGATCATTGATCTCCTTTTGCAACTGATAGAGTTTACAACCATTAGTCTGGTCATATCTATCTTCCAGTTCATCCCAGAGTTCCTTGGCATTGTTAGCATACTGTAAACTGTCGCGCAGATCAGGTGAGAGGGAATTAAGGATCCATGAAGTCACCATATCATCACACCTCTCCCACTGCATGAAAGAAGGATCTGTAGAAGTTGGCTTAACAACTTTGCCAGTGATGAAACCAGTCTTACTTTTAACAGATAGAGCCCTGAGAACAGCTCGTCTCCAAGATCTGTACCCAGTTCCGTAAAAAACAGCTGGTAATAATGTTGAACCTGCATTCTCAGAATGCAAGTAGAGTGGACTACCGAAATCCAATTGAGCAGGAACAGCAGGTGCATCTCCCATGGATAAAGATTGGAGAGTAATTGGAAACAATCCGAGAAGAGAAAGAAGAACAAATAGCAGGGGAACAAAAAATCACAAAATCCCTAAATCATAGTCGTGAAATCGAACTGAGAATCGAAGGATACGCAATACTCACGAAACAATGTGGATGCGGAAAGTAGGAATCATCCCCTGTGCTCTGATACCATGACAAAATCAACAACATAGGCAGGAAAACATCAAGCTTCCTCCATTGATGGAGGTTTGAAGCTCACAAGAGAATATTCAGAGAGAGAGAAAGTGGAAAGATATTATTGAGAATCAAAACTGAAAATAAACAATACAGGGTATTGTGTATATATATACGCATTGTTCAACTAACCAACTTGATCTGACACAATAACAAACTTAACCAACTAATTTTGTGAACTCGACTAATTCTATGAACTCTAAAGCTAAATGTGATTAATTAAACTAATTACAAACTAATTGGAACTGATTGTAATCTCATCATAATAATCTTTTAATGAGATTATTTTAATATTATTTTAGTTCTAAAATATTATATGATCATGAGTGACACTTTTTGTTATTATGTTAAATGTTTTATTTTGTTATGTTGAGTTTATATTATTATATGATATTTGCTAAGTTTAAAAAATATAAATTTAATATTTGTCATGATGTTAATTTAATAAATTTTCATGTTACATATCACGACTTAGACTTTTTCTTGTAAAATTTTTATATTGATGAATTAATTAATCTTGTAAAATATGAGAAAATTTGCCACCAGGTATAAATTTTCAAATTAACGAGAAACTAGTAAATTATTACCATTTACAAATTTGAACGCCATCAAATGTTTGTTGTTTTAGTTGTTTTAATTATATGTTAATGGATGAATTTTATTATTATTTGAGATATTTTTATTATTTGTTTTTCAATTTATGTAATTCTAATTTAAAAAATAATATCAATATGAATAATTAAATGTCATCGAATATTTGTGTTCATCAAAAGATTGTATTGTCAAAGGTAACTTTTAGCAACGACTAACTCAAACTTTTCAAGAAAAATATTTTTATCACAAATAAATTATTTCGTCATAAGTCGACTACATTTAGTGACAAAATATATTGTCACTAATCATGATAATTTATAGTGACAAGTATATCTTGTTGGTAAATATGATACTTTTAGTGACAAGATGATAGATTTAACTATGAAATTGTTAACCTTTTTATAATATGATAAATTTGTCCCTAATTTATATATTTTAGGATGAAATAATTTTGTGTACATAAAAAGCAGTCATTAGTGACAAAACTACATTTGTTCAACTACGAAATACATATACTTTAGAGACAATTGAAGTTGTCACTGATTGAACTCAATAAATAGTGACGGTGTAATTTTGTCGGTGAAAATAACTTTTTAGTGACAAAATCATACTATTAACTACAAAAAATTTACACTTTTTATGACAAATAAATTCGTCCCAAATATCGACACATTTGGGGGCGATTATTCTTTTTGTAGGTAATATAACTTTTTTAGTGACGATGCACTAAATCGTCTTTGTATACATTTAGTGACGACTGATTGACGAATTTTTTTTCGTCACACAAGATCTTTGGTGACGAAATATGATTTATAAGTGACGAAATCATTTGTCCTTGATAGTCAAATTTGTTGTAGTGCAATGCTAAGGAAGGGGTCATGAAAATGCTTTTCCACACCAGAGTTACGGGTTCAAACCCTATTATCATTAAAGTTAAATGTAAAACCTCTAAACTCATAATCCTGACTCTGTTTCTGGGTCCCGCTCGCAGCCACTACTTTGACTCTTACAATAGTGAATGAATCATTTTCTCTATAAAATATAGATAGTTTTCAAATATGTAAATATGAATTTACAATCAAAATTTTAGGAAGTACAAAATCTAAACCTAAATGAGGATTAATGTTGAAAACTAAAAAGTGTCAACAATCTATCTACTTACTGAAACATCAAATAATGATACATACTGAACTTATCTATGAACAATATAGCCCAAATTTGACCAACTTAAGATAGGGATATATACATGTAATTCAAAATAAATGTTTTTATCATTTTACATTAAAATTTAATGCTAGTGTATAGTAATTTTTAGTAACATTTTAATAGTGTCTTTAAATGAAGAAACAAAATTTTGACCAGCAAACATGAATTTGATTTGATGGAACTTGAAAGTTGAAAATCATATTCTTGACTAAAGAGAATCATATAAAAATTTGTGATCTTGAAATATTAGACTGGAAGGAGGTAGTGTATTATTTATGGTTAGAACGAATTCAATAATTTTTGTTTAAATTCGGTAATTTATATTAGAAATTATATTAAACATGTATAAATATTTAACTACAATCCTATTAACTAAAACGAGTTATCGATTCAATGACAATTCAAAATTCATAAACCTCAAATTTTAACTTTAACTTTGTCCCAAAGCACCTATCCTTTCATAACAAACATACCTTGATAAAAGTATCTCTGTAATAAATAAAAAAATACAGAGAATTAAATTCTCATTATATTCCACGCTATCTAGGGTTTAGGCAATGGAATAGAGATTGCTCCACAAAACATGACAAACAATTGTGATCGACTAGTTATTCTACCCGCCCTTCAATTAATTTGTTAGTTCTACCTCATTTAGCTAAGGTTTAGGAGGTTGCTTTGATAGAGTGTGACTCTAACTCAAATCGCGTTTTAATAAAAAAAAATTGAATTGCTTTATCTTCAAAAAATAGAACATGACAATTAATACTGGACTGTAATAGTATTATATTCAAATAATCGAAACCATTTGAAGAATAAGTTAGAGGCAAAGTTGTATTTAGCTACTACTTTAAATATGTTGTGCAGCACGAGGCTTTATTAGTGTATCAAAATAAACCTACCTTATCTACTATATAAATTATAAAGTCGTTCTTTGACTGATAATAATTGATTAGGATATAAAATTAAAATTAAAATTATTTATTAACTATTTTCTCCGTCTCAAATTATTTGTTGTCATTTCTAAAAATAGTTATATCAAATTATTTATTGTTTTAGAAGTTAAGTACAAAATTAATTATTTTTTTCCTATTTTATCATTGCTAAAAATTAATTTTGAAGATAAAAAAACACCTCATCAAAGTAAATATGCAATGAAGATTAGAATTATGTCTTAAAATATAAATGAGAGTAAATTTTTTTAAAAAAATTCATTAATATATTACTCTATTTTTTTAAAGGCGTAAAAACTAAAAACGCAATAAATAATTTAAGACTAACAAAATATGTAAGTCAGACAAGGTAGCCACCATTTGATAGTCTAACTTTCATAGAAATTAGTTGTTAAATCTCTTGTTTTTTTTAAAAAAAGCTATTTTTTTATTCATAAAGGTGACTACGTTAATGACCAGTGGATCTCCCAATTCCAAAGTATTTGACAAATATAAAAATAACTTAAAATAAGTTTTAAAATGATTTAATATAAGTTTGAAAGTGTTTATTAAGGTTAAAAATAATTAAAAATAAATTTGAAATGACATAAAATAAGTTAAAAATTAAAAGTAGATATCCTCTATTTTTTATTTTTTATTTAGAAAGTATTTTAATTTTTAATTTAAAACTATTTTTTTAAGCATATCCAAACGGGCTCTCTGCATTAAAAAAAAAATAGTGGATGATTTTTCTTTTTAACGAATAAAGACGGTGGATTTCTTTGTGAAGGAATATCCGTCACTTACTTTTCCAGCATATTTTTATGACGTAATTTCACAAAATTTTCAAAATTAATTTATCTTATAGAAATATATAATTGCCAACCTAATGTACTGTGTAACACATGTTATCTATAGATGAGTTGTTCTTTTCAGCCTCTAAAATTGACAATCGAGGACATAAAACTAAAGTCTTTAACATTATCATTTAAAAAAGGAAAATTTACGTAAAACTCACTAATTTAGGAGTTAATTACTTAGATATACTCTAGTTTGTAATATTATGTATTTTATCAGATTTTGATGCTTTCAAATATGTCTAGATACACGTATCTCGAATACATAATGGTCAAATTTAATTTAGGTATAATATGTTCTAGATACGTTGTATCCAACTAGATTCGCATGTATCTGGGCTACATGGCAAATCTCGCTAGCCTCCCTCGCCTCTCTCCATCTCGCTCGCAACTCTCCCATGTATCTGGTATCTCAGATACACTTCAATCCCTCCAGGTACATACAAATACATGTATATATCTAGTATGATCTAGTGTGATTCACATGTATCTGAGATACACACAAATCTCGCTCACCTCCCTCCCTAATCTCGCTCATCTCTCCCTATTTTTGTGTATTTGATAGCAAAAAAACATGTATCTAAGTGTAAGATACGTAAGAAACTCTTAATTAGTAATAAGATATGTAATATTTTGAAAGTACAAGTAATAATAGTATATATGATGTTAAAATATGTCTAATTATATAGTTTTTCCTTTAAAAAACTTCTTCTGTTAATAACGATCGTAATAAAGATGGATAGAAATTAAAAAAAATCTTTACATAGCCGTGAATAAAACTTAATTAAAATCTCAAAACGAGTATTAGACTATTTATTGAGTGATCTTTTGTTTGGAGAAAGACAACTTTAGACTAGCCACAAATTTCCAAAAGGTGAATAAACTAAAATATGGAATTAAAATGTCTAATATCAATCACAATAGTTTGTCTTTAACTTGCACTATATTTTGTGAGAAGAAATTTTAAATACTCATTGAAATTATTTTTCAAATTTTATATTTCAAGTTTGAAATTAAAATAATGTATCGGATGGTATGATATACAATTATTTGAAATAATTATCTACATATTATATTATTCAAATATTTGAAACCAAATCTATTTGAACAAGTTCAAGGCAAAGTTGTATTTAGCCACTACTTTCCATGTGTTGTGCAACACGAGATTTTTAGTGTAAAACTATATTAGTATTTTTCTTATTTATAAGTAAGTTGTTTGACCGAAGACTTCATTTAATTTCATAGATTGTCGATTAGGGATGATGTTGACTAATAATGGAGTGTTGGTAGTAGCTAGTGGTAATGATGGCTGACAATAGAAGTTGATAGTGATAATTGGTGATAGCGTTTAATAGTTATGACATATGATAGTGATAATTAATTATGATAATGAATAATGCGATAATTGACAATATATAACTGACGATTGGTGATTATTATAGTAATTATGATTGGTGATGATGGTCGTAAAAAAAAAACAATATAAATCAAATAAAATGAAAAAAAAAAGGATTAATTGATTAGGACATAAATTTGAATTTTCTAATTATTTTAGCACCAATTAAGAAATTGAAGAGGTCTAGTCAACCTTAGACAAGCTAACCACCATTTGTCAGTCCAAATTTATAGAATTATTTTGTTGTCAAAATCTCATTATTATAGTTTTCAAATAATTGAGATGTCAATGAGAATTAATTAGTAGAAAATATAGAACATGTCATGCATGTATAGCCACGTACGGCAAATACTTTTCCACTTTAGGGTGTGTTTGGTATGAAGGAAAACATTTTCCGGAAAATGTTTTCCAATTTTCTCATGTTTGGTTGGGCTAAATGTTTTGGAAAATGTTTTCCAAATCAACTCGTTTTCCTCAAATTTAAGGAAAATGACTTCCCTTCTAAACTTAAGGAAAACATTTTCAAAACTCTCTTCCAACTTCAAATTACAATTATTTTTTTATTGAAAAAATCAATTTATTTTGTTCCTACCATCAAACCACCCCAGCCACCCCCGCCCCCCCAAAAAAATAAATTTAAAGCTTATTTTTAAATTCAATTTTTTTACCCCACCCTCACTCCTACCCCCACCCCTCCCAAAAAAATATTAAAAATTATTTTTAAAAGATATTTCTAATTTCAATTTTTTATTTTTTTACTCCCACCCATTACCCTCGCCCCCACGCCCCTCATCAACCCCCCTATCGGCCCCAACTCCCTTCAAAAAGAAAAAAATTTAAGTTTGTTTTTAAAAAATATTTTCAACTTCAAATTTTTATTTTTTCATCCCGATCCTCGATCACCCACCCCCCTCCCCCGCCCAAAAAAAAATTGAGTTTGTTTTTAAAAAATATTTACAAATT